>NC_058130.1:476935163-476951287 GCF_016433145.1 Gracilinanus agilis
GAGAGAGAGAGAGAGAGAGAGAGAGAGAGAGAGAGAGAGAGAAAGTGGGGAACCAAACAAAAGGTTTTTACAATAGCCTAGGCATGAAATGATGTGTACAAGAGATTATCTTGTGAATGTAGAATTGATAACAGGACAAGATTGGATATGGGGCAGGAGGTGGTAAGAGGAGCTTAGGATAATGTCAAGGTTGTAAGTCTGGGTGACTGGGAAGAAAGTGACAATAATAAGAAGGAAGTTAGGATGTAGGGAGGTTATGGGGAGAAAGATAATGAGCTTAATTTTAGACATATTGATTTTAAGATATTTAAAGGATATCTAGTTTGAGACATTAAATAGATAGTTGGAGATTTGAGATGAGTTCAGGACAAGGTTTAGGTCTGGAATATATGTTAGAATATATATTCCAAGGTCAGTTCTTCATTCAGTGTGAAGAGATTTTAAAATGTATCCATGGAGAAAGTACTCGTATGGATCTACACTCACAGATCAATCAAAATTATGTACTCTTCAAACAAGACTTCATGGAAAATGTGAATTCTTGGTTGTGTTATATATGTGAGCATTCCCCTAGTTTCTAGCTAAGTTATCTTTTATTTTTAAGTTTGGTTATTTTCATGAGCTCCTGGGCCTCAACTCTTGCTTAATTTGTGTGGCAAATCTAATGGACCATCAAGATGGAAAGATAAAGAATGTCAAAGAATCATTTTTCTCTGGACATGAATCCCATCTTGTGGCTTCCATGGATTTTCTTCAACTCCCAGCTAAAATTCCCCCTTCTACCAAGAAGTCTTTCCTGGCCCCTCTTAATTCTAGGGCTTTCTTTTTTATAGATTATCTAGTCCTGGGGTCCTTAATGTGGGGTCCATAGAACCCTGAGGATAGGTCTCAGGGGGCCTATGAATGTAAATGAAGGAAAAGAGTTACTTCTTTTTAACCACAAACTGAAATTTTGTATTTCCTTCAATTATAAATGTAGTCAACAAACCACAGTAGTGCTAACATTACCTATGACTTGTCACCAGTTGAAACCATAGATATTTTCTTATTCTTACAGTTGTTGCAGATACCTTAAAATATCATTTATATTTAACACTACGTTGAAATCTCAATAGACCCAATAGATATATTACTATATTATAAATTTGTAGTTTTAATATTTTTGATAACTATTTCAATATAATTGATTTCCTTTGTAATCTGTATTTTATTTTGAGAACCAAATGAGTAATATTTGTAATATACTTAGTGTGGTGTCTAGCACATAGTAATGTTGATAATGATAATGATGGTGCTGCATTTATCCTGAAGGCTTTACCATATGGTCAAAGATGTCCATCACACAAAAATGGTTAGGAACCCTTGATCTAGTCGAATAACTTAATTTTATAGTCATGGGAATCTGTGGCTCTCAGAGATTAAGTAACTTGTTCAAGGTCTCATAGTTTCAAATCTATGATCTTTAACTCCAAAAATCCTGTGTTTTTTTCACTTCCAAAATTCTATATAACACCCAAATTTCTTAGTCCCAGGAATTCAGTAAAGTAGTCCCTGGACCTCAGTGTTTAAACCATTCAAGCTAATTTCAGTCAAGTGGAGTCCTTCCCCCCAAGTAAGAAGCCACAAGACCTGCTGACTAAGACTTAGAAGCCCTTGAAGGGTAAGTGGTGGCTGTGAAAAGAGATTTCCTTCAATACAGGGTGTGTGGGGGGTGTGTGTGTGTGTGTGTGTGTGTGTGTGTGTGTGTGTGTGTGTGTGTGTGTGTGTCCTGTTGGCTAATTGTTCTGTATGGTAGAGAGGAAATGTAGCTCTCACAATTGGAGGCTGGAGCATCTGTTTAACTGAGCCATTTAAAAATTTATTTTCTTTCCTTCAAGTTCCCGACAACAATGTGAAGGGATGTTCGTTTGTCTTTATTTTATTATACTTCCCCACCCACTTCTTTCAATCTCTGCCTCCACTTTTAGTTTTTAACTCCTTGCCTTACTTCTGGGACTGAAAGGGATGTTTACATTCACACAGCCTCAAAAGGAAGTTAATAGCTTCCTGGATGAGGTCTCAGTTACTTGTTTCCCTGGCAACCAGAGGTAGGAAGGGAGAAAAAAAAAAAGAACCTGTAAGATGGAAAATGTCCAGAGAAGGAGAGAGGAGAAAGAAGGAAAAGAGTGCTAGGGGAGGGAGAGGGCCGCTGCCTGCTGTATTAGAACATTGTTTTACATGTACTTTAAGGAATTTCAATAGTCCCTGCAATTTTCCCTCAAACTGTTTGACCAAAAAACACACAACTGAGAGTATGAACAACAAGGGAGTAGGACAAGGAAAAGATAGATTTGTAGATACATAGAAAAAATGTGTGTATATGAATTTATGTATCTTTCTATAAATAACCAAACAATCCTTGCTGAAGGGCCAACATCTTCCCTCTTCACCTTCCAGATTGATTTGTGCCCCTTATATTTTACTAGTTGATCAATTTGTGTCAAAAAGAGAAATCGTTCTTTAAAATGTTTGGAAAAGAGGTTCAGGCACAGTGTTAATATTAATAAAAAGAAGTCCCTCTCAAAAGGGCTTGAAAATGGAGGTGGGGAGGTGGGGAGGCAGGGAGGAGAGGAGAAGCAAAGAAGGAGGTTTTGGTGTAAGGATGAGGATGTCACTAGACCAGAGAAGCAATCAGTTCACAGGACTAGATTCCAGTGAAGTGTATCTGTGTGCTCTATAGAGAAGGGGAGATTTTTTTGAGTGTGTAGGCTTATGTGAGTGAGTGAGTGTGTGGTGTGTGTGTGTGTGTGTGTGTTTCACTGGGCATGCGTGCTCTTTTCCTGTCTCTAACTTGTTCTTGAAGAAGCTAGTCTTCAGCATTTTACCTGGGGAAATTCCAAACCTCTGGCTAAGAAGGAACAGGAGGCCTTCCATGTAGTTGTCTAAGGCTTCCCAGAGCACTCACAATGTGACTTGTTTTAAAAAACACCTTAGAGTTAACAAGGGTAGAGGGAAGGGACCCTCCAAAAGAGAAGTAGAGATAAAATTGTGTTCTGTGGCTGTAAGCCCTGAGGTCATTATAAACATATCTGGGTCCTTAAGCCAAGTCAGGTATCTCCTGCTTAATGGTTTCCAGGAAAAACTAAATATAACTCCTTAATACTACGTAAGCAACGTACGCCCTTAAAAAAGAAAACCAGAAGGCCTCCTTTTATTGCTTGGTTTAAAAGGTGATTTTACAGCTGAGTTTGTTTTTCACTGTATGGGCCCCACCTTCCACCTTATTTCCCACTGGTTAGCACATGGCACCTCTTCCCTTAAGGGTAAAACCACTATGCACTTGGACCAGATCCAGGGGCACTACTGGACCAAAGGCCTGGGTAGGACAATTTATTCCTGATAGATTTCACAAAGCCTCATATTACCTACTGGTGCTGTTGCTTCCTGACCAGAGAAGTACTGGTTATACTCAGGGCCCCTGCCTGTGTTAAAATGGAAAGATTTAAATGGAAATGATTAAAAAATCATTATTTCATGAATATAGTCTCTGACAAGTTGTCTATGAAAGGAATCTCTATGATCACTTTTGTTTCATTATCGTGTATTTGGAGCCTGTCACCAGCTTTACTTTGGGGGCAAAGAAGTACCAATACACAATTATCCACATTTTTATTATAAGAGAAGTTGAATGATTTAATTCAATTCAAAAGTATTCATCAAACATTTATTATGCTAATAATAATACAAAAAGAAAAACAGTCCTCCATAGCTACCTTTCCAAAATTTTGTATTAATTTTGTATACATTTATACATGTATGTGCTATCTCCACCAATACCTTGTAAACTTTTTGAAAAGAGATATCTCATTTTCATTTTTTTATCTATGTATGTTCAGTACTTTGTGAAAAGTAATTATCTAAAAAATGTTTGCTAATTGATTGATAATGGTAGCTTTTGGTTTCAGATATATATATTTTTATTAAATTACGGAAAGCCCTTTAAATCTGGCCTCAGACATTTTCTTGCTGTGTGACCCTGGGCAAGTCACTTTATTTCTATCACCTAGCCCTTGCCCTCTTCTGCCTTAAAATTGTTATTAAGGCAGAAGGTAGGGTTGTTGTTTAATTAAAAAGACCTTTCTACATAGAAGCTTTGTAGGGTTTTTAGAATAAATTAGTATTTTACTAGTATTTTAGAATAAATCAGAATTTACTATAAAATGGCATCCACTGATTCATATTTTAGGGTGATTTTGTTTTGTAATAAAGTTATTTTAATATCAGTCTAAGGCAAGCAGATTAAAGAAGGAAAATCTGTTTACCAAGAAATGGCTTTTGACTGTATAAACCATTGTGGATTTTTCATGCCAAGGCTCCTTATATCACAAGTGATGATAATAGACTACATTTGCAGTGAAGGACTTTACAAACCATCTGCCATCTGGAAACCAATAACCTCCCTGGAACCTATTGATATGGGCTACTCAAGCTCAAAATTCCAAATACTTACTGCCACCTTCACCTAAATGCCATTCTACCACTTCAAGTTTAATGCATCCATCTCCAAAGGAATTCCTCATCTTCCTCACCTTCCACCTATTTAGCTTCTGATTCCTTAATTCTTTTCACCCATTTTAATTGATGCTATATTTTTTAACATCTTAGTCATTTCCCAATATACTCCCTTGTTATAATCTCCACCTTTCTCCCACATTTCTCCTCCATGTAGTTAGTCTGATTCTTTTTTTTAATTTGAAAATTTTAATTTAATTAATTAATTTAGAATATTTTTCTATGGTTACATGATTCATGTTCTTTCCCTTCTCTCCTCCCACAACCCTACCAGAGCCAATGAGTAATTCCACTGGGCTTTACATGTGTCATTGATCAAGACCTATTTCCATATTATTAATATTTGCATTAGGGTGATCACTTAGCATCTACATCCCCAATCATATCCCCATCGACCCATGTGATCAAGCAGTTGTTTTTCTTCTGTGTTTCTACTCCTACAGTTCTTTCTCTGGATGTGAATAATATTCTTTCTCATAACTCCCTCAGAATTGTCGGATCATTGCATTGCTGTTAGTAGAGAAGTCCATTACATTCTATTGTGCCACAGTGTATCAGTCTCTGTGTACAATGTTCTCCTGGTTCTGCTCCTTTCACTCTGCATCAATTCCTGGAGGTCGTTCCAGTAGGTTAGTCTGATTCTTTGACTAAAAGGCAAGACTGCTCCCAGGTCTTGATAGGCTCAACCCACCTCCACATTCATAGAAACTTCCTGTGTTATTAACATGGCTTTGTGGTCACCTAAGGGCAGAAAAAAACATGACCTAAATGAAGTCTGGGGCTTTAGAGCTATCAGGAATGTCAAGGCCTCCAAAGTCATCACCTCTGCAATATTGTAATTCCATGTATAATTTAGGGGGCTAACTCAATGAGTTAAGTGTTATATCCTGGTTGAGTTTCCTTTCTTTGCTACTCCTAAGCAAACCTGATGGTTAAATGACCAATGAATGTCCCCTTTTATTCAAACACAGGACCTCAATTATCAGTGGACTGGCCTGAGTCATGCTCAATCCACTGTTCCATTGAATAGTCCCTTGTGAAAAAGAAAAATAGTTCAGTAAAACTGTTTAGTAGAGAAACCAATCAGTATTTGGGTATTTGGTAAAGTTCTGTCTCAAGCAAATCCTCTTCTCTTCTCTCTTGGGGCTTTCATCACCTCTTATAGGTTTGTTTTTTTTAAACATTTATTAATAACATGGGTACATGATTCATGCCCCTACTTTCCCCTTCACCTCCCTCTCTCCCCCCACACATGGCCAACAAACATTTCCACTGGTTGTAACATGTGTCCTTGTTCAGGGCCTATTTCCAAATTGTTGTTAGTTGCATTGGTGTGGTCTTTTCGAGTCTACATCCCCAATCATGTCCGCCTCAACCCATGCGTTCAAGTAATTGTTGATCTTCTCTGATTCCTCTCCTGCAGTTCTTCCTCTGAATGTGGGTAGCGTTCTTTACCATAAATCCCTCAGAGCTGTCTTCTGTCATTGCTTTCTGCTGATACAGAAGTCCATTACATTCGATTTTACCACAATATATCAATCCCCATGTACAGTGCTCTTCTGGCTCCTCTCCTTTCGCTCTGCATCAGTTCCTGGAGGTCTTTCCAATTCACATGGAATTCCTCCAGTTTATTATTCCTTTTAGCAAAATAGTATTCCATCACCAGCATATACCACAATTTGTTCACCCATTCCCCAATTGAAGGACATACCCTCCTTTTCCAGTTCTTTGCCACCACAAAAAGCACAGCTATAAATATTTTCATACAAGTCTGTTTATCTATGATTTCTTTGGGGTACAAACCCAACAATGGTATGGCTGGATCAAAGGGCAGGCATTCTTTTATAGCCCTTTGAGCATAGTTCCATATTGCCAGCCAGAACGGTTGTATCATTTCACAACTCCATGAGCAATGCATCAGTGTCCCAATTTGACCACATCCCCTCCAGCATTCATTACTCTCCCCTTCTTTGATTTTAGCCAATCTGCTAGGTGAGAGGTGATACCTCAGAGTTGTTTTGATTTGCATTTCTCTAATTATTAGAGATTTAGAACATTTTCTCATGTGCTTATTGATACTTTTGATTTCTTTACCTGAAAATTGCCTATTCATGTCTCTTGCCCATTTATCAATTGGGGAATGGCTTGATTTTTTTATACAATTGGTTTAACTCCTTGTATATTTGAGTAATTAGACCCCTGTCAGAGCTTTTTTTTATAAAGATTTTTTTCCCAATTTGTTGTTTCCCTTCTGATTTTGACTACATTGTTTTTGTTTGTACAAAACCTTTTTAGCTTAATATAATAAAAAACATTTAATTTACATTTTATAATTTTCTCTAACTCTTGCTTGGTTTTAAAATCTTTCCTTTCCCAGAGATATGACAGGTATACTATTTTGTGTTCAATTAACTTATAGTTTCCCTCTTTATATTCAAGTCATTCACCCATTCTGAATTTATCTTGGTGTAGGGTGTGAGATGTTGATCTAAACCTAATCTCTCCCATATTGTTCTCCAAATTTCCCAGCAGTTTTTGTCAAATAGTGGATTCATGTCCCAAAAGTTGGGCTCTTTGGGTTTATCATACACTGTCTTGCTGATGTCATTAACCCCAAGTCTATTCCACTGATCCTCCCTTCTATCTCTTAGCCAGTACCATATTGTTTTGATGACTGCTGCTTTATAGTATAGTTTGATATCTGGTACTGCTAGGCCCCCTTCCTTCACATTTTTTTTCATTATTTCCTTTGATATTCTTGATATTTTGTTATTCCAAATGAAATTTGTTATAGTTTTTCCTAATTCAGTAAAGAAGTCTTTTGGTAATTTGATAGGTATGGCGCTAAATAGGTAAATTAATTTCGGTAGAATGTTCATTTTAATTATGTTAGCTCTTCCTACCCATGAACAATTAATGGCTTTCCAATTGCTGAGATCCAGTTTTATTTGTTTGGAAAGTGTTTTGTAGTTGTTTCCATATAATTGCTGTGTTTGTTTTGGTAGATAGATTCCCAAGGATTTTATTTTGTCTAGGGTGATTTTAAATGGTGTTTCTCTTTCTACCTCTTGCTGCTCTGATGTGTTGGAAATATATGGAAATGCTGATGATTTATGTGCATTTATTTTGTATCCTGCCACTTTGCTAAAGTTCTTGATTATTTCTACAAGCTTCTTAGTTGATTCTCTAGGATTTTTTAAGTAGATCATCATATCATCTGCAAAGAGTGATAGCTTAGTCTCCTCATTGCCTATTTTGATACCTTCAATTTCTTTTTCTTCTCTAATTGCTACTGCTAGTGTTTCTAGTACTATGTTGAATAATAGAGGTGATAATGGGCATCCTTGTTTCACTCCTGATCTTATTGGGAAGGCTTCTAATTTATCCCCATTGCATATGATGCTTGTTGATGGTTTTAGGTATATACTGTTTATGATTTTTAGGAAAGGTCCTTCTATTCCTATACTTTTTAGTGTTTTCAATAGGAATGGATGCTGTATTTTCTCAAAGGCTTTTTCAGCATCTATTGAGATGATCATGTGATTTTTGTTTGTTAGACTGTTGATATGGTCAATTATGTGGATGGTTTTCCTAATGTTGAACCATCCTTGCATTCCTGGTATAAATCCCACCTGATCATGGTGGATGATCTTCTTAATTACTTGCTGGAGTCTCTTTGCTAATATTCTATTTAAGATTTTTGCATCTATGTTCATTAGGGAGATTGGTCTGTAGTTTCCTTTCTCTGTTTTGGATCTCCCTGGCTTTGGAATCAGTACCATATTTGTGTCATAAAAGGAATTTGGTAGGGCTCCTTCTTTGTTTATCATATCAAATGATTTGTATAGTATTGGGATTAGTTGCTCTTTGAATGTCTGGTAGAAATTCACTGGTGAATCCATCAGGTCCTGGTGATTTTTTCTTAGGGAGTTCTTTGATGGCTTTTTCAATTTCTATTTCTGATATGGGATTATTTAGGTATTCTATTTCTTCTGCTGTTAATCGAGGCAATTTATATTTTTGTAAATATTCCTCCATATCTCCTAAATTGTTATATTTGTTACCATATAATTGGGCAAAATAGTTCTTAATGATTGCCTTTATTTTCCCTTCATTAGAGGTGAGGTCTCCCTTTTCATCTTGGATACTGTCAATTTGGTTTTCTTCTTTCCTTTTTTTTCATAGATTGACCAGTACTTTGTCTATTTTATCTGTTTTTTCAAAGTAACAGCTTCTAGTCTTATTGATTAATTCAATAGTTCTTTTACTTTTGATTTTATTAATTTCTCCCTTGATTTTTAGTATTTCTAATTTAGTTTTCATCTGGCGGTTTTTAATTTGCTCACTTTCTAATTTTTTGAGTTGCATGCCCAATTCATTGATCTCTGCCCTCCTTAATTTGTTAATATATGCACTCAAGGATATAAATTTCCCCCTGAGTACTGCCTTGGCTGCATCCCACAGAGTTTGGTGGATGTCTCATCATTGTCATTCTCTTTAATGAAATTGTTGATCATTTCTATGATTTCTTCTTTGACAAATTGGTTTTGGAGAATCATATTGTTTAATTTCCAATTGGTTTTTGATTTGCCTGTCCAGGTGCCCTTACTAATTATTATCGTTATTGCATTATGATCTGAGGAGGTTACATTTATTATTTCTGCTCTTTTGTATTTGTTTGCAATGTTTCTATGCCCTGTTACATGGTCAATATTTGTGAATGTACCATGTGCAGCTGAGAAGAAGGTGTATTCCTTTATGTCCCTATTTATTTTTCTCCACATATCTATTAAATCTAATTTTTCTAGACCTTCATTCACCTCTCTTACCTCTTTCTTATTTATTTTTTGGTTTAATTTATCTAGATCTGAAAGAGGAATATTTAGACCTCCCACTAGTATGGTTTTACTATCTATTTCCTTCTTGAGCGCTGCCAGTTTCTCCTTTATGAATTTCGATGCCTTACCACTTGGTGCATATATATTGAGCAGTGTTATTTCCTCATTGTTTATACTGCCTTTAATCAGGATGTAATGACCTTCCCTGTCTTTTTAAATCATATCTATTTTTACTTTGGCATTGTCAGAAATCATAATAGCCACTCCTGCCTTCTTTTTCTCAGTTGATGCTCAAAAGATTTTGCTCAAGCCCTTAACCTTAAACTTGTGTTCATATGTGTTTCTTGTAGACAACATATGGTAGGATTTTGGTTTCTGATCCACTCTGCTATTTACTTCTGTTTTATGAGCGAGTTCATCCCATTCACATTCACAGTTACAATTATCAGTTGTGCATTCACTGACATTTTTATATCCTCCCCTAGACCCACCCCTTCTTCTTACACTATTTTCTTTTAAACCAGTGGTTTTCTTTGAGCCAGTATCCCTTATCCCCTCCCTTGATTGACTTCCCTTTCTCCCCCCTCCCTTGTCATTCCTCTCTTTTTGTTTTTAAAGGCCTAATGAATTTTCTCCCCCTTCTTCTCCTCTCCCTTTTTTGATCTCCCCACTCCCCTGCTCCCTTTGGTTTATCCCTTCTGACTTTCTCAGTAGGGTTAGATAGAGTTTTTTATCCCAATGGATAATAAAGCTACTCTTCCCTCTCTGGGTTGATTACACTGAGAGTAAGGTTTGATTATTACCTCTTAATGCTTTCTTCGTCTCCTTCTTATAATAGTATTTATCCCCTCCCCTTCCCATGCCCTCTTTGTGTGTAATAGAATATCCTATTTTTCTTATTTACTCAGATTTTTCTTGGTGTCCCCTATTATTCCCCCCTCCTCTTTCCCAACCCCCATGTCATCTTAGACCATTTAGTATCCTGTCCTCTCACTATGAATTATTCTTCTGGTTGCTATAATAGTGAATATTATAATAGTGAATAGAGTTCACTACAGAGAATTATACATAGCATTTCTCCACATAGTAATACAGATAATTAGATCTTATTTAAGCCCTTAAAGAGTCAAATTTAAAAAATTATGAATTTTCTTTCTTTTCCCTCTGTTTCTTATTTACCTTTTCATGTTTCTCTTGATTTTTGTAGTTGGGTATCAAACTTTCCATTTAGTCCTGGTCTCTTTTGTGCAAAACTTGGAAATCTTCAATTTTGTTTAATTCCCATACTTTCCCCTGGAAGTGTATAGTCAGTTTCAATGGGTAGTTGATCCGTGGCCGAAGGCCCATCTCTCTTGCCTTTCTGAATATCATATTCCAAGCCTTGCAGTCTTTTAGCGTAGAGGCTGCCAGATCCTGTGTGATCCTGATTGGTGCTCCCTGATATTTGAATTGTCTCTTTCTGGCTTCTTGTAAGATTTTTTCTTTTACTTGAAAGCTCTTGAATTGGGCTATATATTCCTAGGTGTTTAATTTTCTGGGTCCAGTGTAGAGGGTGATCTATGGATCCTTTCAATGTCTATATTGCCCTCTTGCTGTAGGACTTCAGGGCAATTTTGCTGAATAATTTCTTTAAGTATGGAGTCCAAGTTTATATTAATTTCTGCTTTTTCTGGAAGACTAATGATTCTCAAATTGTCTCTTCTAGACCGATTTTCTTGGTCTGTCACTTTCTCATTGAGATATTTCATGTTTCCTTCTATTTTATCAGTCTTTTGACTTTGTTTTATTTATTCTTGTTGTCTTGAGAGATCATTGGCTTCTAATTGCTCAATTCTAGCCTTTAGGGACTGGTTTTCCTTTTCAATCTGGTCATTTCTGGTCTTCAGTTGACTTGCCTTACTTTCCAATTGTGAAATTCTGCCTTTTAAGCTGTTATTTTCTTGCCAGATCTCTTCCATCTTCCTCCACATCTCATTTTTACCTCTTATAGGTTTGAAAGGTTTCCTATCAGCTCTATGTAGATGACTCCCAAATCCAAAACTGGTTATTTTTCACATTTACAGGATATTTTTTAATGGATAGTTCATAGGCATGTCAAACTCAATATGTCCAAAATGGAATTCATTATGATTTTCTCCTCCCAAGCCCACCCTTTTTGCATTTATCTGCATTTCTGTCAGAAGTATCTCTTTCCTTCAAGTGTCTCAGGTCACCTCTCATTCTCCATCAGCCCATGTATATAACAATTTGACCTCCACATTTTGTGCTTCACTCTCCTTCTCTGACTTTCTACTCCAGAACTCTCAAAATATATTATTATGAACAAAACCAGATGTTACTGGTTAAAAATAGGAATGTAGATGAATGGAACAGACTAGATAAGAAATAATCAGAAATAAGTGAACTCCATAATACATTGTTCAATAAACCTGGAAATATAAATTGCCCAGAAAGAATACCATTTGATACAAACTGCTGAAAAATCTGGAAAGCATCCTGGCAGAAATTAGCCAGAGACCAACATATTGCACCATATTTCACAATAAATTTGAAATCGATATGTGACCTGAATATTAAAGACAACACTATTTTTTTTTAAAAGACAGAAGAGATTATATACCTTTCATAGCTACCGGTAAGGAATGTATTAATATCCAAACAAAGGAAAGAAGCTATTGTGAATGATAAAATGGATAATTTTTATTTTGTGAAATTGAAAAGTTTTTACACAAATAAAATGAATATGCCTAGAATAAGAATGGGAACAATCAACTATCTCTGATAAGGACTTGACATCTAAGATATATAAACTGGCAAAAATACTTAAAATCAAGAGTAACATAGTAGGACTTAAAGATGTGTAGGAAAAATTCTCAAATGAAGATTTGTAAACTATTAGTAATAAAATAAAATAAATTCTTCAGATCACTAACAGAGACAAAAATCAAAACATCTTCAAATTAGTGAAAATGACAAATGACAGGAATGATGTAGCGTTTGCAGAAAGATAGATGCACTAATGCTTTAGAAGTGGATCTTTGAATTAGTCAAAAACAAACAAAAAAACTATCATGGGAAGTAACTTTTGTTATGCAAATAAAGCAACTAAAATGTCCATGAGTTTTGGCCTAAATATTCTAGAGCTAGTTATATATCCCTAAGTATAAGTTATTGACAAACAGAAATCTTTCATATACTCAAAAATAGCATTCATAACATAGACTTTTTGTCATAGAAAAGAAAAGGACTCAAAGCAAATTGATGCCTACCAATTGGGGAAAGATTGAACAAATGGTAGTACATGAATGTAATGGAATGTGTTACTGTGCATTAAGAAATTGAAATGATGAATACAGAGAAGCATGAAAATATATACATGAACTAACACAAAGCAAAATAAGCAGAGCTAGAAAAACAACATACAAAAATGAGTGTAACAATATAAATGAATAGTGTTAACCCACAAAACAATTTAGACTGTTAGAATTATATTAAGAATAAATTTGACCTCAAGGAAGATATCAGAGGAAACACCCCACCACCAAGAAGTTTTTTCTAGAGGCAGGAGGACATTGTACATAGTGTCATTTTTTTATCTTTAAGAAAATGCTTTGTTCTAAGGAATTAGTCTCTGAAAAAGGAAGGAGGAGGGATGCGTGGAGGGAATAAAGATTATTTAAAAACAAAAGATATGACAAAATCTGTTATTAAAATATATTTTTAAAAATAAAAATACTGGCACAGAGGCATGATCAAGTAATGTTGAGGGACTGGATCTTTCTCCCTGTCCAAAACAGAGAGAAATTATGTTAGTTTGATTCTATTGTCAGCGATATTGAAAGATCATAAAAATTAGATGGAATCCACCAACTATAAACTACTGACCTTGAATTTGAATCCTGGGAAATTTTTTGAATGGATCGTGAAGAGTCTACTGGAAAACACCTAGAAAGTAAAACAGTGACTGAATGCAAAGAACCAACATGGTTTCGTCAAGAATAGGCTATTTCAAACTACCTTAATTTTCTATCAGGATTATGAGAATCAGTATAAGAGGAGGATGCTGTTGATAGAGTTTACCTAGGTTTTAGCAGAGCCTCCTATGAAGAAGATGGAGGGATATCAATTAGATGATATTATAGTGGGATTCAGAGGATCTGTCTCAAGGAGAAATTGAAAAGTTTTTAATAAATCAATTTCATTGGGGAATTGGTCTTTAGAAGATTGCTCCCTACAGATCTAATACAACAAAGCAATGTGGAGTTCAGAAGGACTAGAGAATGTCTTATGTATTGAATCAAGTTTTGAAGGAAATTGGGGACTATAAGAAGTGAAGAGGGAGTGCATTCAAGGTAGTAGGAGATGGAATATGTGAGGAATAGAAGGAAGACCAGTTTGTCTGGATCACAGAGTACTTGAAGGAGAGTAATCAGTCTGGACAGGTAAAATCAATCTACTTGGGATCAAGCATTATTTCATTGTGTTAGCTTAATAGAATCTATGGTTATTCCTGTGCTGTTTAACACTTTTTATCAAAGATTTGGGCATAAATAACACACTTAGCAATTTGCACATGACAGAAAGATAGGAGGGAGAGCTTACATGGTGGATGACAGAAATAAGACCCAAAAGGATCTTGATAGGTTAGAATGTTGGGTAAATCTAATAAAATTAAATTCAGCCGACTAATGATTGTGGAGCCAAGATAGAAGAGTACAGGCCAGGATGTAGATTAACTCTGCCAATATTTCCCTCCAAAACAATTCCTCAAATCAAATTTTGAAGTGTCAGAGCCATCAAAAGATGAAATGGACACATTTTTTTCAGCCTAAGATAATCCAGGAGGTTCACAGGCAAAATCTGAAGCTGTAGTGGAGGTTTTTTCTTGGGTAAAGATCAGAGTACAAACCAGGAGAGTAGCAACCACACCTCTTCCCAGATAATATCCCCTTTCTGCACATTCTACAGTTTGCTTCTGTCCTTCTCAAATTGGGGTACCAGAAATGAACATAATAATTCCAATAAAGTCTGTTGAGGGCAAAGTACAATGGGAATATATTCCCTCTTTTTTGGAATGTCTGATCCTCTTAGTGTAGTTCAAGATGCCATTAGCTTTTGTTGCTGCCACATCACACTGATGTGTGTAGCTTGCAGACTACTAAAACCACCAGAATTTTTTCCCCAGGACAATTTATACCCATGCAGACTACTTTTTCCATGCAGAATACTTCTAACTGCTATAATAATGAGAATGCTCTTAGGAGTTGCAGGTATCATCTTCTCATGTAGGAATATAAACAGTTCAGCCTTATTGACTCCATTATGATTTCTCTTTCATTTATACATTTTGGTGCTTCCCTTGAGTCTTTTATTTGAGAGTCAAATTTTCTATTTTCATCAGAAATGCTTAGAAATCTTCTATTCTATTAAATATCCATTTTCCCCATGGAAGATTATATTCTATTTTGTTGGGTAGATTCTTGGTTATAATTCTACCTTCTTTTACTTCTGCAATACCATATTCCAAGCCCTCCCATCCTTTATGTGAAAGTTGCTAAATCTTGTGTGATCCTGACTATGAATCATTCACAAAACAAATTTTAGCTTGATCCCAGGGTATCAGGTAGCCTTGCAAGCTGGAAGCAACAATATATTTTGTGAGATTAAAAAAACCTTTTCAGGGCTGACCCTACCTTATATTCTGATCACAAGTAACCAATGATTTGTCTACTGAAGACAATAGGAACAAAATTGTTTCTAAAAACAGAATCAGGCTTACAAACTAAAATTTTGGGTATATGAGTGAGGAAGTGAGGGGTGGTAGAGTCCACTTAAAAAGAAGTAGGGGGATTTTGGGGGGTTCCGGGTTAAGATGGCAGCAGAGTAAGAAGCAGCTCTTAACCTCTCCTGACCAAAACACACAAAACTCCTCAAGGGGACATAAAAACAAATCCAGACGAACGGAGGAACCCCACAAAAGGGCACAGCGTGGAAGGTACGTGGAATCAGGGCATTTCCATGCTATAAAGGGGTGAAACAGCTCTCACTAAATCACGGGCTGAGCAACCACCCCACCCCCCACCCCCTCCACACACAACACCTATAGCACCGAAGCCAGCTAAAAAGAAATAGAGCAAGTTTGGGGCACCCATCGAGTCATTGGGAGCTCTGGGGCCTGTTCCTGAGAGCAGCAAGATTTAGGACCCCAAAAAGTTAAGAACGCACACGAACTCTGAGCACAGGAGTAGGGCTCAGGGCGCAGAGCGCGGGAGCAGAGCTCAGGCACGGTTGGAGGCACGGGTGGAGGCGGACACAGCCGCGAGCTAAGGCTCTGAAACCCTGAGTGGGGAACCAGTGCAGACGGGTATACGACTGTGGAAGCAGCGCCCTGAGACTTGTAAAGAAACCTCTGGCAGAGGATCAAGCAAGGGGGTCCAACAGGGGGCTTGACCTTGGAAAAAACAGAACTCAGACCTCAGGAGCCAAAAGACCACGGACAGACCCTGAGCGGGAGGATAAACCTGAGAAGCTGCTGTGCTAATGATGGCTACCCAGTTTCAGGAAGTTCAGAAGAGAAAGATTAACAAGAAAAAGAAGTCTTTAACACTCCACAACTTTTACACAGAGAAAATCCAGACAACCGAGCAAACAGAGGAGGAGAACAAACAAGCATCCGGACCCTCCTCAAATAAGGAAAACTCCTCACAAGCTATGGAAGAGTTCAAAACTGAGATT
>NC_058130.1:476951787-476966795 GCF_016433145.1 Gracilinanus agilis
GCTTCTTCTGAAGAATGCACAATATTTGGAACAAAGCCACTTTTAACCCCTTCCCAGCCATCTTGAATACAAATTTCTCCTTTTTGAATAAGTTCATATATATCTCTTGTCAGAATTGTGAAAGATTCTTCCACAATTGTAGCATCTTTTGTAGAGGCTTCTATAGACTTCATACCACAGGCTGCTGACATTTTTTCAGCTTCTTCCCTTGAAACTTGACGTTGCCACACTAGATCACATTTATGTCCCACTAACAAATACAATCCGAAATGGCTGCACATACATTTTAGCTTCTTCTAACCAATCTTGCACATATTCAAAAGATCTTCGTTTTGTGATGTCAAATACCAGAAATCCACTAACAGAGTTGCGGTAATAAGATCGAGTTTTTGATCTGAACCTCTCCCGCCCAGCCGTGTCCCGCAGCTGCAACTTGCTTCTCTTGCTGGGCTCGATCTCCAGGAGTCGGGAGAAGAAATCCTTGCCCCGTGGCGTCGCAGCCGGGAAAGAGGCCCTGAGAGAAACGGTGCAGGAGGCAGGACTTGCCTACCGTGGAGTCGCAGATCACAATCAATCAGAATTGGGAGATCGAGATGGCTCCATGGTTCACATGTCGTTCGCGGCCTCGAGGCTCGGGAGCTGGAGAAGGTGCCTCTGGGTCGGGCTACCTGGGCTCAGGGGCAGAAGATTCCCGCCTGTAATTCTATTCTTAGTAAGAGTAGATTATGATTCAATGAATTGAGAGCCAGAGAGATGGGAGTTCTTGGATTGAATTCTGGCCTTGGTCAATTCCTAAACTGTATGACCCTGGGCAAGTCACTTAACCCTCATTGCCTAGCCCTTACTGATCTTCTGCCTTGGAACCAATATATAGTGGAAGGTAATGGTTTAAAAAAAAAAGTGGATTCTGAATGCCATTTGCCAGTGATTCCCAATTGTTTTTATTCCATGAATCCCTTTCAACAACCACAAAAACTGTGTTGTAAACTCCAAGGTTCACAATAGACCACTCACAATATTCTGCAATTATTTATTGCTGAAGGCATCATTAAAGAATTTTTTAAGACATCACAAACCCTTAAGGGGTTTGGAAATCACTAAATGGGAACCACTGTTATATAGTAATAGATTTGACTTCTGTTGGTTTTGTTTAAATGTTTTTTTTTTTTTTTTCACTACAAGAAAGAGTTGAATGGAGGTGAGATTAAGGAGAAATGGCTGTTGTATGAAAACATAAGGCAATAATAAGAAAACTGAAAAAAATTACAGCAAGGTTGAGTTGGCCTCTAGGGGCCATCCTGTGAAGCAGGCTCAGAGTTGCTATACCTCATTTTGGTCCAAAGGGAACTTTGGGGATTGTTTTTGGCAGGCTAATGGGCTTAGACTTCAAAATAAGGAAGATCCTCTTAGCTGCACAGTTAATGGAGGTGATGACTTTAGTGGTTGTATAGAAGAGAATTAATGCCCAATCAGGCTCATTCTTCCTTTCTGTTTGCAAATTATGTCAGAGCTTTTTTGAGCCGCTTCAAGAGGTGGATGGGGGATAGGGAGGAGAACAAGCCAGCTTGCCCTAGTTCTCTATTCTTCCACTTTAGAACTCATGCAGCTATGTGGTCCAATGGTTAGAGCACAGAGTCTGGAGTCAGGAAGACCTTTTATTTTTTTAATTCGAAAAATTCTAATTAATTAATTAAGAATACTTTCCCATGGTTCCATGATTCGTATTCTTTCCCTCCCCTCCTCCCTCCCTGCTCCTGTAGCCAATGAGCAATTCCACTGGGTTTTACATGTGGCATTGATCCAGATCTATTTCCATATTATTAGTATTTGCATTAGGATGATCTTTTAGAGTCTACATCCCCAATCATATCCCCATCGAACCATGTGTTCAAGCAGTTGTTTTTCTTCTGTGTTTCCACTCCTGTAGTTCTTCCTCTGAATGTGGGTAGCGTTTTTTTCCATAAATCCCTCAGAATTGTCCTGGGTCATTGCATTGCTGCTAGTACAGAAGTCCATTACATTCTATTTTACCACAGTGTATTGGTCTCTGTGTACAATGTTCTTCTGGCTCTGCTCCTTTCACTCTGCATCAATTCCTGGAGGTCTTTCCAGTTCACGTGGAACTCCTCCAGTTTATTATTCCTTTGAGCACAATAGTATTCCATCACCAGCATATACCACAATTTGTTCAGCCATTCCCCAATTGAAGGGCATACCCTCATTTTCCAGTTTTTTGCCACCACAAAAAGCACAGCTATAAATATTTTTATACAAGTCTGTTTATCTATGATCCTTTTTGGGGTACAAACCCAACACTGGTATGTCTGGATCAAAGGGCAGGCATTCTTTTATAGCCCTTTGAGCATAGATCCATATTGCCAGCCAGAATGGTTGGATCAGTTCACAACTCCACCAGCAATGTATTAATGTCCCAAATTGGCCACATCCCCTCCAACATTCATTACTCTCCCCCGTCTATCATTTTAGCCAATCTTCTAGGTGTGAGGTGATATCTCAGAGTTGTTTTTATTTGCATTTCTCTAATTATTAGAGATTTAGAACACTTTCTCATGTGCTTATTGATACTTTTGATTTCTTTATCTGAAAATTACCTATTCATGTCCCTTGCCCATTTATAAATTGGGGAATGGCTTGATTTTTATACAATTAATTTAACTCCTTGTATATTTGAGTAATTAGACCCCTGTCAGAGTTTTTTGTTATAAAGATTTTTTTCCCAATTTGTTGTTTCCATTCTGATTTTGGCTGCATTGTTTTTGTTTATACAAAAGCTTTTTAGTTTGGTATAATCAAAATAATTTATTTTACCTTTTGTAATTTTCTTTCTGTAGTTTTCTTTCTCTGTTTTTGATCTACCTGCCTTTGGAATCAGTACCATATTTGTGTCATAAAAGGAATTTGGTAGGGCTCCTTCTTTGCTTATAATATCAAATAATTGTATAGTATTGGGATTAGTTGCTCTTTGAGTGTCTGATAGAATTCACTTGTGAATCCATCAGGCCCTGGCGATTTTTCCTTAGGGAGTTCTTTGATGGCTTGTTCAATTTCTTTTTCTGATATGGGATTATTTAAGTATTCTATTTCTTTGCTCTTTGATAATGTCAATTTGGTTTTCTTCTTTCCTTTTTTTTTATTAGATCGACCAGTTCTTTGTCTATTTTATCTTTTTTTTTTCCAAAATACCAGCTTCTAGTCTTATTTCTTAATTCAATAGCTCTTTTACTTTTGATTTTATTAATTTCTCCCTTGATTTTTAGTATTTTTAATTTAGATTTCATCTGGGGATTTTTAATTTGCTCGGTTTCTAATTTTTTAAGTTGCATGCCCAATTCATTAATCTCTGCCCTCCCTAATTTGTTAATATATGCACTCAAGGATATGAATTTCCCCCTGAGTACTGCCTTGGCTGCATCCCACAGAGTTTGGTAGGATGTTTCATCATTGTCATTCTCTTCAATGAAATTGTTGATTGTTTCTATGATTTCTTCTTTGACTAGCTGGTTTTGGAGAATCATATTATTTAATTTCCAATTAGTTTTTGATTTGCCTGTCCAGGTGCCTTTACTAATTATTATTTTTATTGCATTATGACCTGAGAAGGTTACATTTATTATTTCTGCTCTTTTGCATTTGTTTGCAATGTTTCGATGCCTTATTACATGGTCAATCTTTGTGAATGTACTATGTGCAGTTGAAAAGAAGGTGTATTCCTTTTTGTCCCTATTTATTTTTCTCCACATATCTATTAAATCCAATTTTTCTAGGACTTTATTCACCTCTCTTACCTCTTTCTTATTTATTTTTTGGTTTGATTTATCTAGATCTGAAAGAGGGATATTTAGATCTCCTACTATTATGGTTTTACTATCTATTTCCTTTTTGAGCTCTGCCAGTTTCTCCTTTATGAATTTGAATGCTATGCCATTTGGTGCATACATATTGAGCACTGTTATTTCCTCATTGTCTATACTGCCTTTTATCAGGATGAAATTACCTTCCCTGTCTTTTTTAATCATATCTATTTTTACTTTGGCTTTGTCAGAAATCATGATCCCCACTCTTGCCATCTTTTTCTCATTTGAAGCCCAAATATTTTGCTCAAGCCCTTTACCTTAAACTTGTGTATGTCCACCCACCTCATATGTGTTTCTTGTAGACAACATATGGTAGGATTTTGGTTTCTAATCCACTCTGCTATTTGCTTTCGTTTTATGGGTGAGTTGATCCCATTCACATTCTGAGTTATAATTATCAGTTGTGTATTCTAAAACATTTTGGTATCCTCTCCTAGTTCTACCCCTTCTTATTACACTATTTCCTTTTAAACCAGTGGTTTGCTTTAAGCCAGTAACCCTTGTCCCCTCACTTGATTTACTCCCCTTTCTATCTCCTCCCTTATTATTCCCCTCTTTTTATTTTTAAGGCCTAATAAATTCCCTCACCCTTCTTCTTCCCTCCCTTTTTTGACCTCCCCACTTCCCTGCTCCCCTTGGTTAATCCCTTCTGACTTTCTCAGTAGGGTTAGATAGAGTTTTATATCCCAATGGATATAGTTACTCTTCCCTCTCAGGGTTAATTACACTGAGAGTAAGGTTTAAATATTACCTATTAATGCTCTCTTCCTCTCCTTCTCATAATAGTATTCATCCCTTCCCCTTCCCATGCTCTCTTTGAAATAGAATATACTATTTTTCTTATTCATTCAAGTTTCTCTTGGTGTCCTCTAGTATTCACTTCCCTCTTTCCCACCCCCCATATCATCTTAGACCATTTAGTATTCCAACCTCTCCCTATTAATAATTCTTCTAATTACTATTATAGTGAATACTATAATAATGAATAGAGTTCACTACAGAGAATTATACAGAACATTTCTCCACATAGGAATACAAATAATTAAATCTTATTGAAGCCCTTAAAGAGGCAAATTTTAAAAATATGAGTTTTCTTACTTTCCCTTCTGTTTCTTATTTATCTTTTCATGTTTCTCTTGATTTTTGTGGTTGGATATCGAACTTTCCATTTAGTCCTGGTCTTTTCTGTGCAAACACTTGGAAATCTTCTATCTTGTTGAATGCCCAAACTTTCGCCTGGAAGTTTATAGTTAGTTTTGATGGGTAGGTTATCCTTGGTTGTAGACCCAGTTCTCTTGCCTTTCTGAATATCATATTTCAAGCCTTGAGGTCTTTTAGCATGGAGGCTGCCACATCCAGTGTGATCCTGATTGGTGATCCTTGATATCTGAATTGTCTCTTTCTGGCTTCTTACAAAATTTTTTTCTTTTACTTGGAAGCTCTTGAATTTGGCTATTATATTCCTGGGGGTTGTCTTTTCTGGGTCTAGTGTAGAGGATGATCTATGGATCCTTTCAATGTCTATATTGCCCTCTTGTTGTAGAACTTCAGGGCAGTTTTGCTGAATAATTTCTTTTAGTATGGAGTCCAAATTTCTATTAATTTCTGCTTTTTCAGGAAGACCAATGATTCTCAAATTGTCTCTTCTAGACCTGTTTTCTTGATCTGTCAATTTCTCATTGATATATTTCATGTTTCCTTCTATTTTATCAGTCCTTTGACTTTGTTTTATTTGTTCTTGCTGTCTTGAGAAATCATTGGCTTCTATTTGTCCAATTCTTGTCTTTAGAGACTGGTTTTCTGCTATAAGCTTTTGATTTTCCTTTTCAATTTGGTCTGTCCTGTTTTCCAGGTGTTTGATTTTGGTTTCCAATTTGCTTATCAATTCTTTTGATTTGGGGGCATCTTTTTCGAATTGCCCAAATATAGCCTTTAGAGCAGGGGTCAGCAACATATGGCTCTTTCTGCAGGAGCCATAAAGTCAATTTTTTTTCAGGCGCTGTTACAGGAGCACACACTGTTATAGGAGTGTGCACTGTGAGCACTGTATGGCTCTCATGAAATTACATTTTAAAAAATGTGGCATTTATGGCTCTCACAGCTAAAAAGGTTGCCGACCCCTGCTTTAGAGACTGGTTTTTGGCTATAATCTTTTGGTTTTCCTTTTCAATCTGGTCATCTCTGGTCTTTGATTTACTTGCCTCACTTTCCAATTGCAAAATTCTGCCTTTTAAACTGTTATTTTCTTGCCAGATCTCTTCCATCTTTCTCATAATCTCAGATTTGAACTCTTCAAGACCTTGTGACCCGTTTTCATTTTTTTGGGAAGGTTTGGATATGATTACTTGTTTGTTCTCCTCTGCTGTTTGCTCTGTTGTCTGGATTTTTTCTGTGTAAAAGTTGTTCGAGTGTTAAAGGTTTCTTCTTGATCTTTCTCTTCTGGGATTCCTGATTCTGGCTTGTCATTGTTATCCCAGCACCATCTCAGCTTTATCCACACAGCCAGGGTCTGTCTGAACTCTTTAGGCTCCTGAGGTCTCAGGTCTAGTTGTTCTCAGGGTCAAACCTCCTGGTGGTCCCCTTGCTTGTTCTTCTGCATGTAACCCCTTTAACAGTCTCAGGGTGCTGCTTCCACAGTTGTGCACCACTCTGAGCTGGGTCCCCACTCAAGGTCTGTGCCTGTGCTCAGGATCCTTGTCCATGCCTGTGATCCGCGGCCGCACCTGAGCTCAGGGTCTGTGTTCAAAGTCTGCGTGTTCTTTAGCGTCTTGGGGTCTTAAGTCTTGATGCTCTCAGGAGCAGGCCCTGGAGCTTCCAATGACTTCATGGGTGCCCCAAACTTGCTCTATCTCTTTTGCGCTGGCTTTGCCACTGTAGGTGGTATGGGGTGGGGAAAGGGGTTGCTCAGCTCAAGTTTTAGTGAGAGCTATTTCACCCCTTTATAGCATGGAAGTGCCCCGATTCCATGTACCTTCAATGCTGTGCCCTGTTGTGGGGTTCCTTCGTTCATCTGGATTTGTTTTTATGTCTTCTTGAGGAGTCCTATATGCATAGGTTAGGAGAGGTCAAGCAGCTGCTTTTTACTCTGCCACCATCTTAACCCAGAACTATTCAACATTTTTTTAAAGAGTGTATTGTTTCCTATTTTTGGGAGGTTAGTCTAAATATTTTATATTTTTGTAAATTTTCAGCCATTTCATTTGTTATCAGTTTCTATACATTATTGAGCATAATTGTTTCTAATAATTTTCTTTATTTCCTCTTAATTTGTTGTGATTTTTTCTTTTTTCTTTTTAATATTGGCAGTGGTTTTCCTCTTTTTTACAAAAAAATCAAGGGGCAGCTGGATAATTTAGTGCAGTAAGGGGCAAACTATGGTAGGCCAGATGCAGCCTCCCCTCCCCCCCAATGTTCTATCCAGCTGCAGGACATTATTCCTATCTGACGAATACAATGAGGATACAATACAATGAAACTTCAAAAGAGTTGCCTTAGAAACAGACAGATGAACATTTCCTTTCCTTTGGTCCCCTCTTTAAAAAGTTTGCCTATTAATGGTTGAGAGTCAGGCCTAGAGAGGAGGGTTTGTGGGGGTGGGTCCTAGGTTCAAATCTAAACTGAGACCCTTCCCAGCTGTGTCACTCCATGCAAGTCACTTATTCCCCTTTGCCTGGCCCTTACCACTCTTCTGCCTTGGAACCAATACCCAATATTGATTCTCAGACAGAAGGTAAGGGTTTAAAAAAATCAGACAAGTTATTTCAGTAGTTTTAAAAAATTAGCTCCTAGTTTTATTCATGAAGTCTTGATTATGCTTAGATTATGTTTATTGTTATTTATTATTATGTTTACATTATGTTTATCTGCTTTATTTTCAGAATTTCTATCTTTCTGTTTAGTTTTTAAAGAATTATTCCTTTCTGGGGCAGCTAGGTAGCATGGTGGATAGTTTGCCAGGCCTGGAGTGTGAGGATCTGGTTTCAGATACTGCCTGGTTAAATTACCCTGGTCAAATCACTTAACCCCAAGTGCCTGACCCTTGCTGCTCTTCTGTCTTAGAACTGATACTAAGACAGAAGGTAAGGGTTTTAAAAAATTATTGCTTTTCTAGTATTTTTAGTTGCATGCTAAGTTTGTGGCTATAGTCTTTGTTTTGGTGATTCAAGTACTTAGAAATAGAAATTTTCCCCTTGTGACTGCTTTGGCTAGCTTCTAAAAGTTCTGGGCCATTACCTCATTGTTGCCATTTTCTTCCATGAAACTATTATTTTTATGATTTGTCCTTTGACTTGTTGACCAATGTTTTAGGATTAAATTACTTCGCTTCCATTTAAATATGAGTCCTTTCTTAAAATGCCTTTCTAGTTATAATTTTATTGCTTTGTGGTCAATAAGGTATGTTTGATACTTCTGATTGTTTGCATTTGTTTATGAGTTTTCTATGCCCTGGCATGTGGTCTCTTTTTGTAATGAATAAGCTTATTTTCTTATTATATATGCTTCTTAATTGTTATGCATATTTCTATCTATTTCCATTCAGTAACATTAGAGATCTATTATATCTAACTTTTCTGAAATACTAGGTACTCATAAATACTTAGGTACTTAGCTTCATCATCGTTATCAACATCAGCAACAGCCATTTATTAAGAACCAACTATTTGCCAGGCATTGGGGATAAAAAAAAAATACAAAAGACAGTCTCTGCCCTCAAGGAACTCACAATCTAATGGAGGAGACAAGTAAACATATATATATATATATGTAATATACAGGATAAATAGAAAAAATTCTCTAATTAATAGAGAAAAGAAACTAGAATTAAGAAATCTTGGGAAAATCTTATAGATGGGATTTTAGTTGGGACTTGAAGTCATAGAAGGTAATAGGTAGAGATTAGGAGGGAAAGCATTTTAGACATGGGAGACAGCAAGAGATAATGCCCAGAGTCTAGAGATGGAGTATCATATTTGAGGAACAGCAAGGAGGCCAATGTGACCAGATCCAAGAATACATGCTGGAAAGGCTGGAAAGGAAGGATGGGACTACCTTAAAAAGGGCTTTGAATGCCAAGCAGATTGTTTTATATTTGATCCTTAAGGCAATAGGGGTTCACCAAAATTTCCTGAGTAAGGAGAGGGTGGCATCATTGGACCTTTGGCACCTGAATCACTTTGATGGCTGAAAGGTGGATGGATTGGAGTGGGGATAGATAGGAGGCAGGTAGATCCATCAGAAAGCTATTATAATAGCCCAGGAGAGAGGTCATAGGGGCTCTCACCAGAATGGTGGCAGTGTCAGAAGAAAAAAGTGAGTATGAACTGTTGTTTGTGAGCTGTTGCAGATAAAATTAGCAACAGATTAGATATGTGGGGTTTGATACAGTGAGGAACTAAGGATGACTCCTGGGTGATGCTGTCTATAGTAATGGGAAAAAAGAAGGGGAAGGTTTAGGGGAAAAGATATCATGAGTTCCATTTTGGGCATGTTGAGTTAAAGATGCATACTGGATACCCAGTTTGGGAGGTCAACTGAAAGATAACTGGAGATGAGAGACTGGAGGTCAGCAGAGAAGGTTGTATAAGAAAGATAGATCTGAAAATCTTTAGCATAAAGATGGTAATTAAATCTGTTGGAGCTGATTGGTCAAGGAATGAGGTAGTATAGAGGGAGAAGAAAAGAGAATCCAGGACAGAACCCTGAAAGATACCTACGGTTAGAAGGTGTAATCTGGAATGATCAAATAGATAGGAGGAGAAACAGGAGTGAGTAGTGTCCCAAAACCCTAGAGAGAAGAGAGTATCGAGGAGCACAGGGTGATCAAAAATGTCAATGGTTGCAGAGAGGTTAACAAGAATGAGGTGGCTCAGTGGATAGAGAGCCAGACCTGGAGTGTAGAGGACATAGGTTCAAGTTTGGCTTCAGATTCTTCCTAGCTATGTGATTGTAGGAAAGTCATTTAACCCTGATTCTGTAGCTCTCACCCTTTTGTCTTAGAGTTGTTACTAGGACAGAAATTAAGGGTTCTTAAAAAAAAAAAAAGACCAGGGGATTTGTCAATTAAGGGATCATTGTTAACTTTAGAGAGAGCAGTTTCAGTGGAATTATGAGTTTGGAAGCTGGATGGTAAGGGGTTAAGAAGAGAGAGAGAGAGAGAGAGAGAGAGAGAGAGAGAGAGAGAGAGAGAGGGGGGGGAGAGAAAGTGGAAGTATTTATTATAGATCTTTTCAAGGTCCTTAGCATCTTTATTATTTATCTTTTTGTTAGATTTCTCCATTTCTGAAGATTAGCAACATCAACCATCCTCTATTGTTTATAGTCTTGCTATCTATTTCTATAATTTAATTAACTTTTCACTTAAATATTTAGATATCATGCCATTTAATGCATATAAAATTAAAGTGATATTATTTCATTCTTTATGGTGCTTTTAGGTATCATTTAGCTTTCACATTTAATTGTTTTGATCAAATCTCTTCTTATTGCTTCCTTGTTTGAGATGATTGCTTTAAAATTTTTTATTTAAATACAACAAGTTCTGTTCCAGAATCTCATTTAAATTCTGTTTAAATCTTCAGGTTTGTTTCTTATAAACAAAATATTGTTGGATTATGTTTTCTAAGTCATGCTGCTACCATCCTCTGTTTTATTCTTCACATTCTTATTCATACTTATGATTGCTAATTGTTTATTTACCTCTTCTACAACTGACCCTCTCAAGTTTATGTTTGTTTTGCTTGTGATTATTTCATCCCCAATTCTCCCCTCTTTTTAAATCCCTTTCTCTCCTTCATTTTTCATCTATATCTTTGTTGAATTTTATGTATTTCCATAGCAAATTCTATGTTTCTGTTTAATTGTTCTTTGTTAGCTTCAGATATAAACTGACTTTCACAAAATACTCATTTATAACTAAGTTTCTCCTCCTTTTTCTTCACATCTTCCCTGATTTATCCCCTTTTCACTCCCTTTCTTTCCTCTCCTAAAATAAAAAAAAATCATACCAAATCCATGTGGTTTTATGTTATGTTATTAGAGAGAATGGAATTCTTAAAAGAAACTTGTTTTCTTATTAATTTTAGAATGTAAAGAAGATACCATAATTTAGCACCTTCTACTTGCCTGTATATATTTACCTTTCCAGGCTTCTCTTGATCCCCATGTTTGCATTTCAAAGTTTCTGCTTAGTTTTAGTCTTTTCATCAACAGTGATTAAAGATTCTTTATTCTATAAAAAAAAAAAACCCAACCCAACACAACTCTTACCTTCTGTCTTAGAATAGATAGGCAGTATTGGTTCCAAGGCAGAAGAGTAGCAAGGACCAGGCAATTGGGAGTAAATGACTTGCCCAGTGTCACATAGCTAAGAAGTGTCTGAGGACACATTTGAACCCAGGACCTCCTGATTCTAGCCTGGTTTATAGTACCTAGTTGCCCCTCCTCTGTACTATTAAAACTACATTTTCCTCATTTGGATTATACTCAAATTCTTTAGTCTAAATTATTCTTTGTTGTAAGCTTTATCTTTTGATTTTTGGAATACTATATTCCATTCTCCCCCCCTTCTTTAGTTTAGTTACAACATAGTCTTTTGTGATCCTGACTATAGTTCTGTGGCATTTGAGTTGTTTTTTTTTTTTACTTTTTTTTGTAGTATATTTTCTTTGATTTGGAAGTTCGTAGCTATGGTTTTCTTCAGAGTTTTTAGCTTAGTTTTGCTTTCAGGTGATGAATAAATTAATTTTATTTTTATTTTGTCTTCAAGTTCTAAGAGATCTGAGTGGTTTTCCTTTATGATTTTTTTTGAAACATAGTATAGATTTTTTGTTTGATCATGGTTTTCAGGGATTCCAATGACTATTAAATTTTCTCTCCTGATCTTGAGTTCCATTTCAGTTTTTTAAAAATAGCAGCTACCTTACAAAAAACTTCTGATTTTTAATGTTTTGACTTAAACAATCTCTTGTCTTCTAGAATTATTGAATTCTGGTTGGTCCATTCTATTTCTCAGGTATATTTTATTTGGGCATTCCATCTTATGTTTTAAAATATTTAATCTCCTTCCCTTTGCCTCAATTCCACTCCATCCCAGTTTTGATTTAATTTCTAATTTCACTTTGTATTGTTTGTTTGTTTCATTTCTTGTATTCTCCTGTATATTGCTTGTGATCAAGCCATTCCCTCACCTGCAATGTTTGATATGTAGCTAATCTCTATTTTTGAATTTCCCTGTTGGGCTTCTCTAAAATCATACTATTTCTTCATTGTGTTTAGTGAGGTTCCCGCCTCATTTATTTATTTTTCCCTGGTGCAGTAACTTTTCCCCTTTCCAGTTTATTGGAATTTGGGCTTACTTCCCTGAAACACTGGTAGATTCTGGCCATCTTTCCTTTCCTTTCCCCTCCCTTCTGTTCTTGATTATATAGACATGCTTACTTTGTATGGGAGATGGGAAGGAGTTTTCTTTATTGTTGTTTCACCTAGGATCCTCTTTAGATCTTTGCTGGAGTATAGAAGAGTTGAGGTCTTCTACCTCCTTTCATATTGCCATCCTGATGAATTCAATTACCACTTCCCAGGGTGGGCTGGTGGAACAAGTCATGCATATAGACCTTTGATCATCCAAATGCTCCTCTACCTTAAGTTGGGGGTAGAATGAGTAGCTTGCCTTCTTCATTTGGCTAGAAGAGAGGGGGAGGGTGCTTTCCTTCAGGCTTCCCATGAGGAAGTGTGTTCAATCTTTAGCACAACTGCTTACCCTGCACCACTAGGATGAAGCCACAGGTACCAGTTCCTATTTTCTACCCTTGAGGTTTGTGCTTTGGCAAATGGCTGGAATTTGGAATTTTCTGTCTGCTCAATGGAGAACAAGTTTCCCCAATGCTCTATTTCTACCTCCAATTCAAATTCCTGAGAAAGAGTTTTATTTTTGACTCTAGTCTTTAGAGATCTCCCTGGCAGGGGGTGAGAGAATAGAGGAAACCTAAAAATGTCCAGAATACAAACATGAAACAGGTATGGAACAGGCAGTTTTATTCTCTCACACATGAAAAAAGGGAAATGCTCAGCAAAAAGGAATCATAATGATTATAATTAGTTGAGAGATTAATATTCAGTCTTGATGACACATTTGAAATAGGGCTGTCTGGTCATTAGTTATTTTATATTTCACAACTAATTATATAGCCTGATCAAATCACAAGTGGTATCTGCTGCTGCCCACTGTTTGCTTTCTCTGTGGGACATTCTTTCCCTCTAGGCCTGTCTGCCATCCATCTGCCATTTCCTCTGCCAATTGCTGATGTCACCATTGTTGCTGCCATTGCTGCAATAGAAATTTGGGTACCAATCTGCCTTTGAAGGTCTCAAAAGGTGCCGTGCCAAAGGCAAGAAGAGACACACTGGGGGTGGCTCCAAATTATTATGAGCTCTGAATGTTAGGCCAGTGGAAGTAAAAGTCATTTTCTTACTGATCCTCTGACCTTCCAGAGTTCAGGGAGATTTTCTTAAACCTCAGTGCTGGCAGAAAGGAGAGGGCTAAGGGGCAGAGCCTGTCCCTTTATTATAGACATGAAATTTGGACTCAGCAAACAACTAAAAGTGTCCCCATGGCAGATAGGAAGGACATCTGCCTTGCTGTGAAGTTGAAGGGAAGGACATTTCCATTGCTACGCAAAGAGGACTTCAAGTGGAAACCGAATAACCATTTTTCAATTATGTTGTGGGAGATTATTGTTCAGCCACAAATTGAACTAGGTGATTCCAAAGCTCCTTCCAACACTTGAAATCCTAAGAAAAAGGGCTGTAATTAGAGCATCAAGTCATGAATGGCACTTCCCAGGGGGCAAACATGCTAGGGTTGAATTCTTCTGCCATGGGGCTTATTGTGATATCATCATCATCATCATCTCTCATGCATTGGAATGGCTCCTGAGTCCAAAGACTGTGAGCCTTTTCCCACATTCACAGTCAGTTCTCCTCTATTATTTGGCTGGGGTAGCAGATTATTTTAGGTACCAGGAATGGTTTTTGAGGGAGTGCCTTTAAAGAATGTGCATTTGGTCGAATAACCCTCATAGCAAACCTGGTTCTGAGACTGCCAACAATAAATATTTTGAGTTCACATAGCAAAAAAGGATTTGGTTTGTTCCCTACCTTCTGCCCCCAAATTAAGTGGAGTTATTTTTCCTATGAGTACATAATGTGGAGTTGAAATGACTCCCTAAGGATCAGATATGAAATTAGATAGTTTGCTTTATTCTGTTTTATGTATTAAGACATTTTTAAAAAATGCTATCACTTTTACACTCTTGCCAAGTGTGAGTTTATGTAATTAAACAGCTTGAGACAATGAGTTTCTAATTTTTTGTTTATACTTTGGGTGGGGTGGTTCTTCAGAGAGGAGATCTGCCCAAGGCCCTCCCTATTCCCTATTTACCCCACTCTCATCACTGCAAAGGGAGCATACTCAGAGACTTGAGAAATCAACTAATTAGTCTTATCTACTTGTTTTTTGAAAAAATTACATTTTCCAATTAATAAGCATTTCCTTTCTCTCCCTCCCACATTCCTTTCCTATTGAAAATAAAAGCAAAACAAAACTCTTATAACAAATATGTACGGTCAAATAAGATATTCTCACATTAGTTATATCCCTAAAACATATTTATCATTTTGTACCCTGAGCCCCTCACCTTTCTGCCAGGAGAATAGCATGCTTTATTTTTGTTACTCTGGAATTTTAGTTCCTTATTTCATTGATCAGAGTTCTTAAATCTTTCAAATTGTCTATAATGTTGCTATCATAAAGTTGTTCTCCTGGTTCTGTTCACTTTACTTTGTATCAGTTCATATGATTTTTTCCAAGTTTCTCTGAATCCATCTCATTCATCATTTTTTACAACATGATAATAATTCATTACATTCATATATGAGCATTCCTTTAGTTTCCAGTTTTTTGCTGCATAAAAAGAGCTGCTGTAAATATTTTTGTACACATGGGTTGACCTCTTTCCTTTCTGGTATACAAAGCCATAATTTAATAACCTAGTTATATAGGTTGGCAGTCTTCTTTGGAGGGAGAGCACTGCTTGACTTATAGATTTTATTGACCTCTCCTCTCCTCTATCCGTC
>NC_058130.1:476967295-476988610 GCF_016433145.1 Gracilinanus agilis
CTAAGATCAGGATCCAGGGTGGATATGGCCTAAGGCATCTACTGATGTTTGATACCTATGTTAATTGATCATTGAAGGAAAAGTAAGGAGACTGAGATAACTGACTCACTTCTGGGGTGTGGCCTTAGGGAAGGGCTAGGGATTTGGCAAGGTCAACATTCAATTTGACTCAGGATTGTAGAGATCAATCATTAGCAGTATAAGAGTTAAGTTTTTGAATACTTCTTAAAATAATATCACAATGTATACCTGGATTGCTACATCAATTTTGCCATATCCCCTCCAACATTCATTACTCTCCCCTTCTATCATTTTAACCAATCTGCTAGATGTGAGGTGGTACCTCAGAGTTGTTTTGATTTGCATTTCTCTAATTATTAGAGATTTAGAACACTTTCTCTTGTGCTTATTGATACTTTTTATTTCTTTATCTAAAAATTGCCTATTCATGTCCTTTGCCCATTTATCAATTGGGGAATGGCTTGATTTTTTTATACAAATTGATTTAGCTCCTTATATATTTGAATAATTAGACCTCTGTCAGAGTTTTTTGTTATAAAGATTTTTTGCCAGTTTGTTGTTTCCCTTCTGATTTTGGTTGCATTGTCTTTGTACAAAAGCTTTTTAGTTTAATATAATCAAAATAATTTGTTTTACATTTTGTAATTTTCTATAACCTTGCTTGGTTTTAAAATCTTTCCTTTCCCAGAGATCTGACAAGTATACTATTCTGTGTTCACTTAACTTATTTATAGTTTCCCTCTTTATATTCAAGTCATTCACCCATTCTGAATTTATCTTGGTGTAGGGTGTGAGATGTTGATCTAAACCTAATCTCTCCCATATTGTTTTCCAAATTTCCCAGCAGTTCTTGTCAAATAGTGGATTCATGTCCCCAAAGTTGGGCTCTTTGGGTTTATCATACACTGTCTTGCTGATGTCACTTACCCCAAGTCTATTCCACTGATCTTCCCTTCTATCTCTTAGCCAGTACCATATTGTTTTGATGACTGCTGCTTTATAGTATAGTTTAATATGTGGTACTCCTAGGCCACCTTCCTTCATGGTTTTTTTTAATTATTTCCTTTGATATTCTTGATCTTTTGTTATTCCAAATGAAATTTGTTATAGTTTTTTCTCATTCAGTAAAAAAAGTTTTTTGGTAGTTTGATAGGTAAGGCACTAAATAGGTAAATTAATTTGGGTAGAATGGTCATTTTTATTATGTTAGCTCATCCTACCCATGAGCAATCAATGTTTTTCCAATTGTTTAGATCTAGTTTTAATTGTTTGGAAAGTGTTTTGTAGTTGTTTTAGTATAATTCCTGTGTTTGTTTTGGTAGATAGATTCCTAAGTATTTTATATTGTCTAGGGTGATTTTAAATGGTGTTTTTCTTTCTACCTCTTGCTGCTGTGATGCATTGGAAATATATAGAAATGCTGATGATTTATGTGCATTTATTTTGTATCCTGCAACTTTGCTAAAGTTGTTGATTATTTCTATTAGCTTTTTAGTTGATTCTCTAGGATTTTTTAAGTATACCATCATATCATCTGCAAAGAGTGATAGCTTAGTCTTCTCATTGCCTATTTTAATATCTTTAATTTCTTTAATAAAGGTTTATTTTTGATGGACTCATTGATTTTTAAGTTAGTTAAAGTTCTTTACAATCTAGTTCTTTCTTACATTTCCATTCTTCTATAAGAATTTAACACTAGCCTAAACCCTTTTTCTTTCTTGGTACTTTAAGATTAGCCTTGGATCTTATAAGGGAAAATTTCATGTTGAGTTTGAAAATAGCCCATTCTCTGAGGCTGTCATTCAACTCCACCCTTTGATTGAATTAAGAACAAGACCTGGGGTTCATCTGTATAAGCATCGTGGCTCTCTGACACTTGGAAGATGTTTGCCTTTTGTCCCAGGTGACTTGTGGCATCCAGAAAACCCAACCTCTGACTGAGACTAAGGTTGGAGTCTGCCAAATCCAAAGTGATGTCACAAATAGCTAAAAAAAGACTTAGAAAAGGAAATAGATCTCTTTTTGTCACATTGGAGGAGGAGGGTAGGTGAACACTGGCACACCAGTAGCAAACTGGAGTAGGTGGCTAAGAAAGGGCAAACTCAGGCAAGCACTAGTTAGAAGATGAGGCTTATGAATGGAACAGCTGGTCACATGTGGCTGATGCCTTTTTTTCCCTCTGACCCACTCTTTTAATTTATTTGATACAAATTATAAATTAAGATACAGTATCCAGAGAACTTTATTTTTAACAGTTCTTATACTTTACTCCCTCCTCTATAATCTATGATTTATTATTGTGTGTTTGGAATTCAGGGAGGTGCCATTTAAAAGTATCTTACAAACTTCCTGTGGACATGTGGGGAACTTTGAGACTACATTTCCTGTGATCCAATGGGTTTCTGGTTTCTGACGTGATTATGTCAGAGAACGGGAACCAATGTTGAGCTCGACTTAAATTCGGAGGTCGGGCTTGAGATGCTCTCTCTGCCATGGGAGACTAAAGAAGATGGTCAGTAGTAAGTAGTAAGTAGTCAGGTGAGGTTGTCCAAATTATTTTATTAACATGGCTTTAATTAAAATATTAAATATTAATTAAAATATTAATTTCCCTCATATGTTCAGCCTTTATCATTTTTAATCGTAACATTATTGCTCTTCCTCACAGACAAAATACCAGCTCTTAACTTCTCTTTTCTCTGATCATCCCTGTGTTTGGAATGATCTTCTTCACTCCTGACTCCTGACTTCTTCAGTGACTTAGCTTAAATCCCACCTTCTGTAGTCTTCTCCCTCCTAGCTCCATTCTCCCCTGAGATTACCTTCCATTTTTTACTGTAATATTGTATTTTGTAGTATATATATTATATCTATTGCATATACAAAGTAATTTCTCTCATTAGAATGCGAGATACCCAGAGCAGGGACTATGCTTTTGTTTTTCTTTGCATCATTAACACTTATCAGTGTGTGGGATAAAAATGATGACAAGTGCCTCACTCAAACTGTGTGAGATAAAAATGAGCACAAGTGCCTCATTCACTTAAATAAACAAAACCTAGAGTCAGAAGGTAGGAGTAAAAAAGGCAGTTGTTTATTTCTTTTATGAAAGGGGGCACTTCAGGGATGGGCTAAGAAGTGCCAAATGACTAGACAGCTAGCAGGCAATATATACAGGTTCCCAATGTGAGGCTCCTCCCCTCCTCTCCTGTCATGCACCACCCCCAACCTTGACTCACAATTCAAAACATGTGTGCTTCTAACCTGGTTCATGTGAGGTAAGGGGAGCAACTGAGTTGTTCACTGCCCTTTCTCTCTTTTATCAGTCTCCCTCCCAAGTTTGTCCTGGAGTCTTTAGTCAACAAAAGGTAACAAACTAGCCTTCCACATCTCTTTCTCAACTTGGGGTGTTCTCAGTCATTTCCAGTACAGAGTAAGCCCTTAATAAATATTTGTTGACTATGTGGAATATTGTCTTTGCAAGGATTCTATGGAAAAGAAAAGGAAAACTTCATTATCTCTTTCAATTGGCTATTAGCTTATGAATTTGGAGAATAAGCATATGATCTTCTCTAGGACCTTCATGCCTTTAAGAGATAATCCCTACTGGGGATCTTTTTGGAAAATGAAATAGGCAACATGGAATTTTGTGATATGGACAATAGATGCCATAGCTATTGTTTGCCAGCTTCATTCTAGGCAATTAGGCAGCTCTAGGAATGGTGTGTTGGACTTGGTGTCAGGAAATTTAGATTCTGCCCCAGACACTTACTTGCTGGGTGACTCTGGAAAAGTCACTTTGTCTCTCCTAGACTCATTTCTCAATGTCATCATATTTCTCATATTTCATCAGTTTCTTCATTCCTAATACGAGATAATGATAGTATCTACTTCCTAGGGTTGTTCTGAGGATAAAATTAGATGATATTTATAAAATACCTTTCAAACTTTAAAGTATGGTTTATAATATATTATGTTATAATAAATGAAAATTACCAACACTACTATTGCTACTACTGCTGCTGCTGCTGCTGCTGCTGCTACTACTTACTACTACTACTACTACTACTACTACTACTACTACTACCATTACTGCCATCACAACTAGTACTAGTACTGCTACATTACCTCTCTGGACGGTATTTTCCATTGAGAAAACTAAATTTCTCAGATGTTATTTTGCTTCTAGTCACTTTATCACATAGAATTATCTTTAAACTGGGAATACCTGAAAAAAAAAAGGTTAGTGGGGAACGGAAACCCAAGTAAATGGGGAGATAGTAAAGGCAACACCTAGTTGCTTTCATTTCTGATAAGTGATCTGTATTATCTTTGGTATCTCTGTGATATCACAGATAGTAGTTTTATCTGAGCAATGCTGAATTATCAATGAATATATTTCATGGGATCATGGATTTAGAGGTAAAAGGGTCTGATAGACCATCTCATCTAATCCCCTCATTTAAGCAGATGAGGAAACTCATTTGTTAAGTCAAAGGATATATTAAATTGTCTAAGGTCATCCAGATAGTAAGTGGCATTAGCCCTCAGATTCCAAAATCAGTACTCTTCCCACTATACCATCCTGTCTTCAGCATTCTCAGTCTTTGCTTAATCAGTTTAAGTAAGAGAAGGATGCCTTATTCTGAGAGTGAAAATCCATGTTCTTCTGCTAGCTATCCACAGGGAAAAGGCATTCCTTCCCCATAAATCCCCAAATAAACCCACCCCTCAAACTAAGAAAAATGGCGTAGAGAGGGGTTTATTTTATGAGGAATTTAATTCAGCAACTAATTTTCAGCAGATTCATTCTTAGTGAATGTGCTATGCTATATTTACAATGGTGATTCAATTGTTTCCCTATTGCTTGGCCACATAGGCTGAATATTCTCTTTAGTGGCATTGAGGTGAGGCTACTTATCCTCATTCTATTTTTTTTTTGAGGGGTGGAAGGAAGAAGGATACTCATTCTTAAGATAGTTGGCTGGAGAGGGAGTTTGTGACCATGCAATATTGTTTTCCTCTGTGCAGCTACTTGCCTCATCTAGTTATGCATCTCATGACTATGACTGATTTGTGCTCCAGGTTACTAAGCTAGGCATCCTCCAGAAGTTCACTTGTATGCAAGCTAATGTTTACTCTTACACAGCACTACAAGTACTGGGAAAGAACCATTCTTTTCCAGGAAAGAACCTTTCTAAGTTCCATCAACTTAGAGGAGTAACTAAGGCTTCTTTTATTTCAAGAAGGCTAGCCTTTGTCACCCACAAGATGCACTTTGGAGGGCAGTTGACAAAGTCTTCTTGAGTAAAGGCATCTCTGCCCTGGTGCCACCAATGCCCCTAATTTTTCTAATAGAGGTCTGTTCCTTTGAATTGATTGATTTATCAATACTTAACTCTGTCTCAGTTTCCTCATCTGTAAAATGAGCTAGAGAAGGACCATTCCAGTATCTTTGTCAAGAAAACTCCAAATATGGTCATGAAGACTTGGACATGATTGAAAAACAGAACCGAGCAAGTTATTTAAAAAACATTTTCCAGGGGCAGCTGGGTAGCTCAGTGGATTGAGAGCCAGGCCTAGAGACAGGAGGTCCTAGGTTCAAATCTGGCCTCAGACACTTCCCAGCTGTGTGACCCTGGGCAAGTCACTTGACCCCCATTGCCTACCCTTACCAATCTTCCATCTATAAGTCAATACACAGAAGTTAAGGGTTTAAAATTAAAAAAAAACACACACACACACACAAAAAAAACAAACATTTTCCAATTACATGTAAAAATTTTTAACATTAATTTTTTAAAAATCTGAGTTTCCAGTTTTCACCTTCTCTCATCCTCCTTCCCTGCCCATTGAAAAGGCAAAGCAATATGATATCAATTATACATGTGAAGTCATGCAGAATATATTTTCATAATAGCTATGCTGCAAAAGAAAAGACACAAAATCCCCAAGAAAAATAAAGTAAAAAATATGCCTCAAAAGCAGATGTAGTTTTAAGTACTGTAAGTGACATGTTTACAGATTACAGTTAAGCTGTTGTTAGAGCAAGTCTGTTTTGCAAGTTATTTATGAATTAGCTTAGTTTTGGGCTCCTCACCCCAATTGCTACAATGAAGTATGATTAAGAAATAAGTGGCTTGATGCTTGACCTTTTATTCCTTGATGCTCTGACATTTATTCCTCAAGATGTGTAGACTGTAAGCTTTAAGCCACCAGCTCCAAAGAGCCTTAAAATTACCTCTGCTCTTCACCATAGGTTTCATTCAGGATTGTTCGAGTGGTTACTAAGTTCAAGTTGCCATCTAGTGGAATATCCAAGTAAATGACTCAGACATAGGGCTACAGCAATTAACAATCTTGAGTTTTATGTTCATAGAATCACAGAATTTTGGAATTGAGAGGGATCTCATTGGCCATCTAAACCAGTCTGTATTTAAAAAAGAATTCATACTCTTAACAAACCTGACGAGTGATCATTCAGCCTTTGCCAGAAGATCTCTGATGAGGGGGAGCCCACAATTTTGGATATCTCTAAACATTAGGATAGAAATCTGGGTCTGGAGTCAGGAAGGCATCTCTTCCTGAGTTCAAATCTGATTGTAGACACTCACTAGCTGTGTGACCCTGGGCAAGTCACTTAACCCTGTTTGTCTCAGTTTCCTGATTTGTAAAATAAGCTAGAGAAGGAAATGGCAAACCACTCCAGTATCTTTGCCATGAAAACCCCTAAACAGGTCATGAAGAGTAAGGTGTGACTGAAGAATAACTAAATAACAACAACAACATATTAAAGAAATTTTCCCCTTGAAATAAAGCTGAAGTTTACTTCTTTGCAGTCGCCACCCATTACTTCTGGTTCTGTCCGTTAGGGTCAAGCAGATTGAGTTCTAATCCCTCTTCCATGTGACAACCTTTCGAGCTCTTAATCCAGCTAGTTATCACATCCCGCTGAGTTTTCCCCTTTTCCCATATGAATATGTCCAGCTCTTTGAATTGGTAGGGTCTTGAGGGTCCTTCACCATCCAAGTCACCTTCCTTTGGACCATCTCTAGCTTATCAATGAACTGTTCCTCTTCTCTGCCCCACTCCTTGTCATGTTACAGAATATGACAACCAAGATTCCACACTAGGCTTAGAAATAATAATACAAATGATCAGGGGAGCCAATGTGCACACAAATAAGTATATATCTAAACCACAGGTAGTAGTAGAGAGGACAACTGTCTATGGATGGAGTACTATTTTCTCTCCTTTCTATCAGTGCCGATTTCAATCCAGAGGCATGACACTGGATGGGATCTTCTCTTCTTGCCTTCTCCCCTTTTTCTAGAGATTAGCCTCAGGGCACCAGACCTGCTAATCTAGAATGACTGGTTTGTGTCCAAAAGCAATGGCCCAGGGACACAGGAATTTTTGCTAATTTTGGAGACCTTAAAAATACAAATTCTTCATACTGGTTATTTGTAAAACTTAACAGTTTATGGAGTTGCTAGTTGGCTCCGTGCCACTAATCTAGAAATTCCCCAATTAAATGATGTGGAATCCAGCATCTATGGATTTCCTACTTACTTTTTTAAGTGAATGCATAATCATTGAAATAATTCCCATTTTTTATTTAATGAAAGCAAGACTCTTGAAACGATGAGGAGCAGCTTAAAAGGGAAACTAGAAACTTTGAATTTAAAAATTCCCTCTGAAAGGATGGAAAAGGAAAACTAAGGATGGAAGGGATGGAAAAGAAGGCAAAGTAAATGGAAGGAGGTATTCATCCAGCAGTCTGGATTCTAAACCAAGGAAACATTTAACGACAACTCTTTAAAATGTAAAATAAAAAATTAATTTAAAATTATTTAAGATAAAATGTCCCATTCTTTAAAATGTTATTTAATAAATTGTTCCTCTGGTTCTGTTCACTTCGCTCTGCAATAATTCATGAATGTCTTCCTGGGTTTCTCTGAAATTATCCCTTTCATCTTTTCCTCTAGTACATTAGTATTCCATTATCTTTATACACCAAAATTTGTTTAGCCATTTCCCAGTTGATGAGACACCACTTTAATTTCTAGTACTTTATTTCTGCAAAAAAGAGCTGCTATTAATATTTTTGTATATATAGATCCTTATCCTCTTTTTTTAATCTTTTTTAAATATAGACCTAATAAAAATAGTTAATCAATAGACCAGGAAAAAAAGGAGTCACAAAATCACTGGGGTTAAGTTTATGCATAGTTCAGTAAATTTTTTTTGGTCAGGGTTCCAAATTACTTTCCAGAAGGGCCAGACTAGGTCATAGCTCTATCAACAATTACTAATACATCTCTCCAGCATGGGTCATTTTCCTTTTTTTTTGTCAACTCCTTTACAGAAAAGACAACAGACTGGAGGAGTTTAATGATTGACAAAGGGCACACAAGAAGTAGTAGAAGTAGGATTTGAACTGAAGTCTTCTAACCCCAAATCCAGTATTTTTGCCACTAAGTCTTGGAGGGAAGGAATATTCATAAATCATCTGCTACCTCTAAGTTTTGACTGATAAAATTCATGACAAAATTTTCTTATAAACCCAGAAGCAAAAGATAGTGTGCCACAATCACTCAGTAGCCCTTTCACACAGAATTGGTAACCGTTTATCTAGTGTGCCAAAGGGTCAACTAATAGACAAACTGACAGCAGGCTGCTGGGTATAATCTGTCAGGATACCTTGGCAAGATAGCTGAATTGTAATTGCTTTATTATGTTGGTAATTGCAGGAATAGATTTCTACCACTCAGGGAAGCCTAGTGCCAAGGGTCTTAGCTGGTTGATGAAGAAAGCTTTGTAAGATTCCCTATCAGAAGAATTTAGTTTCCCATCTCTGCTGAGGTCTCTAAAGTATTAAGTAACAACATTATTGAGGGACAATTGGTCACAAAGGACAGTTTGGATGGCTCCCACAGTTGGTGGTTCTTTTCCTGGCTTGCAGGTAGAGATAAGCTGCTCAACTTTAGAGCTTTCATTTCTATTTCCCATCCACCAGCTACCAACAGTGGGTCCTTCTAGTGGCACCGAACACATTATTTGAATCTCTCCACCTATTCAGCCCCTTACAGCCTGCTTTGAGGAAGGCACCTGGAGTTTGGGGAGTCTGAAGCTTCCTGGTTGTACTAGATTTCAGATCCCATAAGGGTGGCATCCGTGTGGCATTGCATCTCCTTATATTTCCCACAATGCCAGCTTAAGCCTCCATACATAGTAAATCCCAGGAGCATAGATTCAGTTGGAAAGAGGAATGCTAGAGGCTGTCTTGTCTAAATCCCTTCATTTTACAGATGAGAAAACTGAACCCCAGGGAGGTGAGGTGACCTAGGTAATAATGTTAGAGGTGTTAGATTTGAACCCAGGTCCTCTTACCCCAGAACCAGAGTTCTTTCTAGTGTACTATTTTCTTTTTAAGAAAAAAAATTTTTTTGTCTCAGACTCTTCTTAGCTGTGTGACCCTGAGTAAGTCACTTAATCCCCAACATTTAGCCCTTATTGCTTTTCTGCCTTTAAACCAATATATATTATTGATTTAAAGACAGTATGTTTTTTTGAAAACTGTCAAGGACAATAATTATGAAAAACAGGTTCAGTAGCAACTTTTTGTGCAACCAATAGGTTCCAAGACCCTTTAGGTAACTTGAAAATTGCACATACTAGTGAGCCTCATTGTTTAATAAGTATTTCTTATATAAATATAACTAGCCATTTAATGACTTTTTTTAGGCTTATCAGAACCACCAGCATCACTACTCATATTTTGGGGTCATCATTATAATTAATAATTATATAATATTAATTAACATTTAATATAATTATATAACATATACAATTAATATTAATCACATATTAACATTAAGGGTTAATAATAAATAATTTTATTAATAGATTAGTTAGCTATTAATAACCAAATATTATTAATACAATTAATAATATTGACATTTAATAACACTAACAGTGTTAATTAAACAAAGAAGAACTATGACATGACTTACCCTAAGTGAGAGCTTTGGACAAAGACTGACTCGGGAGCTAATGTTTGGTGCAAAACAATGTAATGACACATTAATGCTTCTCAGAGTGAGAATGAGTGTGACTGGATGAATTGCTGGGAGATCATGCCTCTTGTGAAAATGGAGCAGATTCAGCACACAATTAAACAATTTTATATTACAAATTTTTGTGCCTTTAATTTTTTGATGGCCAATGGCATGTACCTGGATTTGTATGTGTTGAATTTACGTAAAATAAGATCCCCCTATATTTTAGTCACAATTTTATTTATGTTTCTTTCTACGTTGAGAAAAAAATACACACATACATATATGTACAAAAGACACATTAACTTAGTTTTCAAACTACACATCACAGTTATGTTAGCATTAATAGCACTAAGCAAACAGTATGGACAAAAAACATGTAACCACTTCTCACTGGAGGAAAAAAAAACAAAGGCACTTTTCAATAAGTAAAGGCAGGGCCAAAATAAACATTAAAGAAATTTCAAAGCTGATCCAGAGAATTCTAAGACTTCTGTAACAGTAAAATATTAAAGGCACTACATAATCTTTTCTTACTACTTCCTCTCTCTAATGAAGTAAACCAATTAAACATGACACAAAGGAGTTTTAATTATTATAAAGTGTATCACTTGGCTAAATAAATACATTTTGGAAAAAAATAGACTATAATGTACTGAAACATCTCCTCAGCTACACTGGAATAAAAATGTACTGCAATCAGATCAAACTACCTACTGTATCTTACTGTATTTTAGCAGATATCCTAGACCACCTTCCCTGACTTCAACCTGTTGTGCCTTCTTCCCTTCTTGCTGTCTCCTCCCTGGGGTTTCNCCAGTAGATTGTCATAGCCTTTCCAGTATCAATGTTAATATTGATTTAATTCTTGTTCCTTTTGTAGGAGTTGGAGAGCAGAAGGTGATGGATATGCATGTCGTATTCAGGAATCTGACAGGATGCCTTCAATGGTTGGGTGGTATGGATGCACCTCAGTTTCCTTTTCCTTCAGGTTCCTCATCTGAAAAATGAGGAGGTTGGATTAGATGGCCCCTGAGGTCCCTTCCAACTCTAATTCTATGTTCTAATGCCTGAGGCTGACTAGATAGACAGAACTGAGGTTATTGTGGAATCCTCTCATCCAGGGCTAATTGGTCTTGTTCCACTTGAGTCCCAAAATTGAGTGGATCACCTAGCCAGGTGTGGGGATGCCCAGATGTCTTTACTTTAACTGCTATCTCACATTACCTCCCTCACTGTATCTGTCTGTGGCAAATAAATTTGTTCTATGATTTTCCTAAATATGAATGATATTGCTCACAATATTAAAAAATGTGGTCAGATAAATATGAAGTTACAATTTCAAAAGGTTCTTGGATCAATTAAATAGCAAAGGATCCAAGGATTCCCAAAGGATTTTTAAGAGTCATTGAAGTATAGCTGATTCTCCGATTCTGGGGAGTAGATCTTAATCACTCAGGAAAGGGAATTGTTGCTCCAGGAATACATTGGATGCATTCCAAATCAGGACTCTCAGTGAGAGTAAGTGGATTTTTGAACCATCTTTCTAATTAACAAATGATGTGTTTGCTAATTAGCCAGTGGGACCATCAAGTAAGAAACAGTGCAAATCAGTAAACCACAGTGCTCTATGGAGCGTAATTGATATTTCCATACTGAATTTCCATTCTTTATGTCAGTAGCACACTTTGGCAAGTCTTCTCTGGCTCTTGGGATTGTGTTTAGAAGTGACTGGAGGAGCCAGACCTAGAGATGGAGAAGGCTCTGGGTTCAAGTCTTTCTTCAGACTCTTCCCAGCTGTGTGACCCTGGGCAAATCACTTAATCCCCATTGCCCAGCCCTTCCCACTCTTCTGCCTTGGAACCGATATTTAGAATTGATTCTAAGACCAAGAACTCCTGTCTTGGCTCTCAATCCACTGAGCCACCTAGCTGTCCCCATGTTTATATATTTTTTATGAAGTTCATTCCCTACTTAATCATATGATCCAGTTCTCTTTATAAGGCCAGTAGCCCACTCAGAGGGATGCTCTGGAGGGCTGGTCTCATGGTATTGTATAATAATTTTTTATATTATATTAAGGAAATAGTATTATAACATTTGTATAACCCAGTGGAATTGCTTGTCAGCTCCTGCGGGGGGAAAGAAGAAGGAAGGGAAAGAAAATGTAGCATGTAAACATAGAAAAATGTAAAAAAAAAATATATATATATGTATATATATATAAATTTTTTTCCATGTTTAAATGATTAATGTTCTCTCCTTCCCCTTTTCCCTCCCCCCTTCTGGAGTTGACAAGCAGTTCCACTGGGTTGTACATTTATTACAGGATAATCATTTTTTATATCAGACAAGAAGCTGCTTTGAATGGTTAAAAGTATTTTCCAAATATCTACCACATCCCTGCTTCTGTCAGCTCATTCTCCTTCCTGTTGGCTATGTATGACCCTGGTTTCTCTCTGCTGGAGCTGCTGCCCTCTGACACTGGTCAGTTTAGATAATGAGGTGAGCAAGGGCACAGTGTTGAGCAAGATTTTGACTATGCCAACTTCTCAGTCACCAGTGGATTTTATATTAATATATTTAATTATTATTAACTCTTTAATTAATTAATAAAAATTATGCTAATTTTATAATCATTATAATATACAATATAATATATAATATAATAAAAATTTAATATATAATACATTCCTTTAGTCCTCAGTGAACGCCAAAGGGAGGAGAGTCCATAGTACTTTGCAGCAAGTCCAAACCTTTCTTACTTAATACTATTTTAGGTGTCTACATTTTTTCTGAAAAAACAAACAAACAACCCCAACCCCCCAAAAAAAACAAACAAAAAAAACTCCAGCCTGGGACCCTCCAATTTAATTACATATCAGAAGTAACAATATTCCTGCTTCACCTATGCCAGAATGGTGACTTCCTTTAGGATGCTAATACATGTGGATGAAACATTTTGAAATGTTAATTCCATTTATAAAAATTTTGGAAGCTTATGAAATATTGTGAACTTGAAAAATGGAATGCCAGGCAGACTCCAGCTCATAAGTGGAGTCATTCATTCAAGCAGCTGATGTTGGATTCCTTTGTTTGGAACTCAGAATATGCTTTGCCATAGAAACCAGATTATACAAGATGCTCAGGTTTCCAGGTGCCTGCCTATGAAAGTTCATTTAACCCCTCCTTAACTGTAATGATAATTGTAAGTTTTAGGGCAAGGGGGCCAGTGATGAGGGAGGTACAACAAGGGAGGAAAGAGAGAGAATTTCTTACCTTCTTTTTCTTGGGCTCAGGAAAATTTTGAAAAATGCTCAAGCCTGGTTTTAGCATCCTCCTCTTTCCTTTTCCGTATCTTTCTCTTACTGATGAGGTGATGTGTCTCCATGCCTCCTTGAGCTCACCAATCAAGGCACCCTCCCTAGGCAGCTCTACTTCTCCCTTAGCCTCATTTTCTAATGTTATCTGCCTCCTCCTTCTCCCACCAAAGTTCCCATCTCTATTTGGTGTAGGAGGAAATCAGTTTGATTGTATGGATTCTTGCTGATGCATATACAATAACACTCTCCAAAAGAATCTGTAGTTTACTTTTTCTTTAAAAAAATTCTTACCTTATGTATTAGGACTGGTACCAAGGCAGAAGAGTAGGCAATGGGGTGTAAGTGACTTGCCCTGGGTCACACAGTCAAGAATTGTCTATGGTGGGACAGTTAGGTGGCTTGGTGGATTTAGAGTTAAGCCCAGAGACAGGAGGTCCTGGATTCAAATTTTACACTTCCATGCTGTATGACCCTGGGCAACTCACTTAACACCCCCCCCCCCTCTAGCCCAGTGATGGGCAAAATTTTTAAAGAGGGGGCCAAAGGAAAGGAAATGCTTATCTGTCAGTCTGCTTCTAAGGCAACTCTTTTGAAGTTTCATCGTATTGTATCCTACTCATTGTATACTCAATGCAAATATTCATTGTAATATTGTATTGTAATCATCAGATTAGGGATAATGGTTAGAACATTTCAGGGGGCTGCATCTGGCCTGCAGGCCATAGTTTGCCCATCACTGGTCTAGCCATTACCACTTTTATGCCTTGGAACCAATACACAGTAAGGGTTTTTTTTTTTTTTTTTTTAAATGGAATTGTCTGAGGTCAGTTTTGAACTTGGGAACTCCAATCTCCTGACTTGGATCTCTGTCCATTGAACCAGCTAGATTTCCCTAGAATCTAATATTTTTCAAAGAGTAAGTTTGTCCACCTTTAAATGGACTTAAATGAATATCTAGATAGTGGAAATTTTGGCTACCTGATGATTTCAAGGAGAATAATTTTGGGCAGGGAGGATTTTATGCAAGTACAGTAGGGTCCCCTTATCTGTGGTGAAAGGGAAGAATTTGGGTAAAATGTAAAGAGCCAGAGATGAGGATACAGAAGTGTGTCGGATGCAGAGAACAGAATGTGTAAGAAGGAAGCTCAGAATTCTCAGTGAGGGTTCTGAGGTGCTGGACTGGCAGTTGAGAAGAGAGTGAGGTGGTTTGGAAGAAGTACACAGCTTCTGGACTCAGCTCTCTCCTGATCCAGTGTGAGATCTATCCAAATGGTCTACTCTGGTTCCTGTTGTTCCTCATTGATCCCAGACATGGCGTTGACATCAATTGAAGTCCCAAGAAGAAACTACCAGTGGACTTGACCTGGACTTCTTAGTGACCTCAGTGGGTTCAGCCCCACAGACTGTGGTCATTTTTGTCACCAGCTTCCTGATCCAGCAGCTAGCTCTGACTTTCACCAAAAACTATTTGGAGGGCTCTGACTAGGGCAGGTAGACAAGAGGGTGGGAAATTTAGGTGGAGAGGGAGATAGCCAAGTTCCAACTCTGTTGGAGATGGAAGAGACCTTTTGCAACGTCAGTGGGGTTCTGGGACAGGTAGATAATTATTAGCAGAGGGACATTCTTAGACCTCTATCCTTACTGATCCCGATTGTCATAATAAACCTGCTGTAGATAAAAGCTAGCGGTCAGTTGCATTTCTAAGTCTCAGGGCAGAGAGGAGCTATCTTGCTCTCTGTACCTAGGAGGAGTCATCAAGTAAAGAAATGAAGTTAACTAACCTTATTTACTGGTACAATCTTACAGTGGTGTTGTTTTTCGAGGTGTCAGTTATCAGCAGTGAACAGCAAAGAACTGAATCTCCTGGGGAGGGGGTGACTTTTGCTTTTCCTTTTAAAAAAAGTTTTTTTTTATTTTGGTTTTTGTTTTTTGGTGGGGGAGTGGGAGGTTGAGAAGCCTGAACTAAGGGGCAGGAGCTGGTAGAGAGAGCACATATATGTGGGGTCAGCCAGTATTTGCTTATCTCCCTGGTTTGGGCCATCTGAGGTAGGTCTTTGAACTGTATTTATTGTTTTGGACCACATCTGTGATTCCGTTGGGGTAAGTGGCTTCCAGGGAAGACTTCTACAAAGGAGCCTGACACTTTCCTTGCAATCTCTAGACTTGGAGAGTTGCCAGAGGGCACTTGTCTGGGGCCACCTAGACAATTTGTGTCCAGAGGTAGGACTTGAACACAAAACTCTTTGATTATCAGCTGACTTCTCTATCCATGATGCCATATTGCTTCTAGAGAATAACAATAATAATAACATCTAACATTTATATAATGATTTAATATTTTTATAGTATTTTACACAGATTACCAATGGAGATAATATTTATAAAGTACCTAGCACACTTCCTGGGGCATAGCAGATGCTTATTAAATATTTTTTCCCTTCTCTTATTCCCTTAATTGTGTCCTTTTTGGACTTTGTACAATCCTGTGGGGTACTCTAAGGTATTGTTAATTATTCAGTAGGAATCTAACTCTTTGTGGTCCTATTTGGGGTTTTCTTGGCAAAGATACTGGAGTGGTTTGCCATATTCTTGTCTGGCTAACTTTACAGATGAGGAAACTGAGGCAAACAGCATTAAATGACTTATTCAGGGTCACACAGATGGATTTGAACTCAGGAAGATGAGTCTTCCTGATTACAGGTCTGGTACTCTATCCACTGTAGCACCTTGCTGTGAACTAAAAGGTATTACTGTCCCCATTTTACAGATGAGGGAATAGAAGCCCAGCAACATTAAAGGATTTGCTAATAAGTGTCAAAGCTAGTAAATATGGAAGTGAGATATGAATGTTGGTCTTCTTGACTGCAGGTTCATCCTTTTAGAGTCAGTTCCTCTGAGGTTTTTATAGAATGACTAAACTTGAAAAACTTCACATTTTTTGACGAGGACTTCTAAGAGTAGGAATAGAGGGACTAAGAGGGGGTGAGGCCTGGCAGAGGCTGTTGGCATGTATGAATGGTCTTTAAATTGGGATCAGCCTCATATTAGAATATAGCTTGTGATTCCATCATTTTACTCTAAAACGTATCTTCCAAAACATGATATATAGAAAAAGCTTTATTTCATTTCATTGATTTTTAATTGAAATCTTAACATTTCCTTCAATTTTGAATTTATTAAATAAATTTTAAGAAGGGATTCAGAGACTTCATTTTTTTAAACCCTTATTTTCTATCTTAGTAACAACTCTGAGACAGAAGGACAAGAGCTAGGCAAACAAAGGTAAGTGACTTGCCCATGTTCCTACAGCTAGGAAGTGTCTGAGGTAAAATTTGAATCCAGGTCCTCCTGCCTCCAGACCTGCTGCTTTAATTGATGAACTACCACCTGTTTCTGTCCATAAACTGTACTACACTGGCAAAGGGGACAGTGGTACCAAAAAATTAAGAATTCACAGAGGAACAAATGCAAACTCCCTAAAAGACCAATCAACATATTAAAACAATCTTTTTTTTTTTTTTTAAACCCTTACCTTCCGTCTTGGAGTCAGTACTGTGTATTGGCTCCAAGGCAGAAGAGTGGTAAGGGTAGGCAATGGGGGTTAAGTGACTCGCCCAGGATCACACTGCTGGGAAGTGTATGAGGTCAGATTTGAACCTAGGACCTCCTGTCTCTGGGCCTGGCTCTCAAACCACTGAACTACCCAGCTGCCCACGGAGGCCACTCTTTTTAGAAGGTTAGTATAGGAAGGAAAATGGTGGTGGGTGAAGGCCACTCTTGTTAGAAGGCTAATATTGGAAGGACAGTAGTGTTGAGTGTAGGCCACTCTCTTCAGAAGGATAGTATTGGAAGGACAGTGGTAGTGACTATAGACCACTCTCTTTAGAAATCTGATATTAGAAGAAAGAACATGGAGCAGTGCCAAGAGAAGAATTTGACTTGCTTTCTTGGCAGAGTGGGATGATCTTAGTGTGCTTATACACAGAGGAGAAGAACCCAGTAAGCAGGGAGAGATAGAAGACACATGAGAAAGAGGTCCAAAGGAGCAAGGCCATAGGGTAGGCAATAGCACATTCTCTGAAAGTCCTCAGAATGTTCCTGCCACAATATTCAAGTACTTTCTCTTCTTTAATTAGCCCCTGTCTAATTTTTCCTCTTTTCTTGCCTAGTGTGTTGTTGACACTCAATAAATTATTTAATAATGGTAATTTTTATTAGATGAGAGCAGGGAGAAAATTTCTGTGATCTCTCCAAGCTTTGAGTTTCTTTTAATTCCTCAGCAGACCCCCTGCATCCTTTTCCAATTAAATAAATGCAATATCGGGCAGCTGTGGGCATGAGCAGCCAAATTGCTTTACTTTTAGTGGCCACTTTTATTCCTTTTCATGTTTCCAGAAGGAAGTTTAATTGCATTAGGCACACTCAGGCAGCAAAGGAAAGTATATAAAAATTTCCAATAGTTGTTAAGGTTGGCCATCTAGCATGTAAGAGCTCCATGCCAGTTCTCCTCATCCTGCATCTCTCAGAGGGTGATGGATGAGGAAAAACAGTATTAAAACTCCAATAAAGGCCAAAAAATGTGCCATGAAAGCTGAAATGCGCCAGCACTTTATTAAAAATCAAACAATTTGTGTTAAACACATAAAGTCAAGGTGCTTATAAAACCACATTGGAAAGAAAGGTATGTTGGGGTTCCAAAAACTGTGTTGTTCAAAGCCACATTATCTATGGCCTCCTGAGTCAAGGAAAGAGCAGGAATGGAGTATGTTTATAGAAGCATTTGCCTTTGAGGAGCCTGGGCTGTCTGGGGATATTGTTTCCTTGCTCCACACAATAAAACTGAAAAGGAAAGACCCAGATGAGCTTCTTGGGTTTCAGGAGAAATGCTAGAAGTACCTAACAGCCTAGAGGTGGATCCAAAAGGAGTTAGTCAGGGAAGATGGCAGGGGGACATCTTTGGGAGGCAAGGTTTGGGACCACAAGAACTTTACACAGGTTGTGCATAATTAGCAGTTTATGGTGAAAACTGAGGGCAAAGAGGGAATTCTAGATCTAGAATTGAGATCTTAGAGATCATCTCCAAACCTCTCATTTTACAGATGAGCAAACTGAGGACCAGACAACTTAAATGATTTGACCAAGCCTCAAAGGGAGGATTTGAACCTGGTGTCATCTGATCGCCAATTCAGTGCTCTATCCATTGTAGCCAAGAGGTCTCCAGATACATGGTCTTTGGAAGTCTATTTTGTAGCACCAAATAAAGGTGTGCAAAGTCTCTGTCTTCTTCCCTACTAGCTGCCTTTCTGAGGGTGCTGCTGCCTGCTGTGTGTAGTCAGGGGGAGGGTTCCAGGGGAAGGAAGCCTAGAGGAAAACTGGATGGTAGAGGTAGAAAGCAAGCAAAGATGCTGCATGAAAGCATTAAATAGCATCTTTTTAGGCACCTCACTGTGGATACTGAGGAAACAGTATCCTTGATTGGGGTATCATCATCTTCACCACCACCACCACCACCACCACCATCATCATTATCATCATCACCATTGACATGCTTAGCTATGGGCAGCATGGTACAGTAGTTGGCACAGTACCTGGCACATAGTAGATACTTAAAAATATTTATTGATTGTTTTGGGGTGGAAAGTTCTCCTTGGAGTCAGTAAGACCTGTGTTTAAGTCCCATTACCGTTACACACTGACTGTGATGGTGGCCAGGGACCCCAAGGAAACTCTTTAAGGCTATAAGTTACAGAGTAGCTGCTGATCTGCTTTGGTAGAAGGCATTACCACACTGGAGGTTCCCTAGATCAGCAAAATTATAGACCTGTCCATCACCAATGGACATTTGTGTAGTCATTTGAAGTCTACAGAGTGCTATGCATGTATATTTTCTCACTGAGCCCAGTACAACTTTGTGAAGAATATATTACTATCCCTCTTTTATAGAAAAGACAGTGGGTGGACAGGTAGGTGTCTCAGTGGATTGAAAGCTATGTGTGGAGATGAGAAGTCCTGGGTTCGAATCTGACCTCAGATACTTCCTAGCTATGTGACTCTGGGCAAGTCACTTAACCCCCATTGCATACCTTTACCACTCTTCAGCCTTGGAACCAATATACAGTATTGATTCTAAGATGGAAGGAAAGCATCTTTTAAAAAAAGGCATTTCGGGGCAGCTGGGTAGCTCAGTGGATTGAGAGCCAGGCCTAGAGACAGGAGGTCCTAGGTTCAAATCCGGCCTCAGACACTTCCCAGCTGTGTGACCCTGGGCAAGTCACTTGACCCCCATTGCCTACCCTTGCCAATCTTCCACCTATAAGTCAATGCACAGAAGTTAAGGGTTTAAAAAAATTAAAAACAAAACAAAACAAAACAAAAGGCATTTGAATGTAGATCAAAGCATACGCTTTTTCATTTTAGTTTATTTGGATTTTTCCTTTGGAGTTTTGGTTTTATATGAGTTTTCTCTTATAAAAATGAACACTCTGAAATGATTTTTTGCCTGATAATACATATATAACTCAGGTCAAATTGCTTACCATCTCTGGGAGGGATTAAAAAAGGGAGGGAAGGATGCAATTTCTATCATATTACTTCAGCAAACCTATGTGGGATTGCATGTAGCTGGGAAAATCAAATATCTTAAAAAACCAACAACAAAATAAAGGCAATTGAAGGTTAGAGGAATTGAGAGATTTTTCAGGATTACAAGATGAGGCAGGATTTGAATTTAGGCTTGACTGACTCTAAGTATATTCTCCACAACACTATCCTTGAAGTTTCAGTCATGGATGGCAGCAAGAGTCCAAAGACCTTGGTTCTGTTCCTGGCTTTAAGTCATCATTGAATGTTTCAGGATGTCCATATCGTCACTTATGTCAATAATAATTTTTGTCTTATTTATCTCACAGCTTTGTGAGCCCAAATGGGCTTTTTAGACCCAAGACACTATGTATCTAAATGGAATTATGGGTTCCATTCCCCTAGAGGCAGCTAGACCACACAGTAGAGAGACTTGGGAAGACCTGAATTCAAATTCACCTTTATACTCTTACAAGCTGTGTGAGTCTGTGCAAGTCACATAAGCTCTTATTTCTAAAATGGGGATAATAATAGCACCTGCCCCCCAGGGTTGCTGGGGAGATCAAATGAGACAGTATTTATAAAGTGCTTAGCACAGTGTCTGATACATAGCAGGTTCTATTTAGATACAATTCCCTTCCTTGCTTCCTTGCTTGCTTGCTTGCTTCCTTCCTTCCTTCCTCCCTTCATCCCTTCCTTCCATTTTTTCTTCTATGGATCAATTTATTTTCCTCTTTTATAGTTATAGACTGAATCCTGACTATGGTTAAAAATGCAGGGCAAATTCTATCCTCATCACCGAAAAAGAACTCAAAGTATAGGCAATGCTGGTACAGGAAGGACAACTTGTTGACATTTTCTCCTGGTTTTAGCATCAGTAGTCACCACTTGGTTAGCTGGTGGATTGAGGCAGGTAGGGTCCTTACAGATCTGCTGAAGGTGGATACCATCATTGTTAGGCAGTTCAGATGCTTCTCAACCCCTGAAGTCCAGTCCCTATTCCTCTACTTATGAGCCATGTGACCTTGGGTAAGTCATTTAACTTTGTCCCTAGTTTTCTCACTTGCAAAACGGGGATGACAATACCCGCTCTACTTACCCCATGGGATTGTGAGCATTAAAACCACATATTAAAGTTATTTATATTTTATTATATTTTTTTCTATTTTGTGAAACAATTCCCAGATTCATTTTAATCAAGTTTGGGCTATATTATATTGTGGATATTTTGGGTTTGTTTGACATCTCTGTACTATGCAATGCAATCTCAGGTGCTAAACATAAATAAATAAATAAACAAATAAATGAATGAATGAATGAATGAATGAGTA
>NC_058130.1:476989110-476997137 GCF_016433145.1 Gracilinanus agilis
AAATTATATTTTATAAAGGTAAAAAATTTAATTTGATATTACCTAAATTTACCTTTATGTTACTTCTTCCCCTCCCACTTATTAAAAAAATTTTAAAAATAAAACAAAGTTCTGATGTGCTTTAAATTATAAGGGGGTGTGTGTGTGAATTTTAGTTTAGTGTGTTTGATTGGGTAAATGTATTTAGTACAGGAAAGGGATTGAAGAACCAGAAGAAAAAAGTTTGGGTTTGGAGAAAGGACTGATCCTTAAAAATGTCTGGATATTGAGGAAAAAATGGATGACCTTACTTTGTATTTTCATTGTATTCTTTGATTCTTCATCTCTATGTATCAGTTTTTTTAAAAATTAATCTTCTACTAAGAGATAGAAGGGAGGATCAGTAGAATAGACTTGGGGTAAATGACCTCAGCAAGACAGTGTACAATAAACCCCATGGATCCCAGCATTTGGGACAAAAACCTCTTTGACAAAACTGCTGGAAAAATTGGAAAACAGTATTGAGAGAGATTAGGTTTAAATCAACATCTCACACTCTATACCAAGATAAATTCAGAATGGGCAAATGACTTAAATATAAAGAAGGAATCTATAAGTAAATTAGGTGAACATAGAAAAGCTTATCTGTCAGATCTATGGGAAAGGAAAGATTTTAAGACTAAACAGGAGATAGAAAATATTACAAAATGTAAAATGAATAATTTTTATTACATTAAATTAAAAAGATTTTGTATAAGCAAAACCAATGCAACCAAAATTAGAATGGAAGAAACAACTTGGGAAAAAACCTTTATAACAAAAATCTCTGACAAAGGTCTAATAACTCAAATTTCTGAGGAGCTAAATCAATTGTACAAAAAATCAAGCCATTCCCCAATTAATAAATAGTCAATGGACTATAGGCAATTTTCAGATAAAGAAATTAAAACTATCTATAAGCACATGAAAAAGTGTTCTAAATCTCTCATAATTAGAGAAATGCAAATCAAAACAACTCTGAGGTACCACCTCACACCTAGCAGATTGGCTAACATGACAGCAAAGGAAAGTAATAAATGTTGGAGGGGATGTGGCAAAATTGTCATATTAATGCATTGCTGGTAGAGTAGTGAATTATTCCAACCATTCTGGAAAGCAATTTGGAACTATGCCCAATGGGTTTTAAAAGACTTCCTGCCCTTTGATGCAGCCATAACACTGCTATGTTTATATCCCAAAGAGATCACAGGGAAAAAGATATTTATAGCTGCACAGTTTGTGGTGGCAAAAAATTGGAAAATGAGGGTATGCCCTTCAATTGGGTAATGGCTGAACAAATTGTGGTATATACTGGTGATGGAATATTATTGTGCTCTAAGGAATAATAAACTGGAGGAATTCCATGTGAACTGGAAAGATCTCCAGGAATTGATGCAGAGTGAAAGGAGCAGAGCCAGAAGAACATTGTACATAGAGACTGATACACTGTGTATACGGATACAATCTATTGTAATGAACTTCTGTACTAGCAGCAATGCAATGATCCAGGTCAATTCTGAGGGGCTTATGAGAAAGAAGGCTATCCACATTCAGAGGAAGAACTGTAGGAGTAGAAACACAGAAGAAAAACAGCTGCTTGATCACAAAGTTCGATGTGGATATGATTAGGGATGTAGACTCTAAACGATCACTCTAGTACACATATTAATAATATGGAAATAGGTCTTCATCAATGACACATGTAAAACCCAGTAGACTTGCATATCAGCTATGGGAGAGGGGTGAGAAGACGGAAGGGAAAGACGTGAATCCTTAACCATGGGAAAATATTCTAAATTAATTCAATAAACAAAAAAACAATCTATCTATCTATCTATCTATCTATCTATCAATTGTCTATGACTTTTACTCTTATAGAAAATTGCCTACTATTAGGAATATTATGGATTTGGAGTTTTAATTAAGAGATTGGTGACTGAGGCCAGAAGGAGAGATGCTGCCAGACCACTGTCTGAGGCCCAGCTTAGATCTGTGACCAAAGGTTCCTGCTGGAATTCTGAGGGACTGAAAGGATTGGATTTGCCATCTGTCATGGTCTCTGGATCTTACCTTGGGTCCTGGGGTCTGACTTTTCCCTGGCTCTTCTTGTGTTTCCTGTGAAAATTTGGAAATACTGGATTGGCAGTTGGGAAAATGAGAACATGACAGTTTGGCAGTGGCTGGAGTGAGGAGACTGATAGGAAGAAGAAAGAAGACCTTTTTCTCTGATCCTTGTAAGACAGCAGAGTAAAGACAGGCTCTGGGTCTATCCAGGCTGGGGAGCCATCCCTCCCTAAAGTAGACTCGACCTTGACTAGGCTGGCAGTGTAGTAGTGACTGGAAGAAACATTTGGAGACAGTATTTTTAAGAATTATATATTTTATAAGGATATTAGAAATAGGTTTATATAGATAGAAATTGGGTTTAGTTAAAGATAAGAAGACAAAGCAGGTCTGGGAATTTCCAGACAGAAGAGGTTCTTTTGAGGGATCTTGAGTTGAGTGTGGTTTGTGTTAGTACCCCTTTTTAGAATTAAGGACCCCCTCTCCTTGAATCCTGTTAGAATTATCCTGATATTCCTTCAAACCTTTTAGATATTAAATAGAGGTTTATTTTGTACATGTGACTTTTTACTGCCAGCCAATTTTACTAGATCCAAAACCTGTCAACTGCTCACCTCAGTTTATAAGACTCCATCTTCTTATGGCCCTTTCCTTATCAACAACAACTTACAGAGACAAATAGAGAGTTTTAAATTATTCTCAACAGTCTGTGTTATAAAATATCCATAACACTACTCCAAGACCAAGAAGCTGTGTTGACTGTTAAATGCCTTTCAAGAATTTACTAAGATTTACTCAAGGATGACAGGTCTAGAACCCCAGGGTAGCAAGTTTTAACAGTGACCCATCAAACTAATAATTATTCTTTGATAGCCAGGCGAAATTGACGGTTGGAGATCCCAGGGCAGTATAATTTCATATTGACCACAGAATTTTAAGCCATTGTCTAATAATGAGAGTAGTTGAATCTGTCTAAACATCTTGAACCCTAAAGTCTTTTGGGCCACATTAAAACTATATCCGTAAGTCAAAACTACTTCACTCTTTCAAAGGCTTCCTGAACTCTAGAAGATAATATGACAGAAGGTTCTCTAAAGCAGAAAGTGTTCCTAGATTTAGAGATATAAGCATTAGCACCCAGAATAATTTGCATGCAAAAGTGTCCAATTCAAGTCTTCTTGGACTCAAGCCACTGACAAAAAGTCTTGATTACATAAAATACAATACAACATAGATAATGTTAATTTATAGTTTTTAAAGATACTGCATTATGGAAAATCATTTTTTTAATTTGACAACACTAACTTTAATGAATCAGAGCATTTGGACATAGAGGAAGGGACTTGACCTATAGTTAAATATGCCATAATTGAATAATACCTTCAGTATGCCTGCAATAAAATCCCAATACCCTTTTTAACAAGATTATCTATCTATCTATCTATCTATCTATCTATCTATCTATCTATCTATCTATCTATCTATCTATCTATCTATCTATCTTCATTATTCTGATGAGCATTATATGTGGATAGATAAATAAATATAATGAGCCCTGGAAGTTCTGATCTATCTTGTTGAAACAGAAGAAAATGAATGTTGTGGTTCCACCTTTGTTCCTATCAAGTCATCATTATGTAATTTAGCATAATAATTTGCCTTTGCTTGAGTAATTGAGGAGCAAAATTGTAGAGGCATTGCAGGTAAAAATGCATGTAGAATTACAGTGTTACCTAACAATAAGGCTCAACTAATGTTATCGTTCCTTCAAGTTTAAAAAGTGTTGCATTCCTTTCCTTATCGCAGCAACAAAATGATTCATTAAATCAGTCCAAAGATATTCAAGAATAATAGTTTTAGTAAAAAGGAAATAGTTTATTTGAGTAGTACTTTATAATTTTGCAAATTTAATTTCCTAACAGACAAGATTTCATTCATATTTTTTAAATTTGTATTAAATTTTGCTGATTCAAATCCTAGCTCTTACTTTTTATTTTCTATTAGATGACCTTGAGCAAATTATTCAAACATTATCTGATTCAGTTTCCTTTTCTGTCAAATGATGGCCTTGGATTACATACACTTTATTTTCACTTCTAAATTTAAATCTCTGCAACTATGATACTATCAAATGTAATGTTAAAATATCTATATAGTTAGCTTTTCTACAAATAAATGAAATGTCAAATTCATGTTCGATATAATGTTTTATTTGTTTCTCAGACATCTATTTTAAAGACTATATGAAAGGTGTCACCAATGGACTCTCTCCTATTTATACATGCCATTCCTGGAAGAATCCTTAATAGATGGAAAAATAAATTTATTTATCATTCCTATTTTTGTTGATACCAAATCAAGCACAATTAAATAGAAAATGCTGATTACATGATGGACCATTCCATTCCCCCAAATAAGACACATTGTGGACTTTTTCCTTCTAAAATTATGACATTTTATGTGTTTCTATTAGTAAAATGCACAATCACTATGAAGTTATTTTTTAAAGAAGCACATCAAAAGCAAAAAATTTTAGAATATAGACCTAAAAGGTACATTAGATCATATACTGATCCAATTCCCAAAATCTCGGAAGAGCACTATACAAATAAAGATTAAGAAATCCAAGGAAAAAATACAAGAAGTGCCCAGGACATCATAGCTAGACAGAAACCACATGATTATCTCAATAGATGCAGAAAAAAGGCTTTGACAAAATACAACACCCATCCCTATTGAAAACACTAGAAAACCTAGTAATAAAGGGGCCTTTCCTTAAAATAATAAGTAGTATTTATTTAAAACCATTAGAAAGGGGCAGCTGGGTAGCTCAGTGGATTGAGAGTCAGGCTTAGAGATGGGAGGTCCTAGGTTCAAAGGCAACCTCAGACACTTCCCAGCTGTGTGACCCTGGGCAAGTCAATTGACCCCCATTGCCCACCATTACCACTCTTCCACCTATGAGCCAATACACAGAAGTTAAGGGTTTAAAAATGTTTTTAAATTGTTAAAAAAAATAAAACCATTAGAAAATAACATCTTGAAAATATATGATTTATCACTTGTGTGTTCAGACATATGATTTGGGGTTTTAATCTTATAACATTATTCTCTTAAAAAATGAATAATATGGAAATATATTTTGAGTGATAATACACAATAACCTAGTAGAATTGCTTGTCAACTTTAAGAGAGGGAAATGAATAGGGAGGGAGACAACATGAATCATGGAACTTTGGAAAACCTATGCATAAATTTGTTATTGGAATAAATCAAAGATAATTTTTAAGGCATCATTTGCAGTGGGGATAAGTTAGAAGCCTTCCCAATAAGATCAGTGGTGAAGCAAGAGTGTCCATTATCACCACTATTATTTAATATTGTATGAGAATGGTAGCTTTAGCAATTGGAGAAGAAAAAAGAAATTGAAGGGATTAAAGTAGGCAATAAGGAAACTAAACTATCACTCTTTGGGTATGACATGATGGTATACTTAGAGAATCCTAGAAAATCAACTAAAAATCTAGTTGACATAATACTTTTAGCAAAGTTGCAAAATATAAAATCAACATAAATCATCAGCATTTCTATATATTTCAAACAAAATTCAGCAGCAAGAGTTAGGAAGAAAAATTCAATAAAAAAATCACTCTACACCAGTGATTACCCAAGTGGGCACCACCACCCCCTGGTGGGTGCTGCAGCAATCCAGGGAAGCAGTGATGGCCACAGGTGCATTTATCTATCCTATTAATTGCTATTAAAATTTTAAAAAATTAATTTCCAGGGGTGCTGAGTAACATTTTTTCTGGAAAAGGGGTGGTAGGCCAAAAAAGTTTGGGAACTACTGCTCTACACAATATAAAATATTTGTGAATCTATTTGCCAGGACAAATTCAGGAATTATATTAACCCAATTATAAAACATTTTTCACAGAACTAAAATTAGATCTATACAACTGGAGAAACATTAATTGCTAATGGGTAGGTCAAGCTAATATAATGAAAAATGATGATCCTACCTAAATTAACTTACTTATTCAATATCATACCAAATAAACTACCAAAAGCTATTTTATAGAGCTATATAAAATAATAAAAATCATCTGGAAAAACAAAAAGTTAAGGATATCAAAGGAACAAATAAAAAAAATGTGAAAGATGGTAGCCTAGCAGTCTTCAATCTTAAACTGTACTATAAAGCAGTAATCATCAAAACCATCTGGTACTGGTTAAGAAATAGAAGAGTGGATCAATGGAATAGACTAGGGGTAAATGATCTGAGCAGTCTAGTGTTTGATAAATCCAAAGAACCCAGATAATGTAAAGATATCCATTATCACCTCTCTAAGTTGATATGATGCTTGAAATGCTAACCTTAGTAATTTGAAAGGAAAAATAAAGTGAAGAAATGAGCATAAACTGAGAGAAAACAAAAGTATCACTTATGAAGATAATATTATGGTTTACTTGAGAACCTTAAAGAATCGACTAACATTTATTGAATAATTAATAAATTCAGCAATCACAATATTTTTAAACACATAAATCATCAGTATTTATATACATTTTCAACAAAACCCAATAGGAAGAGATAGAAACATTCCACTTTCAAATCCTACAAAGCGTAGTAAATACTAAAATCTCTACCTGCCAAGACCACAGCAACTAAATCTTACTGTAAAATAATCTCTATATAATAGTAAAACAATTAGAGAAATATCAATAAATATTAATATCCTCAAACATCCAGAAATTTTGAAGAAGAGCTTCGTCAAATTGAGTGGACAATTTATGGTGAATTTATGAGAAGACATGGAAAAAAATGACACTGGACAGGAAGTTATAGATAGTGATTTATACCATAAAAAGAAATATCCATATCAATGAAATCAGGAATCTACTTTAGCAGTGGCTTCTTAGGGGTTTTTTTAAGGATAAAATGACATAACATATGTAGAGGATTTTCAAAGCTAAAACATTGTATAAATGCATTCTATTATTTTGATTACTAATAAGTAAGTCTCTCTATTGTAATATTGTTTAAAGAATTTCTCTTGCAACATGGTACATGACAGCCAAGTCCATTTCCATGTTCTAGCTCATGTAGAACACCAACTAAAAGAGACTAGGAAATATTAAATAATATATCTTCATTCCAGCATATTTCTACCTACTATCAAACAATGCTTTTGTAACTATTGTCACTCTACTTAGGAAACAGAAGGCTGATAACCAAAAATATTTGTTTTCATGATAGTGGGTGAGTTAGCTATGCCCAAATTGATACAAAGAGTTCATGATATAAAGAAAATGACTTTTAAATAAATCTATTAGCCATGAAGACTTGAAATTATACTTATTAGGAATAAAGGCAAAAAAAACCCCAAATACAACACATCAGAAAGTGAGAAATTTTGTCTTTTATAATACTTTTAAAATATAGGAAAAAATTGAATTTAATACCTCTTGGTTTCATCCTAAAGACAATACCAAAAGCCTTAATCTCATTGTCTCTGCCCATGTTGGTGAACCTGTGGCACAAGTGCCAGAGGGGTCAGCTACCCTCCTCCTCTCCACACGTTTCTGAGGACATTTCTCACATCATCCACCCCTCTGTTCAGCAGCCCAATGGGAGTGCTTCATCCTTCCCCCCATGCGGTAAGGGGTCAGCTCACATGCCATGTATGGATTGTAGTTTTGGCACTTGGTCTCTAAAAGGATCACCATCACTAGTCTCTGGTGGTGTTAAATGTTTCTGTTTATTTAAATTGATATTGAATAGTCTGTGTGCAATCTGACTTGCTTCTGAATATGTACCAAAGTATTTCTTTCTATATCATATAAGAAAATTCTATCCCATATCTATCTACCCATATGAATTTTGTTCCATCTGTTTGTGAGATTACACACACACACTATATATATATATATATATATATATA
>NC_058130.1:476999567-477011903 GCF_016433145.1 Gracilinanus agilis
CAGAAAGTGAGAAATTTTGTCTTTTATAATACTTTTAAAATATAGGAAAAAATTGAATTTAATACCTCTTGGTTTCATCCTAAAGACAATACCAAAAGCCTTAATCTCATTGTCTCTGCCCATATTGGTGAACCTGTGGCACAAGTGCCAGAGGGGTCAGCTACCCTCCTCCTCTCCACACGTTTCTGAGGACATTTCTCACATCATCCACCCCTCTGTTCAGCAGCCCAATGGGAGTGCTTCATCCTTCCCCCCATGCGGTAAGGGGGCAGCTCACATGCCATGTATGGATTGTAGTTTTGGCACTTGGTCTCTAAAAGGATCACCATCACTAGTCTCTGGTGGTGTTAAATGTTTCTGTTTATTTAAATTGATATTGAATAGTCTGTGTGCAATCTGACTTGCTTCTGAATATGTACCAAAGTATTTCTTTCTATATCATATAAGAAAATTCTATCCCATATCTATCTACCCATATGAATTTTGTTCCATCTGTTTGTGAGATTACACACACACACACTATATATATATATATATATACATAAATATATATATATATATATATGTATGTATGTATGTATGACTTGAAACATATCTTGGAATTTATATTGTACACACATCTGTGTTTATTGGGAATTTAAAGAAAGGATTTTTTGTTTTCTAATATTTGAATGTATTTTTGTACTTTTCAAACAGATTCTTTATCAAATACTCTTTTCAGATGGTACAGGTTCTGTACCACACATCTCATATTATAATATAATTTGTTCTAGGCTTTCAAAATTGCAGTATTTTTTTAAAGCACACAACTGAAATTATAATACATAGTCATTTAGAAATATTAGACTACTTCAAATTTTATAAGCTTTTAAATTTGAAGGTGATAAGGGTTCTGAGTTTGAACTATAAAGGATACTTTAAAATTATTGAAGCACTTCACATATTTTAAAACCACTTCAGTGGGGAAATGATGGGGTTCTGGAAATGGCTGGATAGAGTGTATAAAATTATCCAAGAGCTGAAGTGTTTCAGTGTGAAAGCAATGGAGGTCCTTTGCTTGCCCATTGCAGAGCAATTGAAATTATTGAAGTGCTTCAAGTGGTTCATGTTTTTAAAAGATTTTTTCATCTCTCCTACCCAAAGCTCTTTAAAATTTTGAATGTCTCCAATCATTTTATAATGTTGTGTCTGTACCAGGAATCCTGATTGTTAATGTAGGGTTTTAATGCAAATATTGAGCTATGTGTAGAGGAGAAACAAATGAGGAGCATTTAGAGTTCTTAATTTCAGGCAGTCACTAAAAGCCAACACATACAAATAAAGCATTTGGAGGCCAGGTCTTAAAAAGAAGTAAAAACAGAAACTTCATTGAATATTCAGATAATTGTGGTAAGAGTACCTATGTAAATTCTTTTCATTATTATTAATAAGCATCTGGAAGGAAAAAATTCTTTAAGTTGAAGGAGAAAGGAGGCAAAGAAATAATAAGAGTTCATCTACTTAAGGAAAAAATTTTGCATTGCAAAGGCATAGGATTATAAATATTTTCTAATAAAATTTCAGAGTTGGAATCTCAGTATTCTTCTTCCTATCTTAATCAAAATCAGCAGAATTCTCCCATCAAATGTAGCTGATAAATTTTCATCTTGCTTCTTTTTGCAGATTCTTCATGATTTTGTAACTCATATTCTATTATAACTTCTCCCTATTACTCCTAGATCCACCTCTTTGTGAAAAGCAAAAGAGAGATTACCTTTTTCATTATAACCTTTCAAAAATTTAACCATTATTTTTACATTTCACCTGTTTCCTTTTGTATAGGATTCACACCTCTGGTTTCAGCAATGTATTCACAGGAAGACAACTTAAGTAAAGGAATTTTATCATAAGATTCAATGTTGGAGTTAGAAGTGGCATTAGACACCATTTAGTCTAACCTCCTATTTTATAGATTTAGAGCTAAGGTTTAGGTAGTTTAATTGAATTAAATAAAGTCACATATATATTATGTGATAGAATAAATATTCAAATCCAAGTTCTTTCCTTCTGGCCTAGAGTCCATTTCAAATCTGAATAGGGTGAAGAACCTGTAAAGATGTTAGGGGGCACGGAATCAATGGAAGAAAAAGTAGATATTGAATTGTTAGAGTTTAGCCAGTAGACAAATAGGATGACAAAAGTAATGGAGAGCTTGACACATAATTAATTTTTGTTGAATTCTTTTTGGATGCTGATTTTTACCTTTCAATAGGTCATTTCTCTAGGTTTTGTATCATCTCTAAGCCAATAAACATTACTTATAGCTGTATTAATGTCATGGATGGTAATGTTTACCATTCTAGGGGACAAGAATAAATCCTCCACTTAAGTTTACACTCAACATTTACATCAATTCTGTACTGGCAACAATGCAATGACCCAGGACAATTCTGAGGGATTTATGGAAAAGAACGCTACCCACATTCAGGGGAAGAACTGCAGGAGTAGAAACAGAAGAGAAACAACTGCTTGAACACATGGGCTGATGCAGACATGATTGGGGATATAGACTCGAAACAACCACACCAATGCAACTGTCAATAATATGTAAATAAGTCTTGATTGATCACACATGTTAAAACCAGTGGAAATGCACATTGGATATGGGGGGAGGAGTTTGAGGGGGTGAAGGCGAAAGTAAAAGCAAGAAGCATGTAACCATGGAAAATTTTTCTAAAAAAATAAAATATTAAAAAAAAAAGATTTACAGCAATTGATCAATTCTTCACCAATCTTTAGGCCCTAACATTCAAGTGGTCTCAATGCAGCTAACATACTAACATTCTCTATGAATATTTTCATCTTGACTCTAGTATTATGGCGAGACACAGTATTAACTTATGTTTTGATAAAATCCAGATAAATGATATCTATGAGATTCATAAAAAATGAAATTATCGAAAATCTTTTTTCCTCAAAGTTAAAAAGATTCATCTATCTTAAAATGCTTTTTCATTGTAATCCTATGAGATGAGATAGTTTTAAATGATTTTTCCTTTGAAATCAAGTCATTTGTTTCCTGTTCATAGTATCTAAAGAAAATAAAGTAACTAGCACAGAATTAATTTGCTATACTTTTATGAAATCTTAGCATTGACATTGTGAGATTTAAATTAATATCCAATAACTCCAAGTATTACATTTTACAAGATTTATTGATAATCACTTGAAATAAAAAAAAATAAAAAGAACAACAGTAAAAACCTGAGTAAAGAAAAGTTTTCCTAGCCAAGTTAGTGGGAAAAGAGAGAGGGGCAGGTACATACAAACTTTATCTCCAAAATGTAAGGAGGTAATGTGAAAATGAAAGTGGGACTCTGGCTGAAAGAGTTCTGGGGACTAGATTTTAATTATACAATACTTACTTAATGGAGTTAATATATTCCTTTCCTAAGGTAAAACCAGATATTGAAGGACATAGTTTTAACTACATTAACATTAGAGATCTGGTCTACACAAGGTAAATTACATTTTCTAGATCTTTTTAATATCTAATTTGTTAAGAGATAGTCATTAATCTGTAAAGTGCCATAATTCCTAATTTTTTATTTTTTATTGAAATAATTTAAAATATTTTCCCCTTGCATTTTCCTTGCAACATCTGGCACCAGAAAGAAAAAAAAACACACATAAATAATACATTTTACTTTTAAATGGGTTTTATTTGTGATTACATTCATTTAAAAGTAAATGAATCATCTTCCCAATCATTAAAGCTTCAGAAATAAGAGTTAGTGTTATAGATGTCAGAAAATCTGATGACAAAAACATATATAAATATACAAATAAACATAAAAATACATGTTCCATAAACATTGAAGTACATTCTTGTTATGAGTTAGTCTATTATTAAAAGAAGCTTTATATTCAACTGCTGAAATTAAGTAGATTTTTTTAGATTGTGAAATTTACAGTCCTAAATAATACCTTGTATCTACATATTCTTATTCAAACATACATATGTATACATGTACACAAAGGGAGGATATATAGGAAGGGCAAATTAAGGGAGAAACTAATCCTAAACAAAACAAATTTTAAGGACAAATACAACTATTTATAGGCTTTTTATCAAGATGACAAAGTCTTGGAATCTGTTGAGGGGCACCCATCAACTAGGGAAGGTCAGAATAAGTTATAGTACATAAAATTGATAGAAGAGTATTGTACTATAAAAAAAAATTAGTGAGAATTATTTTAGAAAAACCTGGGAATACTTTTGTGAAACATTACAGAGTGAAGTAAACTCTATTAGCAGAACAACTATGTATATGTGTGTTTATATATTTCTTTATACATATTTATGTGTATATGTGTCCCTCCCTATATTTTCTCCTGTCTCCCTTGTTCTTTCTATTTTCTTATGAGGGAAAAGTATTTCTTTATACAACTATATATGTATTCTTCCTTCCTTTAATCATTTCAGACAATCATGAGATTTAAATGTCAAGTCATCCATATTTTCTCCACCGCTTAATTCTTCTTTGTATAGACTACTTGCATGTATCTTTTAAGTGAGATTATTTTCCCTAACCTAACTTTTCCTACCTGTGCCCAGGGAGACAATTGCTCTTTCTACTTTTCCTTTTTTTTTTAAAAGATCATCAATTTATAATATAAGTACCTGGAACTTCTCTCTGATTAGACTTTCTCTATAATCCTTACAGGGCAGCTTGGTGGTACAGTGGATAAAATACCAGACTTGGAATCAGGAAGATTCATCTTCCTGAGTTCAAATATAATCTCAGACATCTACTACCTGCCTGACACTGCAAGTCACTTAACACTATTTGACATAGTTCCTCTAATGTAAAATGAGCTAGAGAAAGAAATGGCAAACTAGTCCAATATCTTTGCCAAGAAAAACCAAAATGACTAAAAGAAATGAACAGCAATGACAACAGCAAATATGATTTCTGATTTTGATAGGATTCAGATGGGAAAAGAAAGATCTCTCCATATTAAAATGTAGGCAATTTATTGTTATATACTCTCGTGATTTTTCATTTTGGTTTGCCTTTATATGTTTCTCTTAAATTCCATCTTTAAATTTCAAAGTTTCTATGCAACTCAGATCTTATTAGGACTGTTTGGATTTCCTCTATTTTGTTTCAAGTCTCTTTTTTCTCCTTGTGTGATTATATTCAGTTTAGTTGGGTGAATTTTGTTATAAATTTGTATCCTTTGTTTTCTGGAAATCATATTCTATGTTCTCATCCCTTTCACTGAGGCAGCTGCTCTGCTAAATCATATATGGTTGGGCCTGCGACTCCTTAGTATAGGAATGCTTTCTTTTTAGCTCCTTGCAGTATTTTATTTTGACCTAGAAGTCCTGGATTTTGACTATGAGTTTTCACTGGGTTTCCTTTAGGAGATAATTGGTGGATTCTTTGTCTTTCCACTTTACCTTTGGATTCTAAAAGACCTAGGGAGTTTTCTTTCAAAATTTCTTAAAATATAATGTATAGGCTCTATTTTTGGGCATAGCATTTAGGTAGTGCATTTATTCTTAATTTCCTATTTCAAAATATTTTCCAGATAGGATGCTTTACATTTCCTCCTATATTTTTATTCTTTTTATTTTGTTTTAATATTTCTCATTTTCACTTGGGGGTCTTTGGCTTTTGTTTGGTTCATTCTAATTTTCAGCGAATTTGTTACCTGCACCAGATTTTGTACCAATTTTGCCAACCTTTTAATTCCCTTTCCAAACCCCTTCTTTTATAATCTATTTTTTTCTATTGCATTCTCATTTATTTAAAACAAACTTTAAAATGTTTATTTTATCTCTTCTAGGAATTCTAGTTAAGTATGATATTTTAATCCATACTTTAATCCATACCCATAAGGGGCAGCTGGGTGGCTCAGTGGATTGAGAGCCAGGCCTAGAGACTGGAGGTCCTAGGTTCAAGTCCAGCCTCGGACACTTCCAGCTGTGTGACCTTGGGCAAGTCACTTGACCCCTATCGCCCACCCTTACCACTCCTGGGCTAAGGATGGTCCCTAGCCCGGATGAAAAAGGAGGAGGGTTGGGCGTGGTGCTAGCAACCCCACCCTGTAAAAACTACACCTGCTAAAGAAACTGCAACCTAAAGTAGGGGCAGCTGGGCTAGCTCAGTGGATTGAGAGCCAGGCCTAGACACGAAAGGTCCTAGGTTCAAGTCCGGGCTCAGACACTTCCCAGCTAGGCGACCCTGAGCAACTGTGTGTCCCATTGCCTACTGGTTGTGGCCCTATGCTCCTAGAATGGAGTCCCAGGATAAAAAAAATGATATTTTAAAGAGTTATATTTATCACTCCATTCTTTGAGGCTTTCTTTCATGCATTCCACATTCCACCTAAACTGTCTAAATTCTTATTACCCATATGTGTCATTCCATATTCCATATAAGTGGTGTCATAATCTGATAGAGGCAGAGGCTATGAAATTGTGTAGAAGGATCCCTAAAAGTTGTATGTCTTAGCTTTGCTTTAAAATGTTGTATTATTCATATTTTATTGATTTTTTATTTATTTTGGTAAGTATTTCCTATTTGTATATGAATCTGATTTAGTTCTTTAGCCCTCAGAATGGTGTGTATGACTCTTCTGCTCAACATCTGTGTCTTTGCCAAATGTTGATCCTCCTTGCCTTGGACTGACTCCTTCCTTATCTCTACTTTTAGAAACTCTAGTTTCCTTTGAGGCTTACCTCATGTGCCCAAGCCCTTCTTTATTCCCACAGTTGTTAACATTCTCTGTCTCTTTCAGATTATCATTTATATAATTGCTTATATTTTGTATCCCTGCAGCAAGTGTATTTGAGTGTAGGAATCTGAGTGTAGTATTTGTATCCTTATAATAAGCCATTTGAGTGTAGGAATTCTTTTTTTGTTTTATATCTGTAATTACCAGAATCTAAACTAGTGCTTTGTATATATTTGACACCTAAGAGATACTTGTTGGGTTAAATAGATGAAAATGGAAAGATAAATATATCTCTTTAAAAACTTATCCTTAACAGTTTTTTTCTTACTATTTTCTTAAAATTGATTGAGGATTGATGGACACTCAATTAGATGCTCAACATATTGTGTTATGCTTAACAACCTGTCTTGAAACCATACCTGAGGGTACAGTGTAGAGGTTAATGCCTCTTTTCTTCAGTCTGTCACTTTGCTCATCATCTGCATATGGTCCATTGACAGTTGACATCCCCTTTGCTTATTAGACCATATTGCCCATTGACAGTTAACAGCTGCCAGGCAGACCTCTTCAACAGTGACAAGATCAGCACAAAGACAAGAAAGAGAATGTGGCCCAAGATCAGATTTCATCTGTATGGATTAAGTAGGTTGAATACCTTTCTTTAATGTAAAAAAATTATATTTGTAGCATTTCAATATTAGAATATTTTCCCTTTTCATCGAACATTACATCAAATTTATTCCAACTTCTTGTTAAAAAAAAACTAATTCGTCCTAAATTCATGTTATGACCCTTTCCACCAAAAGTGGTGGTTTAATTTTATACCATTGCAGGTTGACAGTTGTAGTTATATATCAAAATAGATACATAAGAATTATAATGGCACATATTAGAAAAGGAATACATTTAAATAAAAATGAATGATATTTTGGCAGAAATGTAGTTTTAATTTATTTGATTTTGTTTCATTGTTATTTATTTATTTTGCTTTTTGTAACTTCATTATTTTTAGTACATTCTTAGAATTAGATGAATGTTATATGGATCTCTTGCTTAACTGCTTAATTAAGTGTATCTTATCCCTGACAGAGAATATCAGTCACTTTCCAAATTTAGCTATTTATTTGTAAAATATAGCAAAAATTCTTTCAATATATAATGTTTCATATGCATATAAATATGGCATATGAAGTAATTTAAATATATGCAGCTCATATAAATACAAAAGAGCATTAATCATGGAATACTTCTATACCTTAATCTTTATGCAGTCTTATTTTTGTGGATAAATTCTTGCTAATGATACTTTTCAAAACCCATCCATACCTTCTCATCTTATGCAAAATTTGTACACATATAAATCAGGCAATCATCTCAAAGTGCTATGGATTTTCTTCTAAATCTCTTGATATTGTGTGGATAACAATGGAGCATGAATACTGGCTATTGGCTATCCATTACTCATATTATATCATTTGCTTATTTTCTTTACTGTTTATATATTTCTTTTATTTATTTCTTTATTCTGTATCTTCACAAGTATAACACTAAGGATAAATATGGTCAATTAATCACAGATTTGAAAAATTGGTCACACACAATCCTTCATGGGAGAGTCAATAATGTGTTTGTCTCTCTACAAAAATTGTTCATTTCACCCTTTATAGATCAACATATGTCTTTTCTGCCTCGTTTCATTCATGGTCCTCTGAAGTTACAGTGGGCATCGGTCCCTCAGGATGATTATGTAAACTAACTATGATGTAGGCATAGTTGCCAAAGAGACTTCTTCCTTTGTCATATTGTGGTTGCTGCAGGTGTACCTCAATACAAATGGGATATCTTCTGTGCAGTAATACATGGCTTTAAATCAACATTAAAGGTATAACTTCATCATCTTTCCTCTAAAATCCATGACTGTTTCTAATTTATGTATTACTGGTGAGAAAGCAACCACCCATTTATTCAGTCAGGTTTGTAAAAAGTGCAATCCCTATCTTTATACCACATATACAGTCAGTTCTTGTTCTATCTACCTTTATATCTCTCAAGAATATCTTTTTTTCCTCTACTCACACAGCCATCACCTTAATTTATAACCTCATTACCTCCAACCTCAACTATTTTAATAGCCTTGCAAATGAGCTCCCTGCCTAAGATCCCTCCTCTATTTATTGTTTTTCTCCACAGTTTCAAAAGTTATGTTCATAAATTTCAGGTCTCATGTCATTCTTCTATTCAATGAATTCTTCTGATTTACATTGATCATAGAGTAACATTCTTTCATATTTAGCTAGTCTTTCTAGTGTGTATTTATGTAAGTTTTATAATATATATAATTATAAATATATTAATAGATATATGTATCATATCTATATGACTACATATATACATATATTGGTTATATATGTTATATGGTTAATTTTTTAATCAATGGGAAACAGAATCAAAGTATGGAGACCACTTCTCAAGCTATCCTTTATATATAGCATTTTGCTAGTCACATCAAATTTATGGGACCCTTGTTAATAATCCTTGGACTAGATAATCTATAAGCTACAGGTTTAAATTTCATGATTTGGGATACATTTTTTAATCTGAACAATAGACTCCTGAAGCTATAGCTTAACGTAACTTTGTTGCCTTCAAGACATTCTGAAGCCTTATTGTGGTAAAGCAATCATTTAGTATTCTCCAAGGTGAGCCCATGTAGAACATGGTCCCTGACAGTCATTCTCAGCTGAAGAGATTGTGATTCTCCACCTGGCAACCATCTGTGTGTTTCTATCATTGTGAGATTGTCTTATTTTACATAGGCTCATTAAGGGAAGGTCTATCATGAAGGAATGAATTTGAAGTGGGGGGCATCATAACTCATAAAGAACATCTACTCACATGGAGGGGATGCAATCCTTGTCTTTGGAATGAGCATCTAAGTCAATGAAATCATGGCATTTGGGAATTGCTTAAAATTGCATTAAGTTGTTTGGCTGCCACATGGACCTGTCAACTCATATTGAACTCAAAGGAGTCTGAAATCTTGAAGGTCTTTTATGTATGAACTACTCTGTTAATTCAGTTTACCTCATCCTGCACTGGCAAAGTTTTTATCTTACTCTAAAAGCAGAAAATGTATTCATATTTATCCCCAGATAACTTTATATTCTCTTAGTAGTTTGAGCCTATTATTATATGTTGTTTCTACTTGTCTTGACTTTATGCCATTCACAAATTTACTCTTCAGACTTCTATGTTTTCATCCAAATAATTGATGTAAAAAAATTGAGGACAGCTAGGTGGTTCAGTGGATTGAGAGCCAGGTCTAACGGCTAGAGTTTGACTCTAGCCTTCACACATATCCTAGCTGTGTGACCCTGGGCAAGTCACTTTATCCTCATTGCCGAACTCTCATAAATTTGTGTAATCTATTTCAGGTATATGTGTGTATGTATATATATATATATATATATATATGTATATATGTATATATATATATATATATATGTCATAATAAATATATGTGTAAATTCTGAGTTCCAAGCTGAAGGTCTCAGGCTACTGAAGAGGCCTACAGACCAGTAATGGATATAAAACTGGGTCACAATAAAATTCAGTTTTGCTCAAAAGTTTGTTCTTAGTATTTTCCTTTCACCAAAAAAAAGGCAAAAACATGGTTCTTTCCATCTAGTAGCTCAAATTATAATGGGAGAAACAAAATACACATACACACACAAAAAAAATGTGGACATTACATATACATTGTAAGTGGAAGACATTTACAATAGCTATGGTGTGATGAGGAAAGAATATAATCGAATGTTATTGTGTTGTGATGACAAATGTGAGGAATTAATAAATACATGGGGAAGATAATGTATGAATGGCTGAAGAGCCAAGTTAGCAGAATCAAGAAAACAAAATACATAACCAAAATAATGTAGCATATATTATGTAACAATACAATAATATTAATAATAAGATAATTGAAAAGAATTATACAATTAAGACAAATGTCATGATAAATCATCTTGACCCTTTAGATTAGACCAGGAAACTAACCTGTTCCTTTTCCTCAGAAATATTCATTAATATTGGTGTAAAATGGCAAATATGCTATTGACATTCTTCTTTTATCAGTTATTTTTCTTGCTTGTTTTCATAACAGTGGTTATGTATGTGAATGAAGTGATATAACTAGAAATAATTGCAATACAAAAACAAACCATATCAATAAAACTTTAAATTAGAAAAATGAGTGAGCATAAGAAATAAATGTCCTTAAATTAAAAACAAAATAAAATAAAATAAAGCAGATAAGTGTACCTTGTAAGATGCCTAAGGTTCTTTCTAGACAAAAACCTATCATCCTATCATTGGTGGTTTATATCTGTTGATTCTTCAACAAATATTTTTGAAGGTAGGAGATATTGTCACAGACTCCACCTATATGCTTTTATCTACGCTCATACACAAACTTTTTTTTTTTGCTCTGACCAAAAAACTAGTCTGAATTTTTGGCATATAATATATGATTTATGATTCCTGTATCAGCTTAAAAAGGCAAACATAGGGCATATCAGATAATAAATAGTCTTTCTTTTAGAGAGATTATGGAAAAGAATAGTCATCAAAGTGTCAGAGGATCTGATTTCAAATTTTATACAAAAAGTTCTTTGTTAAAAGTCCTATTTTTGACATCATGTATATTATACAGTAACAATCATTAGATTTCATATCAAAGATTGTAGATACAGTTTCTAATTTTTCTACATACTACTTAGAAAAGTCATTTAAGCACTAAGTTTCAATTTTCTCATTTACAGATAGAGAATATTTATACTTGCTTTATAATTTTTGAAGAACAATAGAAATCAATCTTTATTATTATATCTCCTGAGACTCTTCCAGAAACCAGAAACCAATGGAAATATTACATATTAAAACCCAATAGACATAGTCAAGGGAAATATGGTGCTCAGGGAGACAAAGAAATAGGGGCTTGATAGGGGAAGCTGTTCCTGAGCCTTCACACAAAAACGTCTCTATGCCATGATTATTTGCCATTTGGCTCCTGAGAACTCTGACTTAAAGTCATCTGTTCAATACCCTCTTGTTCCACTTCAAGCCTTTACTAGATTCTAAATCTCTGGGTCTAATTCTGGCCTTTAGTCATTAGCAAATAATATTTCATAATTTCTCATGTACTTTTGTTTTTGCCACAGGTGATTTCTCCTAGGCCAATTTACATACCAGTGTGGTATATAAACAGCTTTGGAATGTTTACCTTTAGAAAAGTGCCTGAATATATTCAAAAGTTTGGATTTTTCCAGGTTACGGTTACGTAGCCATGTTATAGATATGTGGCTTGAACTCATTTCTTCCTGAGTCAAGAACTAAAGCTAACTCCATATACTACATATATTTTGTTCTCTGTCTCAACATATGTTTATCTTGATTTACTGTGGCTAGAAATATTGGCTTGAAGGCAGGGGAGAACTATTGGGCTCTTCTTTCAAGTCACACGTCTGACCTGTAGTGGCTCTGGGAACTCAGGCAAATCATTTAAATTCTCAATTTTCTAAAGCTATACAGTTCAGAAAAAAAGGTGGT
>NC_058130.1:477012403-477112595 GCF_016433145.1 Gracilinanus agilis
AGACTCATGGTCATTATTTCCTTGATCACTATATGTAATTGGTACTCTGTTAATCCTGACCACTCCCCAAACCAAATGGTCAGGGGAATTTCTGGGCAGGACATTGACACTGCCACAGGGTCCTAGCTACCACCTTATCAGACCACATTCCTTTCCAGGTCACATATTTGGTTAACCTCCTCTTTGATCATGTGGTTGTCTCTGGAGCCAATGTTAAAATCCTGTACCATGGCACATTCCTGGATTCCCCAATAAAAGTTTGGCAACACGTGTAGCTCTCTCTACCAACATCAAAAGGGCATGAGTAGGGGCAGCTGGGTAGCTCAGTGGAGTGAGAGTCAGGCCTAGAGACAGAAGGTCCTAGATTCAAACCCGGCCTCAGCCACTTCCCAGCTGTGTGACCCTGGGCAAGTCACTTGACCCCCCATTGCCCACCCTTACCAATCTTCCACCTATGAGACAATACACCGAAGTACAAGGGTTTAAAAAAAATTTTTTTTAAAAAAGGGCATGAGTGCTGAATCCCATGTTCCTGAAGCTAGTTATCTCAAACTTTGTTCCTTTGTGTGTTCTCTCTATTTCCTTCACTCATCTTCCTTCAGTTTCCAATTCTCCTCAGGTGTCCACCCATGAATATATTAATTTGTGGACAGAGGCACATAGAGAAAGTTTCATAGTCCTGAAAAATAACTCAAGGCTGTAAGGATGATATTGAAACTGGTAAATGTATCCCTTACATATCCTTTAGTTGAAGTGAGGTAAATCCCAGCTGACTAGTCTGGTAGCTATGAGCTTTTACCTCTGGGCCTTGTGCAAGAAAATACTATGGAGACTAACATATAAAAAACCCTTATTTTATTAATAGTATAAAATTTGGTAAAGGATATAAGGAATGTAAAAAGGATTTCTAACTCTAAGAATTCTATCTAATGCCACCCATCTCTGATGCTGCAAAGCATTTCTTCTGTGTAGGGAGACCCAGGCTAAACTCTCTCCTTCAAGTAATTAAAACCCACTTCCTCACTAAATAATCTATTCTAAAATCCTTATAAGTAATAAACTGTCTCCAAAATATCAAAGGGCCAGCCAAGAGCAAGTTTGACTGAGCCCTGGTCAAAGCTCAGCCTCACAGAGAAAAGACAAGATCTTCGGTTTTTCTTCTCATGAATAACTCTCCAAACAGCCAGACAGTCACTGATCTCAGATACTGGTATTTCCCAAATGGACACAGGGGAAACACAAAGAAACTCAAGAGGTGAGCTCACTCTCTCACCAAGCTCCAGAAGTAAGAGAGCCAAAAAGCAGCCTGTCACTCCCTCAGCAACCAGAAGTAATTGCCTAGAATGTCAGTTAATCTCCATAGACTTTAACATTCTACAGAACTTTGCACCAGCCCTTCTCCAGATTCCAAATTGAGCTTGAGACAGCTTCACTATTTCTTATCTAGAAAACTAAATGAACAAAACCCAAATCTTACTATTATCTAATAAGGCTTACCCCAGGGTAGCATTGAAAACAAATCTTTAGTTTGGATGAGAGAAATAAAGATCACAGCTACCACTCAGAGCCAGCTGTAGATCATTTTCTCCTCTGGGAGGCAGTGTTCTACCTGCATATTGTCTCCTGGCCTTTCAACATGACTTCAAATTAATAAATTTCTCTTTTTTTTTATGCTAAATTTTGGAGCCTTGCATTCTTGCAAAGGGTGACCTGTCCCAAACCTGGGGTTTTCACCTCAAAGCTCTCTCACAACAGTGAATGTGGTAATGAATCTAAACAGGAGTACATCTTTCAGGAATTTGTAATTGAGCCTTTACTAGCCTGGCATAATCAGAATTAATCCACTATCCTAACTCTGAGATGACTTAGGTGCCTCTGGAATGTCCCTTTTGATTATAAAAAGGCCATGCCAATGAGCTTGGACTATTTGGAAAGTGTATTTACTGGGGCTCCTACATGTGAATTCTTTGTTTCTAACGAAATATTCTCTGTGGAAATTTTCTTTGGTTATTTTTCTTGGGTTGACACAATGTAATAGCTTTTCATCAAAACATTAAAAAAATAAAATAAACATTATTGAATATCAGAATTCATACTGGAAGGAAATCTAGTGAATGTACTCATTGAGAAACTCCAAATACTGCTCATTTCTTATTCAGCATCAGAATTCATACTGGAGCAAAGCCTTATGAACACAAGAATGTAGAAAAAACCTTTAAATTACTACTTTGTTCCTCCATCAGAACTCATATTGAAGAGAAATATGTGTATAGTGAATGTGGGAAAACCTTCAGACAGCTCAGCTATTTATTCCTATTAGAATTCATACTAGAGAAAAACCATGAGTGTAGTGAATGTGGGTAAGTTTTTAGCCATAATTCACCCTTTATTATAAGTACAGCGAATGTGGGAAAGCTTTCTAATGGAAGTTTGCTCTTCTTACCCATCAGAAAACACTTTCTGAATAGGAAATTTGGTAAATGTATTAAATGTGGGAGAGTCTTCTTCCAGACTACAATGAATGGGAGAAAAGTTAACTGAGGTTTCTTTTCTTAAATACCCAAATCCAGATGAAATTTGTCAGCAGCTATGATGTTGTTGGTGATGTGAGTAAAAGAAAAGGTTGCAGTTGCAGGAGACTTCACCACAATTAGACTGCTGGTCCCACAGGTTCGAATTGCATTGTACCCAATTCTGAGTTATAGAAATAATAGCTACTACCTTTTTTTTTAATATGGAAGACTGTTAATATTTAATTTTTTTTTTCAATTGCATGTAGAGACAATCTTTGACCATTGTCTTCGGATTACAATTCAGATTCTTTCCCTCTCTCCCAACCCCAGGCAATAAATAGTCTGATATGGGCTACACCAATGTTTTCATATGAGATTTCTATATTACTTACTACATGACAGAAGATACACATCACCCTTCCAATAAGAGATCTCAGGAAATAAAGTGGAAGATGGCATACTTTGATCTGCAATCAGATTCCTTCCTTACCTTTAGATAGTATTTTTCATCATGAGGCCCTTGTGAATATCTTGGAAACTTTGCTGATAATTTAATCCTACAGAGTTGATCATTATCCAATATTTCTGTTACTGTATAATGTTTTCCTGGTTATAACTTTACATTATATCAGTTCATATAATTTTCCAGGTTTTTCTGTACTCAACCTATTCATCTTTCATGGCACAGTTGTGTTCCATTATAACAATATACCACAATTCATTCATTGCCAATTAACGGACATCTTCAATTTCCAGTTCTTTGTGGAAATTAACATGAATCTGTTTGAAAAGAGAAATCTTTTGGGGAGGCAAGATTTTTTTAATTTAAATTTTCACACTAATAAAAATCAACCTCTTTTCCCACCTCCCCATATTAAAAAAAAAACCCAAACCCTACTACAAACAAATGTATGTAGTCAAAGAAAACACTCCTGCATTGGTCTTGGCCAGAAAAATATGGATCTATCTGCAATCTGTAAAAATCTAAAGTAACAAAAACCAAACATATTTATATCTGTTCTTCACTCTCCTCCCTCTTGTCACAGACTCCTTTGGAAAGCTGGATTTTGGCTTATTAACTCAGAATAATGTACAACTTTAAAAGGTGCAAAACAAAATCCATAGGATTACAAAGGGAACCCATTGTATGGAAACAAAATTAAAAAATGTAGTTTATGAATCCCAGATTAAGAACACCTATATTTGAAGCATACTTTTGTCTATTTTCCTGAGGCAGCTGTTGTACCACTTTTTTACCTGGCTAGTGTCCAGGCATCTCCTTTCCATAACCTTAGATGTGGTACAGATGAATTAAAATTGAGTTAATAAAATGTTATCTGTCTCAATTGCCACACTCTTCCTTACATCTTGTATTCATGATGCCTTGCTCCAGTACCAATTATGTCTGTGCCTCTAGGACTAATAAATTGCCATAGTCTCTTTATGATTAGAAGACTAATTTTGAGGGCACAACTTACTTTAAAAGTGAGGCAATGTGCTCAAGCAGGAAAGGGGCTGCTTTGGTGTCAATATCTGAATTTTAAATCTTTCTCATTTAACTATGTGATCAGGTCAAGTCAATTCATTTTTGTTTCAGTTTCCCCCTCTGTAAAATGAGGGTTTTAGACTACAGGGGTCTCTATGATTCCTTTCAGTTTTGTACTGTTTTCATAATTTCACTGAGTTTAACTCAATATACGAGGCTCAGTGGATTGTGTACCTGTTGACAATCTGAACAGAGCTTTGTGCTACCCCTTTAGATTTAACCTCTGAATGTTTTAGCATCAAGGCATACTGCATCCATACAGAAGTCTATGAATGTAAAGATGCATAAAGAGGATTCTTGGAAGAGGCTAATTACTCAGTTTGAAGTGAGTCCTATAACTGGGAAAGGTCAAGCTATGATGACAGGGTTCATTAGTTTGAGGCTTTGTTTTAAGAGACATCCCACAAAATTTCATGACTGGATGCCTCTGTCCTGCTCCTGCACTAGAAACACATATTCATCCAAGACCATTATACTATCTTCTTATGAAAATTCTGTCCCTGCATGTTCTCTTCTGATTAAGAATCTAATATTGAAAGCTATCTTCAATGCTTGCTGAGGGGGAAAAATGAAATTTAAGACAGTCTTTACCCAATCTGTCTCTTCAATAGAGTTGGATTGCTCTCTAATTCATCAGTTTGCTGTTGTCAATTTTATGATGAAGTAGATGTGAATGGTCTGAAATCCTCTCTACCCTGTGCCTGGGAAGTTGGTGTTTCAGCCAGGGCAGGGTGCCCTTTATTAGAGAGGGGAAAGTCTTCCATTCAAAGCACTAAGTTCTTGTGATGAACTCTCTGCCTTTATAAACTTTGGAAATTAAAAAAAATGTTTTGAAATTCCCCAAGCAGGGGAAGCTGGGTAGCTCAGTGGATTGAGAGTCAGCCCTAGAGACTGGAGGTCCTAGGTTCAAAGCCGTCCTCAGACACTTCCTAGCTGTGTGACCCTGGGCAAGTCACTTTACCCCCATTGCCCACCCTTACCACTCTTCCACCAAGGAGCCAATACACAGAAGTTAAGGGTTTAAAAAAAAAAGTAATAAACAAGTAAATGAATGAATGAAATTCCCCAAGTATCTCCCTCTTTGCACTAAAGGTGTCATTTGACAAAGATAAATGCATATATGAAATTATCTTGCTTATTTTATCCTTTCTCTGGAGGTGGATATACGAGCTATTCCCAAAAATATTTTCTGTATGTAAAAATCTCTTGGTTCTGCTCATTGCACTTTTTATAACTTCATGTAGGTCTTTCAAAATTGCTTCTGACTGGTTGTCCTGGTCCCAACACATCCTGGTTAGGGTAGGAATGGGACTATTGTCAATAACTCTTTTGTAGTAGCCAGTTCTTTGGTTCCTTATGAAATAAAAATATGATTTCTCTTTTGCATATGTTATTTGAAAGATCAGTCTACAAGCTTTTAGGGTCTTATTGTGCCAAGTACTGTGCAATGTTTGTGGGGTTCAAAGAGCCAAAAAATATTACCTGCCCTTAAGGAGCCTCACATTCTAATGAAGGGTAAAGATAAAGTACAGCCTGGACTAGGACACCAAGGAATGCAGGTAACTCCAGGAAGTAGTTTTGTGAAATACAAAACTTTACATTAGACCTAAGTGTTTCTTATTTACTTTCTGACCTTGAAGGATCTTCATACTTTTTTTCCTTGATACTGAGTTTCTCGACTTTCTCCTGCTAAAGCAAAACACTAGCAAGCTAGGAAAGGTATGCATCACAGAAGCCTTAGTGTAATCAAAATTAGGATATGTCTCTATTAACTGGTGTGCTGTTTAAAGTGATGTTATGAAGTTTTTCTTTTTATATGAAAACTTCCTACTTGCCTTCTTAGTATGGCACTCTGTTCCCCTTGAACAAACACAACCCTTTTTATATGCCTGGAAACCCCATCACAACCCTTCAGCACAGCTATGATGGCACTGCTTGCCTGTAACTTGGAATCTTCGGTTTGGAAGATATTCACTAGGGTGATAAAGAAATCTTATGTCTATGTTTATGCCTATGGTGCCCTACCCATTGTGTCACACTGGCCAATGTTCTTGTGGCAAGTATATGTAGATACCTTTGGATTCTCCTAAAGGATCTCTGAAAGATAATGGAACAAAATGAATATATGACCATATGTCTCCATTAGAATTAGAATTTGTTATTGAACTATGTACTATCTGCTACCATAGTACTAGAAACATATGTGGAAGGACAGGAGGTTTGACCTTGGGTGTGAAATAGGTAACCTTCCTAGAGGGATGTCAGGTGATACAACACACCTACAAAACCTATGCCTACACCTAGGTGGAGGTAGTGTGATGTGAGCTGGTAGGAGAACTATCTCACGTGGTCTTACTTTTGTTAGATAATTATGTTTTTATTCCCTTTCCTTCAAGTGATTATTAGTAAACCTTATAAAATATAATACTTGAAGTTTTGGACATTAATTTAAATCTTACAAAAGCTAACATCTAAATAGTACTGTAAGGTTTGCAATATTCTTTCCATGTATTATCTTATTTGATCCTCCCAATACACTTGTGATATCAGTCACATTTTAGAGATGACAGATTTAATGAAGTTAAGCAGCCAAGAGTTACTCTGATTCTTGAAAGAGGTATGAAAGTCCCCTCTAGGGTTTGCACCCTTTTTTTTACAGGATTCCAAACTACACAAAAAGGCCAGGAAGGGGCTGAATTCAGCCCTCCAGGGAGAGCCCCATATATCTTTCTACACAAACTGGAGGGGAGAGATAAAAGGAAGATTCAAGTCTGTGAGAGGTTGGGGAGGAGAAGGGCTGAGGTCACCCAGGAGGGTTGCTATTGTCAAACCACTCTTGGTCATAAACCTCAGCCACCAACTTTTGGCCAGCAAACCAAAGCCCATTGAGAGCCTGGATAGCCTTGTGTGTCTTTGAGGCCATGGAGAACTCCATAAAGATCTTGAATACAATTTCAGTGTCCTCACCTGCTTCTCTTGGTAGATGATGACATGGTTGATAGCCCCAAACTTGCCACATTCTTCTGTCACTTCCCCCTCTAGATCATCATCAGTGTCTTTGGGGGTTTCTGCAGAAGCCTCTGCATGACCACATGGCAGGCACTACTGCCTGAAATGCTCATGTGCTCCTCTTCACTCAGCATCTCTAGCCATTCTGATGCAGGGAATAGGTCCTCCTCTGCCTTCTCCTTCTTGGGCTCTAAGAGGACTAGTGTTGGAGGGCTAGCCAGAANATTTTTCCTTGCATTCCTGCAGTGCTAGGGAAGGTGACTTTGAGCCCCTCTGGCCTCTCCCCTCATTCTTGAGGAGCACAGATAGCACCTCCCAGCTTGCTCCTGATAAGCATCTATTTCATATCCCAGATACCTGATTATTCTCTAAATTGGAGGATTCACCCCCTTTTGATTTAGGACATGTGGTTATGTCTTATGCCTCTATTTCAGGTTCCAGAGACCCAGTAAAATGCCATCCTTTCCTCTAGTCACTTAGCCCTGTTGTGAAAAGGGTATAAAATCTGCAAATCCCCTCCTCCTCTGTGAGGCAGTGTTCTACCTGCTTATTGTCTCCTAGCCTTTCTACATGACTTCAAATTAATAAATTTCTCTTTATTTTTATGCTAAATGGTAGAGCCTTGCATTCTTGCAAAGGGTAACCTATTCTAAACCCTGGGGTTTTCACCTCAAAGCTCTCACACAACAGTAAATGTGGGAATGAATCTGATCAGGAATACATTTTTCAGGGATTTCTAAAAGAGCCTTAAATAGGTTGGCATAATCAGAATCAACCCAGTATCCTGCCTCTGAGGAGAAATCTTGGGTGCCTTTGGATTATATAAGAATTTGGAGAGCCAGTCAATGAATGTTATGATAGAAGGGGAGAGAGAGTCTATGATAACATCTTGACTATAAAAAAACCTAAAGTGCTTATCAGGGGCAGCAATCCTGCACATGTGTAAACACTGCCTCTTCTCTGAAAGAAATCTCTAAATCTTACAAAGGACTCCGAGGTTGATCCCCTTTTACTTTTATCACAAGTAATAGATATTGAATAACCCAGTGGAATTGCTTGTCAACCCTAAGAGAAGGGAAGAGAGGATGCATACTTGAATCATGTAACCATGGAAAAATTCTTAAAATTGAATATAAAAAATTAACTGAGCTTCTCCTGTTGAATTATAACTCCCCTTGATTACTTACCTTGTCTGGAGTGGGAATTTTGGGTTGTCTCTTTAGCAATATGCACCCATACTGATCACTCAAATAATCAGGCCAGAATAAGATGAAGACAGATGTGGTTATATTATTTTGCAAAAGATGGGGATACTGTGCTTAAATTAGATCCAAAGATGTACAAGTGAATTCCCAATTTATAAAAAAACTAATATAATACCCTCCACCTGTGCAAAAAAGTATTAATTAAAAGTTTATGTGAAAAGAAATTGGGAGAGGGAAAGGAGGGAGAGCAAAACTGTATCTAATGATTCAAACAACTTCTATTTGGAGTTTCAGGAATATTGATCTAATGTTACTACTGATAACCAAAAATATATTGAGAATACACTAATTTCTTACTAATGTTCGTTCCATACACACCCAATTTCCCCATAGATGAAAAAGTATATAAACATGACTCTTAGACTATTTGGAAAGTTCACTTACTGGGGCTCCCACATGTGAATTCCTTGTTTCTAAAGAAATATTCTCTGTGGAAACCATTTTCTCTATTTATTTTTCTTGTATTTGCACAATGAGAGAGCCGTTAATCAGAATATATTGAACATCAGAGAATTCATACTGGAGAGAAACCTTGTGAATGTAGTGATTTTGAGAAACTCCAAATACTGCTCACTTCTTACTCAGCATGAGAATTCATACTGGAGCAAAGCCTTATGATCACCCAAATGTAGAAAAACCTTCAACTACTTCTTGGCTCTTCCATCAGAACTAATGCTGAAGAGAAATGTTTAAGTGTATATGAATGTGAGAAAACCTTCAGACAGCTCCGCTATTTATTCTCATCAGAATTCATACTAGAGAAAAACCATGAGTGTAGTGAATGTGGGAAAGCTTTCTAATAGAAGTTTGCTCTTCTTACCCACCAGAAAACACATCCTGAATAGGAAATTTGGTAAATGCACTGAATGTGGGAGAGTCTTCTTCCACACTAGAATGGGAGAAAAGTTAACTTAGATTTCTTTTTTAAATACCCAAATCCAGATGAAATTTGTCAGCAGCTATGATGTTGTTTACATCCTTATAGATGTGAGTAAAAGAAAAGGTTGCAGTTGTAGGGGACCTTACCACCAATAGACTGCTAGTCATACAGGTTCAAGTATCATTTTACCCTAGTTCTGAGTAGAAATAATGGCCATGAATTTTTTTTAATATGGAAGACTGTTTGTATTTAATTTTTTTCAACTAAATGTAGGGACAATTTTTGACAATTGTTTTCAGATTACAATTCAGATTCTTTCCCTCTCTCCCCAGCACAGGCAATGAATAGTCTGATATGGGCTACACCAATGTTTTCAGATGAGATTTCTATATTACTTATTCCATGCCAGAAGATGCACATCATCGCTCCAATAAAAAAAATCTCAGGAAATAAAATGGAAGATGGCATACTTTGATCTACAATCAGATTCTAAAAGTGCCTTTCTTACCTATAGATAGTATTTTTCATCATGAGTCCCTTGGAATATCTTGAAAAACTTGCTTATAATTTAATCCTTCAGAGTTGATCATTATTCAATATTTCTATTACTGTATACTGTTCTCCTGGTTATCTCTTTACATTATATTGGTTCATATAATTTTCCAGGTTTTTCTGTACTCGTCCTATTCATCTTTATGGTAAAAGTATATTCCATTGTAACAATATCCCACAACTTCTTCAGCCATTCTCAATTAATGGACATCTTCATTTTCTAATTCTTTATGGACATTAACATGAATCTGCTTGAAAAGATAGAAATCTTTGGGGGAGGCAAGTTTTTTTTTAATTTAAGATTTCACACTAATAAAAATCACCCTCTCTTTTCCTACTCCCCATACCAAAAAAAATCTCAAACCTTACTACAAACAAATGTATGTAGTCAAACAAAACACTCCTGCATTGGTTATGTCCAGAAAAATATGGCTCCATCAGAAATCTGTAAACTAAAAAAAAACTAAAAAAAATTTTATATCAGTGTTTTTAACTCTCCTCCTTTTTTGTCACAGATTCCTTTGGAAAGCTAGACTATGGCTTATTAACTCTCAGAATAATGTACAACTTTAAAATTAAATGTACAAAAAATCCATAGGATTATAAAGAGATTACAGCAATTAAATTGAAATACAATTATCAAAATGTTTATGAATCCCAGATTAAGAACACCTGCTATATTTGAAGGATACTTTTGTCTATTTTCTTGAGGCAGCTGTTGTATCACTTGCTTACCTGGCTTATGTCCAAGGATCTCCTTTTCATAACCTTAGATTTGGTACAGATAAATTAAAATTGAGTTGAGAAAATATTATCTGTCTCAATTGCCACACTCTTCCTTACATCTTGTATTCATGATGCCTTGCTCCAGTACCAATTCTGTCTGATGAGGCTCTAGGACTAATGACTTGCCATAGTCTCTTTATGATTAGAAGACTGATTCCCAAGCCAGTACTTTTCCTACTTGAGCACATAGCCTCAGTTTTAAGTATCTGAATTTGAAATCCTTTCTCATTTAACTATGTGATCAGGTCAGGTCAATTCAATTTTGTCTCAGTTTCCCTCTTTAAAATGTGGGTTTTAAATTACAGGGGCCTCTATCTATGATCCCTTTCAGTTTTATACTGTTTTTTCATGATCTCACTCTTAGTTTAACTCTCCATGTATGAGGCTCAGTGGATGTGTCCCTGTTGACAATCTGAACAGAGCTTTGTGCTTCCCCTTTAGATTTAACCTCTGAATGTTTTAGCATCAAGATATACTGCATCCACACAGAAGCATATAAATATAAAGATGCATAAATAAGGAGTCTTGGAAGAGGTTAATTCCTCAGTTTGAGGAGAGTCCTATAACTGGGAAAGGTCAAGCTATGATGACAGGGTTCATTAGTTTGAGGCTTTGTTTAGGAGACATCCCTCAGAACTTCATGATTGGATGCCTCTGTCCTGCTCCTGCACTAGAACACATATTCATCCAAGACCATTATACTATCTTCCTTATGAAAATTCTGTCCCTGTATGTTCTCTTCTGATTAAGAATCTAATATTGAAAGCTATCTTCAATGCTTGCTGAGGGGGAAAAATGAAATTTAAGACAGTCTTTACCCAATCTGCCTCTTCAATAGAGTTGGATTGCTCTCTAATTCATCAGTTTGCTGTTGTTAATTTTCTGATGAAGTGGATGTGAATAGTCTGAAATCCTCTCTGCCCTGTGCCTGGGAAGTTAGTGCTTTGAATGGAAGACTTTCCCCTCTCTAATAAAGGACACCCTTTCCTGGCTGAAGCACCAAGTTCTTGTGATGAACTCTCTGCCTTTATAAACTTTGGAAATTAAAAAAATATTTTAAAATTCCCCAAGTATCTCCCTCCTTGCACTAAAGGAGGTGTCATTTGACAAAGATAAATGCATATATGAAATTATCTTGCTTATTTTATCCTTTCTCTGGAGGTGGACATACGAGCTATTCCCAAAAATATTTTCTGTATGTAAAATTTTCTTGGTTCTGCTCATTGCACTTTTTATAACTTCATGTAGGTCTTTGAAAATTGCTTCTGACTGTGGTTGTCCTGGTCCCAAAGCATCCTGGTTAGCCTAGGAATAGGACTTTTGTCAATGACTCTTTTGTAGCAGCCAGTTCTTTGGTTCCTTATCATGAAATAAAAATAGCTGATTTCTATTTTGCATATGCTATTGGAAAGATCAGTCTACAAGCTTTTAAAGCCTTATTGTGTCATGTATTATGCAATGTTTGTGGGGTTCAAAGAGCCAAAAATATTACCTGCCCTTAAGGAGCCTCACATTCTAATGAAGGATAAAGATAAAATACAACTTGGACTAGGACACCAAGAAATAAATCAAGGAGTACAAGTAACTCCAGGAAGTAGTCTTGTGAAATACATGATTTTACATTAGACCTAAGTGTTTCTATTTACTTTCTGACCTTGAAGGATCTTCATAATTTTTTCTTCCTTGATACTGAGTTTCTTGGCTTTCTCCTTCTAAAGCAAAACACCACCAAGCTAGGCATAGGTGTGTATCACAGAAGCCTTATTGCAGTCAAAATTGGGATATGTTTCTATTAATTTGTGCGGTGTTGAAAGTGAGATAATTATGAAGGGTTTCTTAATGCAATGAAAATTTCCTACTTACCCTCTTAGTATGGCACTCTGTTCCCCTTGAACAAACACAACCCTTTTTATATGCCTGAACATTGGGAATCCCCGTCACAACCCTTCAGCACAGCTATGATCATGGGCGCTGCCTGCCTGTAACTTGGAATCCTCGGTTTGGAAGATACATGTTCACTTGGGTACTAAAGACATCTTACTATGTCTATTTATGCCTATGGTGCCCTACCCATTGCATCACACTCTGGCCAATGTTCTTGTGGCAAGTATATGTAGATACCTTTGGATTTTCCTAAAGGATCTCTGAAAGATAATGGAACCAAACGAATATATGACCATATGTCTTCATTAGAATTAGAATTTGCTATTGAGCTATGTACCATCTGCTACCATAGAACTAGAAACACATGTGGAAGGACAGGAGGTTTGACCTTGGGTGTGAAATAAGTAACCTTCCTAGAGGGATGTCAGATGATACAGCACACCTAGGAACCTCCCCAGGGCCAGTGAAGCACAAACCTTAAAATGGTAAAATCAAGTTGATTAATGTTAGACAAATAAATCTAAATCTATTCAGCTAGATCTCCTCCCTCCATTCTGTGAGATCCTCACAGATCTGTCTTCTGGTCTTCTCTATCCCTTCTTATATCTCCCTGCTCTTATCTAAACCCCAAAAAAGCTATATGACTCTAAACTACTCTAATTACTATGGATTAACAAAGAGAGGAAAAAGAAAAGGACTCACACGTGAATTTTAGCCCTTACCCAGAGCCTGTTCTCCTGTAGGAAAAAAGGTTTCTCTATCTTCTTCCCGAGAGAATAAAAGGCAAATGATTTATATATTCAGAGTATTCAGAGCAACTCCTTTCATATTAGAATATCACACATCACAACTTTCTCCACTCAGGTTTCAATATTGTAGGTCAGCATAAGAGATTAAATGGAATTTTTTGGAGTTTTGCTCCCTCCCTCTGACTGGAGAGAATGGACACAAACAAAACATCACCCATATCCTCTAAGGAATGTACCCAGTGCAGCATCACACAATTTCCCATGTTACTTCATACCTCTTTAGACGATACCGTTTCTCCCCAACCCCCAATTTTCAGCTTACGTGCTCTTTTTCCTCATTAGATCAGGAGCTCCTGGAGGGCACAGATTATTTTTTGCTTTTCTTTGTATCCTGAGTGCTTAGTACAGAGCCTGACACAAGGTAGGTTCCTAATAAATGTTTGCTATCAAATGGCCATCTCTCTGGCAGTACTTTGAGACCATGCCAATAGAAGTAATGGAGTCCAATTGTCTAGATTTGTTGGCATATTGTCTTTGAATTGTATATTTTGAATATCTCAGATGAGATTGTCAGAAGGTCCTTTTATGGAAAGGTCTTCCGTCTATGCCATAGAGCTGTTCAGATAAGACTACTTAAATGTTTACACATTGGCAGTCCCTGTGTTTGTTCCCTTAATCCTCTTAGAAAAGGGTATAATCATAGTTGGAAAAGGTTAGTTTTCTGAAGACTGTCACAACCTTAATATTGGAAGGGACTAGTCTAGGGTCTCTTTTCATGAAAGCACTCCCCACCATCATTTACCTAATAATTGTCAATTCATTTGTTCAGACTCGATGATGCACCACAATCTCTTGGGACCAGAAGGCTAAAATGCCACCTGACCCAATAGCTTGAAGAAGGTTTTTAAAAAGGTAACTGGAGAGCAGTATAGTTTTCTCTCTTCCATACAAAATCCTTTTCTTCACCACCTCCAAGGCATGCAGTTCTCTCTTGATTTCCCTGTACTATAATGCCTGTGTTCATTCTTCATCCAATAGCCCATATAATCAGAATGGACTGGAACCAATGGGGAGGCCTCACCCAGTTGAGGCATAGCTCAGCTGTAGGATCATATGACCAAGGATCCATACAACCTCATCCACCTTAGCTTCTTAATATCCTTCTTTGGGAAACCTCTTCTGACTCTTCCTAAAGTTTAGTGCTCTTTCTCTCCTCAAAATGACTTGAATTTATTATTCTGTTCATAGACTATATTCTTCCAAGAAAATAGAAGTTCCCTGAAGCAGAAACCTCTTTTTTTCTTTCATTTTGTCTTCTACCTAGGAAATTTGTAATAAATATTTTTGATGAATCTGGAAAAAAAGATTTAATGAGGCAACCAGGAAAACACAGATGAATAATAACAATAATAATAATAATAATAATTAGGGCAAATCTTGGATGCCAGTGAATGAGACATGGAAAAGATTAACAGAAGTGAGAAATGAGATTACATTTTACATAGAGAAGTAGGCTAGCATAAAAATTCTCATGGGAATAGAAGAAATGGTTTAACTTGTGCTCATAGTTACCTATCTGAATTCTCAACTGTAAAAATGGGGGTGATATATGCACTACTCATATGAAATCTTGTGAGGAGAACATATGCAAATGAATTTTTAAAAATAATAAAGCTGGAATTTCTAAAGTAAAATGAAATGGCATAGGAGACTTATATTATAGGTTTGAATGGGTAGGAAGAAGACTAAGAAGAGGGCTTGACAGTTCATGAGTTTAGGCACCTAGCTTATGTGATAAGACTGGGTGGCAGATTGCAGAACTGATATGAAATGTGGTAGTAGCATATTCTAAGTATAGAACTTGATATCTGCCAGTTCTTTTGACATTTCTTAATTGTTTTGTTAAAACTAAGTATTCTTAAAACTAAGGATTGAGTCCATTAGGAGCAAGAATCTATCACTTCCCCCCCCCCCCCACACACACACATAATCCAATTATTTATTGAGAGAAAAACCTGGAGAAAAGTCCCTCCCATCCTTGACCTGCTACATAGTCAATCAGTACCCCCTCTCCAATCCCCTAGATTCAATTAGAGGTTCTAATTCACTTAAAGCACACAAGATTCTGTTGGAACAATCTGATTAGGATTAGGTTACAGGTTCTAATCTACATGTTCACTCAGAATGCAAATAGAGAGATGGTCCATGGGGGTTTACAGAAACTGGAAGAAAGCACAAATTTATTTTCATTTTAGAACAGAAACTTAAAGGACCCATCTTGAAACACTTTTTATAGTAGAGATATTGGTTGCTTCTGATAATAAAGCCATAAATTGTTTCTATCTCACCGAGACCAAAGGTATTTAAGAGGCCTTTGTATTCTGAAAGGGTTGAGGCAATCCTAGGAGAGACTAATTTTACTGGGGTACTTGGCATATTCATTTTGGATATATTAATAACCATTACCTTGAGAATAACACTAATTTCCCCACTTCACACAGGATGAGAATGAGGATAAAGTCAATGCAAGGGACCTCAGACAACCTTTTCAGGATCTCTGGGCTAGGAGAGACTTGTTTGTAGTGATGCCAGTCATTAGCTGAAGTAAGGGTTCACCTGGGTATTACTGTAGCTTCCACAGAAGAACAGAGCATCTTACAGACTGCAGAAAAAGTCCCGTTCTTTCTGTTTGAAGGGATTCTCTGGGAGAACTCCTTCCATAAGCATGCTAGCATCTTCTATTGAAACCTAGTCTTAGAGTTGCAGGGTGGGAGGGAACCACTGAGGAAAGTAACCTTTGGGTTGTTTTAGTTTTTGTCTGCTGACACCCCAGCCTCATCCTAAAATGAACACTGATCCTCAAAAACAAAAAGCAAACCCATGAAAACAAGCCCAAATCCTATCCTACCATTCATATTAAGGTAGCCACATAGTACACTTGCCCCTTAAAAGCAAGACAGGTGGCCCAATGGATAGAAGACTGGTTCTGGAGCCAGGAAGACCCAAGTTCAAATATGATCAGGTACAGTTACTAGCTCTGTGACCTTGGATAAATCACTTGGTCTCTATCTCAGTTTCCTCATCTGTAAAAACAGGGGCTAGAGCCCAAGCCAGGAAGCTTCTTCCAAAATGGGGCCTCTCTGGAGGCTACTCCCTCCAGAAAGCCAGGAAAAAGGAGTCAGCCTTTTCACTCACCCATGTGATAGTCCTAAAGGAAGGTCCAAGAGCTGCCTTGCTAATTTCAGAGTCTCAGGTCCACTAAGCAGATCCTCCACAAGCCTTCACAGTCTCAAAAAGAGCTCCAACTCCCCCTCACAGGATGTTGCAACTCCTTTTAAAGACCCTTCTTTGTGTCACTTCCTGTGCCTTCCTTCCACTTTACACAGACCAATTGCAGTTTTAGAATTTTCCTAGGACTGCCCAGAAGAGGCAGCCAGGAGTTTCTAAGTTGTCATCCACTCTAGCTCATGGGTTGAGAACTTTCCCCCACTTAAGGAAATGTGGGGGGGTGTATGCTTTTGGTGATTGAATCTAAAAGTGGGCAAGGGGAGAGTTAATCCCATCTTCACAGTTGGGGCATTGTTCTCTGGTTGGTCTGCTGTCTGCAGGGCCAAGGAAGATAGATGCTGGCTGAAGCTTCCTTGGGATATTGGCCTAGGAACGGCACAAATCTGAAGCTGAGTGGTGTAAGTGTAAAAATTAATGATTTGGATAAACATATGAAAACTATAAATCTTTTATTTATAAAAGAGGTGGAAAGAGTGAAAGTAGAAAAATACAAAAGGGTTGAGAAGACATTAACCTGTCTTACTAAATATTGTTCCAGTGCTTGGCTCAGCCAAGCAACTATCTCCAGAAGTCAGGAAGGGAAAACCAGCTATCTACTCACCCAAGTTCCCTCTAAGAGGCAGATCAAGACAATGACTGGAGCTGAAAGTGACTCCTGAGGCCAACTTTCTTCTTGGAGTTCACTCTCCACTATAACTCAATATATGTTCAATAATGCTCCTCAATAAAGACCTGGAGGCTCCAGTGTTCAAAAGACAATCATATAAATGGGCAAGAGACTTGAATAGACAATTTTCAGGTAAAGAAATCAAAAGTATCAATAAGCACATGAGAAAGTGTTCTAAATCTCTAATCAGAGAAATGCAAATCAAAACAACTCTGAGGTATCACCTCACACCTAGCAGATTAGCTAAAATGAAAGAAGGGGAGAGTAATGAATGTTGGAGGGGATGTGGCAAAATCGGGACATTAATGCATTGCTGGTGGAGCTGTGAACTGATCCAACCATTCTGGCTGGCAATTTGGAACTATGCTCAAAGGCCTATAAAGGAATGCCTGCCCTTTGATCCAGCCATACCATTGTTGGGTTTGTACCCCAAAGAGATCATAGATAAACAGGCTTGTACGAAAATATTTATAGCTGCACTTTTTGTGGTAGCAAAAAACTGGAAAAGGAGGGTATGCCCTTCAATTGGGGAATGGCTGAACAAATTGTGGTATATGCTGGTGATGGAATACTATTGTGCTAAAAGAATTCCTCCAGTTTATTATTCCTATGTGAACTGGAAAGAACTCCAGGAATTGATGCAGAGCAAAAGGAGCACAGAGCCAGAAGAACACTGTGCACAGAGACTGATATACTATGGTAAAATCGAATGTAAGGGACTTCTGTACCAGCAGCAATGCAATGACACAGGACAGTTCTGAGGGATTTATGGTAAAGAATGCTACCCACATTCAGAGGAAGGACTGCAGGACAGGAAACATAAAAGAAAAACAACTGCTTGAACACATGGGCTGAGGTAGACATGATTGGGGATGTAGACTTGAAACTACCACACCAATGCAACTATCGACAATTTGGAAATAGGTCTTGATCAATGACACATGTTAAACCCTGTGGAAATGTGCATCGGCCATGGGTGGGGGGAGTGCGGGGGGTGAAGGGGAAAGTAGGAGCATGAATCATGTAACCATGTTAAAAATGAATATTAATAAATGGTTAAAAAAGACAATCATAATAGGTGTTACCAACTTTAATGTTACGTGAGGCTCATCATAAGGGGGTGGGGGAGGGCAGACAATGTTCAATAAGACATCAGGGTCCAGAAAATCAAATGTATCATCTGATTCTTGTGCCCCACCCACCCAGGTACAACTTCATAATCTTTGGGTAGGCCCTTGGGCTCTCCCACCCTGAGCAGTTCAGGGAAGAGCTTCACTTAAAATATGTTGTTGTGGGGTCATTTGGTTGGAGTTATCAGTTGTTTGGTTTATATTCCTAGAATTATCAGTCCTAAAGTTGATTCCAGAAATCATTATTGTAGTTATTTCTATAATTGTTTCTGTAGTTATTATTCCAGTAGGTATTATTTCTGATTGCCTGGAACAAATTCCTACAGTTCATCATCATGTGGCTCTTCTCACAGAAGCGGTAGGTAAGGGATCTTTTAGTTAGATTCTTGGAGAGGGGCAAGTGCCCATTGGTTGAGTATCATGCCCTTGTTCTTGCTTTTCTATTCTTGCCCTTAAAGATTTTAGTTCCTTCTGAATCATTTCCAGTAAATAATCAGTCAATGCCTTTTTCTCTTTATAAGTCAGAAAAAGCAGTTCTTCTCAATTGTTCAAGATTCATCTCGGGCCAATTTGGGCAATGCATTTTTTCCCCAGAAACCCTTACCTTCTCTCTTGGAGCCAATACTCTGTATTGGCTCCAAGGCAGAAGAGTGGTAAGGGTAGGCAATGGGGGTCAAGTGACTTGCCCAGGGTCACACAACTGGGAAGTGTGGGCAATGCATTTTAAAGTAATCCTGGACCACTCTGCAACTGTTGTTGACAAATTATCTCCTTATTTCCCTAATATGTCTTTCAGTAGATAGGTCAAGATCCAGTTATCTACCTCCTAGTTGCATGAGCCTATCCATGAATTGGGAGGGTGTCTCATTATTGGATTGTTTAAGGCATTCAAATTTGGTCCCTGCACTTGGCCTTTCAGAGCATTCTTGCATTGCTTTGAGAATGACCTCCCTAGCATCATATAATTGCACATATTCTTTGGGTCATTATAGTCCCATTGAGGATCCTGAGATGGCCTGTGTGTGCTGTATTGTCCTTTTGGACTTTATTAACATGAGAGTTCTTATTCCTCATGTGCTGCTAGAAAGGCCTGGAGCAATTTTCAACATCTTATAAGAAGGATCATATGGGGAAAAATGTTGGCCATCTTTTTTGTTATATTGCTAGGTTCTTCATAGCTTGGTTATCATGTTTTAATTCCTTGATATCTTGGGGGTGTGAAATATGTATGGTGTTTTAATGTTAACACATCCCCATTGCATCCTATTGTGTGCCTTTCCCTTAAGGGGAAAAGGCCTTCATAGGAATCAGTCAGTGGTTGTGGTTTCCTACGAGTTTTCTGTGTGGATACCAAGGCAGTATGGGTAGGAACCTCTATAGTAGGAGGACCAGATTTCCTTGGGGCTGGGGTTGAAAATTAGAATCTATTCCCCAGGATTTCATTTCTCAGCATACCACTTTCCTTCTAACATTGAGTACTGATGTAGGAAGGGTATAAGTTTTGTGCAGTCCTGTCTTTTGCTCTTTCTTCTTGTCATTGTGTTTGGTGGAGGTAGTGTGATGTGAGCTGGCAGGTCTTTTTTCTCACATGGACTTATTTTTGTTAGATAATTAGGTTTTTATTCCCTTTCCTTCAAGTGATTATTAGTAAAACTTATAAAATGTAATACTTGAAGTTTTGGACATTAATTTAAATCTTACAATAGTTAACATCTATATAGTACTGTAAAGCTTGCAATATTCTTTCCATATATAACCTTATTTGATCCTCCCAATACACTTGTGATATTAGTCACATTTTAGAGATAGGACAGATTTAATGAGGTTAAGCAGCCAAGAGTAACTCTGATTCTTGGAAAGAGATAGGAAGTTCCCCTCTAGGGTTTGCACTCTTTTTAAAATCTTTTTATAGGGGTCCAGCAGCATCTATACTTTTATCCAAACTACACAAAAAAGCCAGGCAGGAGCTGAATTCAGCTCCCCAGGGAGAGCCCCATATATCTTTCTACACAAACTGGAGGGGAGAGATAAGAGGAAGATTCAAGTCTGTGAGAGGTTGGGGAGGAGAAGGGCTGAGGTCACCCAGGAGAGTTGCTATTGTCAAACCACTCTTGGTCATAGACCTCAGCCACCAACTTTTGGCCAGAAAATCAAAGCCCATTGAGAGCCTGGATAGCCTTGTGTGTCTTTGAGGCCATGTAGAACTCCATAAGATCTTGAATACAATTTCAGTGTCCTCACTTGCTTCTCTTGGTAGATGATGACATGGTTGATAACCAAGTGACAGAAGAATGTGGCAAGTTTGGGGCTATCATTGATCATCATCAATGTATTTAGGGGTTTCTACAGCAGCTTCTGCATGACCATGTGGCAGGCACTACTGCCTGAAATGCTCATGTGCTCCTGCTCACTCAGCATCTCTAGCCATTCTGATGCAGGGAATAGGTCCTCCTCTGCCTTCTCCTTCTTGGGCTCCAAGAGGCCTAGTGTTGGAGGGCTAGCCAGAATGGGATTCACCACCCCCACAGAAGGAATGGTGACAGGGATGGGGGGGTCTTTCAGGGGTCATACCTGTGATTTCTCCAGGGGCCTGGGCTTCCATGACAGCTTGTGGGAGAGTTCCTAGAGGCTGGGCCAGAGTCAGTTTGGTGACACTAGCCCAGTTGTGGCCTGAGTGCCCAGTACAGCTGCCCCAGTGTAATAAGGAACTTCTGGGACAAAATGGAGGACATCTTGAGTGACAGGAGCACTGGTTAAAGACTTTGGAATGTGCCCAGGTGGCATGAGCCAGGGCCAAAAGACAGTTGGAAACACTCTATAAATACCCTGGGGCTACATCACACTGGGTCTCAGATTTGAGAATCCTGGGAGGAGGGTGGTTGAAGGGAGGGGGTAGGCTTAGACCTGCAATCCAGCATCCATACCTGAGTGCCACAGGAAGTCATTCTACCTGCTACTAATAGAGTTGAGAGAACAACACCACAGCTATTAAGAACATCATTAGCCTTCCTTATCCTCTGGTTTGTACCATTGCTGGGTCAAGCCAGGAATTGAGAGAGGGAGAAGAAACTCCAGCCTATTATCAACCTCATCCATTTGATTTAGATCATCTTTATTTAGTTAGAGTAGCTTAGCATTGCCCAAATGTCTATCCTTGTTTTCTTGTTCCTAACCCTTTAGATAAGCAAATCCTTTAGTAATTCAACCCAAAAGAAGATTGGTGTTCCTTTCCTAATTGGTGAACATCTACAGCTAATTAGGGGAAAGGATTTATCAAACCACAGTCAGAACAGCTGTGTTCTGAACAGCACCACCCCCCTCCCTACACCAGCCCAAACCAACCCTTTACCATAGAATCCAACCCTAAGCCAGGGTCTAGAAGAGTAGTTAAACACACATACAACTCCCATTGGATTCTTAGCTTGGGCACTGCTGTAGAGGTAGAGGCTTGGCTAAGCTGAACTTCCTAAATCCTGGGGTTACTAGCACATTGGGTAATCTCCTAGGCAAACACATCACTCACTAGCCCAGATCCATCTATCATCTGAGGGTTCAGAGCCTGGGAGGCCCAAGTGAGGCTTAGCAGCCCTTTCTTGTTACCAATGTGCCTCCTATTTATGCACAACAGCAGCCCCTGCTTCCTGGGCAGTGATTTTGGTTGTGGCAGCAGCAGCTGTATGTGGAAGACCCCCAGGAGTGGCACATATAAGCAAAGGCATAGGTGGTGTTGACTTCCTTGCCTACCCGAAGTTACTGGCCCCCCAGTTTAAAGAGATTCATGGATAAGACAGCATCCTGAGGTGATTGGGCCTTTTCATACTTGATGAAGCCATATCCCTTGTGTTTGGCTGTGGTCAGATCCTGAACCAAAGTAAAATGTTTATATTCAAGGGATGGACTTGGGTTGTTATGAGAATCTTGGGATCAGTAAAAGTGCTTTGCAATTTTCCCAAGATGATATAGCCTTCTCCCTACCTCTGGTACATCTCTGGTCTTAGCTGACTGTCAGTCCATGCTGTCTATCCCAAATGTACATGTTGTTGAACAAGTTCTATAGGGTGTCCATACAGAGGCAGACTAAAATCTGATGAATAGAAACTCTTCAAAGTTTGGTATTTCCTGTGTGCATGGTCTTGTCATACTTGGAATGATTACAAATCTCTTTCAAGAGACCTTCCATTATCCTGGGAATTGAAGTTATCAACATGGTATCATTTAAAAGCAGGACATTCAGAGGCTCCTGTTTGTGGATTGTTGAGGATGATCCTAATATGAAATGTATGTGTCTACAAAATAAACAATTAAAGAGGGACTTCTTTCTTTGGATTGGTCAGTCCTATGAAATAAGAATATTAGTTACTGTTCTTGAAAATGCCTACCTTTCTAGCAAGGAAAGACTAAGGGTGCTTATTATTTAATGGATAGAATCCTCCTCCACTTTCCTTTTCTATCATCAAATTCTTAGTTCCTTTTTAGGGTCATCATGCTTCAGACACTGTTGCCCCCATAATTTGCTGGATGAGTGAGCATAAAGTTATTTGCCATAAGTGATCTCCAGGAGTACTGGTCAAATATTAGGGTTGAGTGTTATTGGAGCTATATCTCACAAATCATTCTTACAAACTTTGTGTTTGCCTGAGATCAGATCCTGAGCCAAAGTACATGACTTAATCTTGCCAAATGCCTCAAACACACTCTTGATGTCCTCATCTGAGAGGTCCTGGTGCACTGAGGCCACCTAGATGGGGTTAAAGGCTCTGGCTTCTTCAGCCAACTACTCAATGATGGACTGGGTCTGTCTGATGTTACTGGGCCAACCCCCTTAATATTCCTTCCTCCTAGCATCACAGGATTCATCTGCTCCAAGGCCAGCTGGGCTGCTTCTGGCACCTTGTATTTCACAAAGGCAAAAGCCTTGTGTTTCATGGTGACTGAGTCCCAGGACATGTCTATGCTTTTGATAGGACCAAAGGGGGCGAAGGCCTTGACAGATGGTGTCTTCTCCCAACTCAAAGGAGATGGAGCCCCCATTCACCCGAGACATGATTGCCAATGCCCTCTGCTCTGAACTGCCACCAATTGCAAAGGTGAGAGAGGATCTCCACAGCCCATTGTCACTGCTTCCATCTGGAGGTTGGTGAGCTTCTGCTTCTTGTGGGGGATGGTTTGCTTCACCAACACACTCTTGATGCTCTGCTCCATAGCGTACTTTTTGGCCTTCTGGAGGGCCTCTTGCTGCTCAGGTGTGAGGGATGAGAGTCCCAGCTTTGCTCCTGTGCTCTGCCCATTTTCCATTTGGATGGAATCTGTGCCCCTTGTGACAATTCAAAGGGAAGCAGTGTGAGGTCTCAACCCAAGCTCCTCCAAGTTCAAAGGGCAAAATCCTAGAGTTTGCACTCTTGCCATAATTTCCTGTCACAATTAGCTACATGGGTAGCCTGACCTCACTCTTATTCATCCCAATCACCTTTGAAAGTCTAAAATAAGTGGCAACCTAGATAATTTGTGGGTTTGATTTAGAATCTGAAATGTCCTATGTTTCTAATTTATAATTTCTGTCTGCATCATATATATCCTTTTTGTACTTTTCCTTCTTCCATTCTTGTGTATTTCAAGAGATTTCCTATTGAGCATATTGGTAGTTCTTCTCTCTTCTACCTCATTTTTAAGCTTTGTATATCATTCTATCTCTTGGACCAATGCATGTAGAAAAGCTGGAAAGACTTTTCCACAAGCCTTTTGTAAAGTTCTTCCCCCCCCTTCCCCAATACTAGAGTACCAATAAGGTACTCTGGGCATATATTATCTCGGGACCTTGTATGACCAATTCATGTTCTATTTTATAATTGAATAATAGGGGTGAATGAATATCGATCAAAGTTCCTCATTGATCATATATTGCAACCTTCTTACAAGGCAATGAATAGAACATGGTGCTTGTGTGTGATGCTCATCTTTAGTTGTTCAGAGATAATGGTGCTTCAGGTATCACTGCAGTACACCCACAAAAGTAAAATGTTTATATTCAAGGGATGGACTTGAGTTTTCATGAGAATCTTGTGATCAGTTAAAGTGCTTTGCATTTCCCCCCAAATGATATAGCCTTCTCCCTACCTTTGGTACATCTCTGGTCTTAGCTTACTGTCAGTCTATGCTGTCTGTCCCAAATGTACATGTTGTTGTACAAGCTCTATAGGATATCCATACAGCTGCACATTAAAATCTGATGAGTAAAAATTCTTAATATTTTGGTGTTTCCTGTGTGCATGGTCTTTTCATACTTGGAATGATTACAGATCTCTTTCAAGAGACCTTCCATTATCCTTGGATTTGAAGCTAGCAACATGGTGTCATTTAAAAGCAGGAGTTCATGCTTCAGGTGCTGTTGCCCCCATATATTGCTGGATGAGTGATGATGAAGTTATAACCCTAACATTTGACCAGTACCACTAGAGGTCCCTTATGGCAAATGAGTATTATTGGAGCCATGTCTCACAAATCATTCTTACTTTCTAGGGTATACATTTTAAGTGCTACTTAAATAATAGTTTTGTGGTGACATTTGCAATAGGATATACTGGAGAATTCTACCTAAAATTGGATTACTTCACATATCTGGAAAGCTAGATGTTGCAGCTGGAGAATCCCAGGATTTCTATTTGGAAACTAAAGAGCTAACTGGAAATTGTGCCTACATATTAGTTTCTTTTTATTCAAATAAAATTTAGGATCACAAACTTTATAACTCTTTATTATACAATGATTATTTACAATACTTTTCAGAAACAATTATTTGGTAATAGTAAAACATGTAAGCAAGAAAAAAAAATAAATTTTTTACTTAAATAACAGTTGTAAATAAATAAATATAAAATGTCTAATAGTCTATGTGAAAACTAAAATAAGATCACTCCTTCTTGGTTCATAAGGATACATTTATCCATGTTAAGATAAAGTCTTTTGAAATTCATTAGGTCTTGTCTCATCCAAATTATGTTATCTAGGGGGCAGCTGGTGGCTCAGTGGATTGAGAGTCCTGCCCAGAGATGGGAGGTCCTGGGTTCAAGCCTGGCCTCAGACACTTCCTAGCTGTGTGACCTTGGGTAAGTCACTTTACCCCCATTGCCTATCCCTTGCCACTTTTCTGCCTTGGAACCAATACACAGTATTGACTCTAAGATGGAAGGTAAGGGTTTAAAAAAATTATATTATTTAATAGAATTTCTTTCCAGATATCTGAACTGCGTAATTGGGCTCTATGCCATGGAAGTCATCCAGCAAGCAGATAGGTATATATAGATTATGCCTTTTGTTAAAATCATTATCTGGGATAAGATAGATGCCACCTTGACTGACAAAGATGGCAGTTGATAGATTCGGAATGTTCCCAGGGGTTGTGAGCCAGGGGCAAAAGTCATTTGGCCCCGCCCTATAAATACCCACTAAGAACTACAGTTAGAGGTCTCAGAACTCAGAGCTGAGTCTTGAGCAAACTTCTCTTGGAGCTAGAACTGGGCAAAGGGAGGTGAAGGGTGGTAGAAGAAGAAGAAGAGGGTAGGCCTGAACCTGTAAACTATGCTTGACTGAGAGAGAGCTAGTGATCCATAAGTATTATTGGTAAGTAGAGCTTAGAGAATATACAGATTATCAATCAACATCTACATCAATAGCCTTCCCTATACTCTGATTTGGATGTGGCCAGATCAGACTTAGTGAGAGGGTGAAGACCTCAAGCCACTACCAGCCTAGCAATCTCCAGTCCTGATCAACAATTAGCTTAGTAGCCAAACAATAGCAATAGGGTTTCCAATCCCCAAACCTATTGCCTTGTTATCCTTTCCCCATTAATAATTAATACAGTGATTTAACAACAAGTACCTTCCTGAGTGGTTATCTATCACAACCGTAGGAAGGGGAATCAATACGCAGTCAGATACCAATGTTTCCAAAGCCTATCAATAGCCTATTAACAATTAATCCAACCTGAGGTTGGGTTTAGAGAGGTTACGCATCTACCTAATCTCTCAAGAGGTCCCAACCTGTTAGAAGGAAGTCACTGGCAGGCTTAACCAATCAAGCCTCTTAGAGAGAAAGAAGGATAAATCAAATCAATAGCTAGTGTGAGTGGAGTGGGTATTCCTCCTTCACCAACAGTAACTGGCTTAGGCTTTGGGCACCTGATCCCTCCTTCATTAATACTATCGCTAAGATCTATATACCAGCCATCTTCCAAGATCAAGAGAGGAAGATCTAGTAGGGGATATATACAAAGATATCTCCGGCTTTCTTCCTTTTTAACACTTTCATGTTTCCATTTTTTAGATCATTATTTGAACTGAACATTCACAAGTTATTATGCAAATATTAAATCTGTAGCTATAGATAATGTTCTATTCATTCTACTCATTTCACTCTTAGGTGATATTCCTTCCAGATCTCAAGTATTTCAAGTACTGTTCATTTCTTCCTAGCATCAGAATTCATAATGGAGCAAAGCCTTAGAACACACCGAATGTGGAAAAGCCTTCAAATACTTTATGGTTCTTCCATCAGAACTCTTACTAAAGAGAAACATTTATGTGTATAGTTAATGTGGGAAAACCTTCAGACAGCTCAGCTATTTATTCCTATCAAAATTCATACTAGAGAAATCATGACTGTAATGAATGTGGGAACGCGTTTAGCCAGAATTCAACCCTTATTTACCATCAGCAACACATACTAGAGGAAAAACCCTTTGAATACAGTGAACATGGGAAAGCTTTCAAATCTCTTCTTACCCATCAGAAAACACTTCCTAAATAGGACATTTGGTAAATGCACTGAATGTGGGAGAGTCTTCTTCCAGACTACAATGAATGGGAGAAAAGTTAATTTAGATTTCTTTTTTAAATACCCAAATCCAGATGAAATCTGTCAGCAGCTATGACGTTGGTGATGTGAGTAAAAGAAAAGGTTGTAGTTGCAGGGGACTTTACCAGTATTAGACTGCTAGTCATACAGGTTCAAGTAGCATTATACCCTAGTTCTGATTGTAGAAATAATGGGCACTAACTTTTTTTTTAATATGGAAGACTTTGTATTCAATTTTTTTCAACTACATGTAGAGACAATTTTTGACAATTGTCTTCAGATTACAATTCAGATTCTTTCCCTCTCTCCCCACCCCAGGCAATAAATGGTCTGATATGGGGGATACCCCAATGCTTTCATATGACATCTCTACATTACTTATTCCACGCTAGAAGATACACATCACCGCTTCAATAAAAAATTCTCAGGAAATAAAATGGAAGAGGCCATACTTTGATCTGCAGTCAGATTCTAAATGTTCCTTCCTTATCTATAGATAGTATTTTTTCATCATGAGTCCCCTTGTGCATATTTTGGAAACTTTGCTGATAATTTAATACTACAGAGTTGATCATTATCCAATATTTCTGTTGCTGTATAGTGTTCTCCTGGTTATCACTTTACATTATATCAGTTCATATAATTTTCCAGGTTTTTCTATATTCAATCTTTTCATCTTTTATGGTAAAAGTGTATTCCATTATAACAATATGCCATAACTTGTCCATTAATTGGGAATGGCTGAAATCTTCAATTTCCAATTCTTTATGCACATTAACATGAATCTGCTTGAAAAGATAAAAATCTTTCAGGGAGGCAAGGTTTTTTAGTTTAAATTTTCACACCAATGGAAATCAACCTTTTTTTTCCCTGTCTTCCCAAACAAAAAGAAAAACCCAAAACCTTTTTAACAAATGTGTGTAGTCAAACAAAACACTCCTCCATTGGTCATGACCAGAAAAATATGGCTCAATCTGCAATCTGTAAAAAAACTTAAAAAAACCACACAATTTTTTTATATCAGTGTTCTTAACTCTCTTCCCCCTTTTGTCACTCTTTTGGAAAGCTGGACTATGGCTCATTAACTCTCAGAATAATGACAACTTTAAAATTAAGTGTGCAAAACAAAATCCATAAAAATATGAGGGGATTACAAAAATTGTGGAAATACAATCATCAAAATGTTTATGAATCCCAGATTAAGAACACCTACTATATTTGAAGCATACTTTTGTCTGTTTTTCTGAGGCAGCTGTTCTATCACTTGCTTACCTGGCTAGGGTCCAAGGATCTCCTTTCCATAACCATAGATATGGTACAGATGAATTAAAATTGAGTTGAGAAAATGTTATCTGTCTCAATTACCACACTCTTCCTTACGTCTTGTATTCATGATGCCTTGCTCCAGTACCAATTCTGTGGACTAATAGCTTGCCATAGTCTCTTTATGACTAGAAGACTAATTTTGAGGACACAACTTACTTAAAACTGAGGCTATGTGCTCAAGTAGGAAAAGTACTGGCTTGGGAATCAAAGTATCTGAATTTGAAATCCTTTCTCATTTAACTATGTGATCAGGTCAAGCCAATTCAATTGGGTCTCAGTTTCCCCTTCTGTAAAATGAGGGTTTTAGACTACAGGGGTCTCTATCTATGATCCCTTTCAGTTTTGTACTGTTTTCATAATCTCACTCTGAGTTTAACTCAATGTATGAGGCTCAGTGGATTGTGTACCTGTTGACAATCTGAACAGAGCTTTGTGCTACTCCTTTAGATTTAACCTCTGAATGTTTTAGCATCAAGGCATACTGCATTCATACAGAAGTCTATGAATGTAAAGATGCATAAAGAGGATTCTTGGAAGAGGCTAATTACTCAGTTTGAAGTGAGTCCTGTAACTGGGAAAGGTCAAGCTATGATGACAGGGTTCATTAGTTTGAGGCTTTGTTTTAGGAGACATCCCACAAAATTTCATGACTGGATGCCTCTGTCCTGCTCCTGCACTAGAAACACATATTCATCCAAGACCATTATACTATCTTCTTATGAAAATTCTGTCCCTGCATGTTCTCTTCTGATTAAGAATCTAATATTGAAAGCTATCTTCAATGCTTGCTGAGGGGGAAAAATGAAATTTAAGACAGTCTTTACCCAGTCTGTCTCTTCAATAGAGTTGGATTGTTCTCTAATTCATCAGTTTGCTGTTGTCAATTTTCTGATGAAGTGGATGTGAATAGTCTGAAATCCTCTCTGCCCTATGCCTGGGAAGTTGGTGCTTCAGGCAGGGTGCCCTTTATTAGAGAGGGGAAAGTCTTCCATTCAAAGTACTAAGTTCTTGTGATGAACTCTCTGCCTTTATAAACTTTGGAAATTTAAAAAATATATTAAAATGCCCCAAGTATCTCCTTCCCTGTGCTAAAGGAGGTGTCATTTGACAAAGATAAATGTATGTATGAAATTATCTTGCTTATTTATTATCCTTTTATAATATATAAAATTATCTTTTCTCCTGGAGGTGGACATATAAGTGTGGTGTAGAAGGTGCAAATCAACCCTGCAAAGCCTTACTGCAGAATTTCTGATAGTCAAAAAGGGTTTAGAACCCTGACTAGAGGCAGGTGATCCTGGAGACTAGGTCAGAGTAGGAGGGTCAACGGAGCTTGGTCTTTGGACTGAAAACCTGGCCTGGATTCTGCAGCTTTTCTCTTTATATTTGTAGCTGAACTAATTCCTCTGGATCTCCCTGACCTTCCCTATCCCAATCATCATTTCCCTTCCTAATTTCCTGTGGGTTTTTGGAAAAAGGGTGGATCTGGGTGGTAGCATTCAAACTTTGTAGATTTAGTTTATCTCCTGAATCATTGTATGCAACCTTTCTAACCTTAAAGGCAACAAAACCTGGAGACTGAGTAGGGAGGTCCTTTCTCAGTCTCTCATTCCTGTGTCCCTCCCCCACCTGAAGCTTCTCCCTAGGTGGTTGTTAGAGATACCTTGTATCCTTCAATCCTTTACAATCAACCCTGAAACTCAATAAACCCTGTTGTCATTTAATCAAACCTTTGCCCTAAATCATTGGTTGAAAGATAAAAGAGGGAGAAAGAGAGAAAGGAATAGTATCTCTCTGGGTCCTGAGGGGAGTTGGAGGCGTCCATCTTGGAGGAAGTGGTGATCTCAATACTTCCTCTGGACTCTTCCTTTGTGAACCTGAGAAACTGACTAGAAAGCCCTCTAGTTAGTTTCAAGCCATTTCTGGCTGGCCCTAACCTTTTTCTGTAGAAGTGCCCTTCCTTCCTCAAGGGTTCAGTCTGTTTCCCTTCAGTGTCTCTGTCTCAAACTTGTGTATCTCCTCCCTTCAATCTGTGAGGTCCTCACGGATTTCTCTTCTGGTCTTCTCTAACCATTCTTATATCTCCCTGCTCTTATCTAACCCCCCAAAAAGCTATCTAACTCTAAACTACTCTAATTACTATGGACTAACAAAAAGAGGAAAAAATAAAGGAATCCACAGGTAAATTTGAGCCTTTACCCAAATCCTGGTGTTGGCTTCACTATATAATCCAAAGGCTCAGAGGACAATCTTTGGATTACCTTGACCCAAGAGCATTTCTGTCAGATCAATGGCAGATGGTCTCTGTACCTCAGGCTAAACGGTTTTTTCCAAAGCAGATTCTTAACCAAGGAGTCAATAATCTCTCCGTGAAATTATGACTACCCAGGGAAAATCTCTCAGAGAAAAACCTCCTTCCTCCAGCTCAGTGGAAACAGGTAGAGAGCATATGACAGTTAAAAGTTCAAAACTCCCACAATCCTCCTCATTCAAACTTGGGACCAGCTACGATTCTTATTGACTTTTTGAATATTTGAGATGTGGCAAAGGCCAGGAATGCCACTTGAATCTTAGAGGGGCTTTGGGATAGTGGCCTTTAATGAAGGGTTTCCAAGGGAGTTGGTGGACCCCAGAGCCTAGGTGCTTGCATCAACCTCTCCATCCCTTCTCTTAAATGGAATTGATGGAGTGGGAGAATTTAGCCAGTCAATACTTGTGGCATACTATCGACTACCTTATTTCACTGAATTTGGCACTTAGCTTACATTCACGTTTCTGGTTTGAATTTCAAGCTATTTTGAAATATTAACCCAGAGTAGAATATGGATAAATAGCGTGAGTAAAAAAGAAAGTTGTATCTCATAAATGATGGAAGGAAAAATCAAAGAGAACCTATTCCTAAGTGTTTGACATTCTTAAGGAACAGAAAAAGTGAACAGCTTATAATCTTGAAGCACCATGTAGTTAATTTGACCAAGAAATTCAGAGGGAATAAGATAGAGAAAATAGTAGCACTCATAGGGCATCACTGTATAATCAATCATAAGTTCAAAAGAGCCTTGACTTAGAAGGCTCAGTTTGGCCCCAGTATATGCTGAAGGCTGCAAGGTTTTGGAGCAGGAGGGAATTTGTGGCATTTATTCTGACAGCTGCCTTGGGAAAGGGTCCTCTCTGAGTTTAAAGTAGTCCTGGATCCTGGTTTTAAATACCATTCATTAGAAGGTTGGTGTATATCATAGGGTGGTATCTGGGAAGATTAGAGAATGAGACTTGATTCTGGTTGAGTCATCACAATGAACTAAATTTGGGGCAGTTTTCTGGCCCCAAATTTAGCATTGATTTCTGAAAGATCATGCAAATATTTTTTGTAATTTATTCTCCCATACTCTAAAATCTTTTACTGTAATTTGATCTAATAATAGAAAGAAAGGGGGGATGGGTAGATTCTATATTGAATGTTTAGTTAATTTTATTTCCTAGAGTAAGTCTACTTCTTTGGAATTGCACAATTATTTTTCAATTTAAAAAAAAGGAGCCCTCTCCAATCCCTCTGTAGGAAAACAGCCAATGTTTTCCTAATTGTCCTTCTCCTCATCATCACCATGGAAGAAAAAGAAAGCTAAGCTCGAGCAGGGAAGTTTGGTCAGCAGGCTCAAAACAAAATTCAGATCCTAGGAATGGATCATTTCACTTCAAAGCACTTTCTGGAGACTTGGGTGACAAATTTGTTGCAGTTCTTGCAAAGATTTTAAATTATATGAAGACTTGACACCAACGAGGTGATACAAATCCCCTGACTTTAGGAGAAATTTTGGATGAATCCCAGCTTTTTTTTTAAGAACCACAAATTGTGCACTCTGGTTTCTTATGTCATTAGAATATGTACCAAAAAAAAATCAAAAAGCGAAAAACAGAATCCACTCAGGGAAAAGACCACTCTGAAGAGGTGTCCTGATGGCAAACTTAGGGGAGAACACGGACAAGAGATAAGCTGCTCAGTGGTCTGCATCCCTCAGTCTCATAACTCATGAAACCGTGATTAGCATTTGAGAAACAGAACATCAGGGAACGGAAGCTCCAGCATCAGAGGACTTTCTTGGTGGCATACTTGCTTTGTCACCGAAATCCATTTTGCAGTTAGGATTTCATATTAAATAGGTGAGAGAGTTATTTGGGTAATCCTTTTTTAGAACATACCCAAAAGGGGTAGGTCAGATCACATGATGTGCCATCTTATACTGTATATAATACTGATTTGCAGGGGCATGCAGCTGCTGGAAAAGTCTCCCCTTAGTAGCTTGCTATCAGAAAAGATAATGAAGACAATCTAATTTAATCTGATATCTATTCTTGTTTCTCCAAAGAAATGTTTCTTGCCTTAACAGCTGCTTTGTAGTCCCATATTGATTCTGAGTAAATGCTACAGTAGATATTAGAGTTGATTTGACTCAGCTATTAGGCAAGACTTTCTTACTAAAATAATCTATTTCATTTCTTTCCTAAAGCTTGTCTATTTCCATCTATTCCAGCAAGTGCTTAGCTGGGAATTGAGAGAACCCTACTGACTATCTTGGCACTCAATTCTGAAGGTGGATTTTGTTGAGAATAAAATGGAGATTTGTAAAGGTACTTGCAAGCTTTAAAGTTCTATGTAAATGCTAGTAGTTATTAGTAATTTCCCAAGTCCATCTCTTGACATAATTATTTTGTTTTTGATTTCACTTCATTCTGTTTTATCAGCATTTGTCTTTTCTTTAGTCCTCAATACTATCCAAAGCATCTTCAATAGCATATCTGTTTCAGAGATGGTTCCTTATCTTAGTCTTTGTAATGTTGTGGGGAAGATTATTATTTAGTTATTATGTAGGAGACTTAGTAGGAAGGGCTGTAGAATTCCACATGGAATGGGGAGGCAGGAAGTGGCTTGCTCTCTCTCTGAGAAGGACTCCATGGTGGTTTTGACAAATTGCAACTGACCCTGGGAGACCTCAGAGCTAGTGGAGCTGTACCCTGATTCCCTGGGATCTTGGAGAGTGGTGAAGATTGAAGGCAGAGAACACCAATCCAGCAAGACTGCACTGAGTAGGGAAGTGACCTGTGATCTGGTCGACAGCTTGCAGGCTTCAATCCCTACCTGGCTACATCAGTTCTGGAGGAGTCGGTTCCTGGCATCCTGTAACATCCCTGGAAGAGTTGTGAGATCCCAAGTTCAAGCCCTCTTCCCCAGGTCCTTAGCCAAGCTGTCAAAGCCTGGCAGAAGTCAAGTTGGCTAGGGATCTTACCCTTTTTGACTCCAGTCCTGGGTTGTTAGCCACAGTTTACCTAACCCCCTTTTCCAATCCCCTCATATTATTATTAAACTGATTCCCTGTGTGCTTTTTAGTAATTTTAGGTCCTCATTGTGTGTATGTATTAATCTGTATTTATTCCAGGCTGGGTAGGGCTAAGTGACAGTTGGTCAGGCTTAACTGTCATTCCAGTCAATGGTCTTTCCTTGTAGTTAAACTTGGTTCCCTGGCTTGTAAAATCTTTCCCATTGTCCCTTCCTGTCTTCTATCTACTCCTCAGAGCATATATTTAATATTTAAGGTACCTTCCCTGGTTTTCCCCATTATAGTAATCATTGAGCATAAATATAGCACTTTGTAGCCTCTACCACGAAAGAAAACATAGCCCATAACTATATTTTAGTCGTTAGATCGGTTCTATATTCTCAATCTCACATGAAATGTAAGGGTTTCCTTTCGAATAGTTGAATCAACATAGAAGAAATCATCCCTTTGAACTGAGATGGGTTCTGCTTGAAGGTCACAAAGTAGGACATACAACCAGAAGACATGAATCCAAATCCAGTGTTCCAAATGTTAACTCCCTTTGACAGACAAGGAAAATGCTTAGGAAATTGGGTTGGCTTTAAGCTGTTTTTCCTCTCTAAGTTTAGAGATAAGAATTTTCCATAATGTGTTATGCTACTTTAGTCTCATTACTGAAGGCATTTATAATCAAGGTGGTTTTTTTTTTGTGAGAATTGGCATCTCAAGCATTAATTTTGATAAACCACACAAGCATCTGCCTACTCTCAATCTTTCTGTGCCAGACTTGAATAACTCCCTTCTAGGAAGTATTCTTATCATGGAGGTATGAAACAAGAGAGGCTACAAGTGACAGAAATGGACTGACCGGTGGTCTTGGCCTTCTTATTGGTTCAATTCAGCTATGTTTTTAAGTCTAATAATTCATTGGTTGACATAGAAAAGAAAAGCTGTAGGGACACAGGACGGCCCATGCTGTGGGGGATTTTATTTAGATATAATATGAATGCCTCAGTTTACAACTCCAAGGAAGACTTCAGCATTCATTTATGTGGAGATCTAGGAGAAAAAGGCTATGGCTAGAGCTCACTACTTTGTTGCCCTGTCTCTGAGAGGAATACTGAATTAGGATTATACTTTATACATGTCATATTTTCAGACTTTTAAGGAACAATGCCTTTTTAGAGAGTGGGATTAGAAAAAGAAAAGGCACATTCCCTGGTTGCTTCAGGCAGAAAATAGTCCTGTCCCAGACTGGGAAGGGGAAAAATTACATTACTCTGCCAGGTTAGTTTCTTTGTCACTAAACAGAAAATGATGAGGAATGAGCAAACAATGTAGCAAACTACTTGATCAAAGCAAGTAGTAAAATGGTAATTGGGGAAGCCATATAGATGAAATGAGATGTTAGAACACACACAACTTGGGGAGTTCTGCACTTGGGTTCAGAATGAAATCTTAACACAACCAAGGAGAGAATAACTTTACTCAAAGTCTACTCTTTGTGATTTCTGAAGGTACAGATGTTTTCCCCACTGCCCATGTGTCTGGGAAGGTCTCTTGTCACCATGCAAGTCTTTTCATGCTGTCAAGTCTTACAAATATATAGTCTCAGACCCCAACTACCATTTCTTGAAATACACATGTTTGACTTCACATACAGCTTATACTAAAGCTCAATCTTTAGACTTGGAAAGTTTCTCTTGATCTGTTTCTAGAACTAGTGTGATCTCTAGCTGCAGGAAGGATTCAGTGAGGGGTAAAGCAGAGGTGATTCATCAGTGGGTTAGATGAAATACAGCTTAATGTTCTTGCAGTGACAGGGGATGGACTGCTGTTTCTTGCTGATACCCCAACCATATTCTCTGACTCCTAAAAGAGATTTAAGGCATTCTCTGCACAGCTCCCTGATATAAAAAGTTACCATGAGTTTGTCTTGGATCATCATATCAGGAATAGCAATCAGCTTGAGTGGTTTGGGGACCAACAGACAAGGGTATAACTATGGAGCTGCCTGGTGATAGATGTGATATCTTTTATTGAAAATTCCTGGTAGAGGGCTAGTGGATAGAGCACTAGGCCTGCAGACAGTAGGTACTGAGTTCAAATCTGGCCTCAGACACTTCCTAGCTATATGACCCTGGGCATGACATTTGACTTCAGTTACCTGCCCCCTTACACTCTTCTTCCTTGGAATCAATATTTAATATCAATTCTAAAACAGAAAGTAATTGTTTTTTAATTCCTGATAGCCTGTGGGTATCTTCCCTAGAGTACATGTTTCAAAAAGATATCTTTAATGCTACTGATAGAAGACTAGTAGAGGACTGAGAGCCTATCCTTCAAATGGACCCAGTCCTTTGGGTCCACTATCTCCTAGATTTTGTGGATCTTCATAGTGTATACTAGAAATGCTAAGTAACATACTGGGTCTTTTCTCTTTCTATGTTACATATTGTTCCCATCGTCCTGTATTTGCCTGGACCAAGGGGGATGTTGAGAACATAATTTATGTGGCCCCACATATACTCAATGAAATCATGCTACTATATATTAGCAATTAGATAACCTGGGAAACTAAGTATGGAATAACTGGATATCCCAGGAAAGATTTCCCCCTAACTTTTGAAAGAATTAGGATGAGGCTAGATTTCAGACATTGTTGAATGTTTAAACATCATTTCGCTGCAATTTCTTTGGCATTCTTCTAACGAGCTGGAAATGTTTGTTGTTAATGATCTTAGAACACATCTGGGGAAAAGTCTAAAGCTGAACAGCCACTATTTCATTTGTTTAATCTTTGTGTCATTTTCTTTCTTACCCAAATTCTACAAGACTCCTGAACTATTTGAAAATAGGTCCCTTAAGCCACCCACAATTTAATCAATACAAGGTACTTTGCTTTTCTCCTCCCCTCTCCAACTAGTATACTAACCATTTTATGCTATCTCTCAAAGATTCCTCTAAAGCTTTATGATGAGCAAGAAGAGAGTATCATTCTAAAAGCCACAGAATGTAAGTGCCTAAGGAGTAAGTAGTGAAAGTATCATTCTTTGTAGATTCCAAGCAAGGACTATTCTGGTATCTTCTATGCTTTCTAACTTCTTCATTCCAAGTTGTTCTCACAATCCCAGTTTTAATATGTATGTGTATTTGCATATATATGCATATATGTATGTATGTATATATGCGTGTATATATGTGTACATATATACACACATATCTATATATATTTGTATATAAAAAGACAATTTCTTCACTTTCCGCATACTTTTGAGACAAAAACGGTACGTTTCTTTTTAATATGAAGTAAGACTAGATTAACTATGAATTGGTAGAACATTGTTTTGGATATAGCTTAGTTTGCCTTAGTTTAAATTAATGGTGGGGATTACATTTCTCTTCCATTCTCAAATGAAAAGCGTTAATTGCTTTTTGATTTTCTTGTCATCTTTTTTTTATTCCTTAGGATGAAAAGAAAAATCAGGGGAATGGGGAAGGAAATGGTTGTCTGATCACTACCTCCCCTAATTCACCCTTCCCTCATCTCTTATTCCCCTCCCCCTCCTACTTCCCAATAGGTAAGATAAATTTCTATACCCCACTGAGTATGGATACTCTTCCCTCTTTGAGTTAATTCCAATGAGCGTAAGATTCAAGCATTGGCTGCTATGAACACCTTATCTTCCCCTTTCTTTTATTAATTCTTACCTCCTCATGTGGGATAATTTACCCCCATCTAGCTCTCCTTTTCACCAAGGGTATTCCTCTGTCCAACCCTTAGTTGACTTTTTTTTTTTTTTTTTTTTGGATAACATCTCATCTCATTCAATTCCATGATTTCTGTCTTAAATTCTCCTCTCCTAATAATGAAAGTTCTTAAGATATTTTTGATATGTAATATTTTTCACCTTTCCACATAGGAATTAAACAATTTATCCACATTGAATCCTTTGAATTTTTTCTGTTTACTTTTTTATAATTGAGTGGAAAACTTGATCATTAAATTTTTCTGTTCAACTCTAGATTTTTTATCATCATGAATGTTTAAAAGATCCTATTTCATTGAATATATATTTTTTCACTTGAAGAATTTTGCTCAAATTCTCTGAATATATGATTATTTGTTGCAATCCTAAAACATTGCCTTCCAGAATAGATTTCAAGTCCTCCAATGCTTTAATTTAGAAGGTACAAGGCCATGTGTGATTCCAACTGGTTCCATGATATTTCTTTTGGGGCACTTGCAGTATTTTTCCTCTAGTCTGAGAGTTCTGGAATTTGGTTATATAATAGTCATGGGAGTTTTTATTTTGGAATTTCAGGATGTGAATGGTGAATCCTTTCAATTTCTCTCATTCAAGAATATCAGGACAGTTCTTCTTGATCATTTTTTATAATATGGTGTCCAGACTCTTTTTTTATCATGACTTTCAGGTTGTCCAATAATTCTTAGATTTTCTCCTGAATCTATGTTCCAGATCAGCTGCTTTCCAGTGAGATTTGACTTTATTCTATTTTTTCATTCTTTTAATTTAATTTTATTGTTTCTTGATATCTTATGGAGTCATTAGCTTCTAGTTGACCAATTATACTTTTAAGGCATTATTTTCCTCATTGAGCTTTTGTACCTTTTCATTTTGCCAAATTCTAGTTTTTCTTCAGTGAATCTTTGTATCTTTTGCCAAGCTATCTTTACGTCTTTACATTCCCTAAAGAAGCTTTCTTAAGAGGTTTGTTTTATTCCCCTCTGTCTTTTGTTCATTTTTAGTCTTTTTCTTGTTTTTTGCTTATATATAAAAGTTCATCTCAGTTTCTGGGGTAAAGGGTGGATACTTCAGTACCATGCTTCTTTTGCTGGTTACTGCAATGTGCCTTGGCTATGGTGACTTGACTGCCCTGCTATGGGGAGGCCTACAGCTGTTTAGTCCAGATGCTGCCTGCTCTAGATTTAGCTGTAATTTGCTGTCCCAAATCCTGACTTGCCCAGACACCCTCTGATCTAGATGACACTTTCCTCCTACCATAGTGAGACCTTCACTGTTGATCCTCTATGCCAGTGGTTCCCAAACTTTTTTGGCCTACTGCCCCCTTTCCAGAAAAAATATTACTTAGTGCCCCCTGTCACATACTATCACTGCCCACTTACAGTTATTCACCACCCCCAAATGCACCTGTGGCCATCACCACCCGCCTGGATCCCTGCAGCACCCACCAGGGGCGGTGGTGCCCATGTTGGGAATCACTGCTCTATGCTGTCTTGCATGGGAAAACTGTTTCATCTTCTTTTGTTAGGCTTGCTGCTCTACAATCCAAATTCCCAGCATTTTTTGGTAGTTGTTTGAGATAATTTTGGGAAAACTGTGTTCCTTTCCTTACTTCAGTCTCTTGGCTTCCAGAAGAGGAAGTCCTCAAACACATACAAGACAATGCTTGAGTCTTAGTAGTTATTTCAAAATCCTGAAAGACTGCAGATGTAATATCTATATCTCAATGTTACTAGGGAGGTATTGGGATTTTAGATGATCAAAGAATGATTTTTAGGAAAAGTAATCAGAAGTATCTCAGGGTTTGGGAAGACCAACAGGATAAAGCTTACTGGCTACCCAAATGATATTAAACAGGGTCTAGTTAAGGTAAGAGAAGGAAGGGAAAGGAATTAGGATGATCTAACTAAATATATAAATAAACCTCCCCACCAAATCTAGTTGTTACCTTCTGCCAGTTGGTACCTGCACTATCTATTATCTCTCTACCTAGAAGTCCCAGTTCCTACAACAAATACCCTTCACTAACCAAATTCCCCTCTTCAATGGTAAATAGAGTTGGTAAGGAACAGGACAAATGGGAAAAGGTTCCCACTGACAGATATTCCAACAGAGCTGTTTGTGACACCTAAAGCCATCTGAGTCAGCAGCAACAGGATACACACAGGAACACATAGTTGGATCAGTAGGACAGCCACAGGATAGGGAGAAATAATCAAACTCACAAGACCTACCCAAGGAATTCAGACAAACTCAACCTCTCCAGCTTTCAATGGTCTCCCAGAAAAAGCTCTGTCACTTTCCTAGACTTCTGGAATCTTCCTACTTCTGCCTTTTCAGCAGCTCCTTCTCCTGCTCTTCCCTTACTTCCTGATGGCATATCTCACTGGTGAATAAGAAGGCAATAATTGTCTTCCAAAGTTTCACCTAATTGAGTCCCTGAATAGAAAAAATTGCACAAAATTGGTTTTCTCTTCCCTAAAGCTACAGGTGGTGAGGTACTAATTCATCAGTGTAAAGGTGACAGCCTGTGCATCATCACCATTCTTTGACTTAGGACTAGGACAGAGTTCAAAACCATATAGTTCTGTGAGATGTACCATGATTAATTTTCACGTGGTCCACTAGCATATCTTTTTATTTGTACCAGGACAAGGCAAGAACAAACAAGAAATCAGAGTAGAGTATGTTAGATGTGTGGAGGACACAAACACTAAATAGTACAATCATTCCTGACAAGCCAGATTGTCTAGGATGTCTTTTTTCCTACCCCTTTGGTGATGAGATTGACAACCAACTGGAAAACTGAAGAGCAATTTTGTATTATGGAGATGCAGGTGATGGTTAAAAAATAACTTCTGAATGTCTCCCCGCCAATATACCCAAATAAACTTCATAAGATAAAGAATCAACATTCAGGAAACTGATATTGCCATCTAAAAACACCTAGAAGAGGAAGAAAAAGAAAGGAACTTCTCTACTCACTAAACCTGAAAGGAAGCAGAGATGCAAATGTCTCTGAAGTAGACCAATAATTACCTCCTCTCTTCTATAGTATAGCTCTGAACTTTGTGTTAACCCCAAGAACACCAAAGACAAGAGTTTGCATCTTGATGTACAAAGGCTGATAACCTCCATTTTTCTCCCTTTAATTTGTAAACCAGAGATAATAAAGGAGGAAATATGTAATATTTAACTCCTTTTTTGTTATGTTATCTTTTTCTATGATTCACCAATATTCTAAAGTTTTGTGTGTGCTTTTCCCAAGATTTTTGGGATGGCAGCATTTCTACCTATGATCATGTCCCATGTTGATTTCACACACTTTTTATGATTTTAATCCTTTTGATGTCGAAAACACATTTTTCTACTGATAAGAGTTCATGTCATCTAGCCAACCTTCAAGAGAAAATGTCCTTTGTTATATAGGTTACTTGAATGTGTTCATTGTGAACACAGCTTAGTAGCACATCTCTTTGATATATGCTGATAAATGTAAACATGGGCACCTCATGCTTGGAAGGAAGTCCCAATAATAGATTGCAATGTAAATCTCTAAAAGATTGTATCCCCCTTTCACCTTTTTGTTATTCTGTGAAGCTATTAAAGCCTTGAAAGCAATTTTAGTTGAACGTTTATAGATATCTATGGATTCCTCTGAATGCATTTTTTTTTCTGGTTTGTGGTATGTTTAGGATACCTGAGAGCATTCTAGGAACTTCACTGAGATTTAGGCCTTGAATCCCTATGATATCTTCTAATAATATCTTCAGACAACCTTTTCCTATTGATTACTAGAATTCTGGTCAGTGAACCTCTTGACATAATAAGCATCTGGTTTGAATTCCTAGTCTTCTTTAGTTTTTCCTAGGCATAGTTTCAAGCTTCAGCACAGCCTTTTTTCTACTTAAGCCTGAAGGCTATCTGGGTCTCTTCAAGTCAAATTGATTTCTAGAAAGTTGGCCAGATGGGACACAATGTAGAAATCTAAATCACTTCCATACTGATTCCATTCTCAAGAGTAACTCTTCACCCCAAATTGTTACCTTTCTTATCACCCATCCCAATCTGAGGCTTTCTGTTCAATCTTCTATATCTGAAGACAAAAGACAAATCACCTCAGCATTTTCTTTACTGTGCTGTTTACATTCTCTCTGAGAATTTATAGTTTTTAGTTAGAAAATAGAACAATTGTCTTTGTGCTAATCTGACCTCAGAGCCTGCTAAGATGAAGATACTGGATCATGAAACACTATACAACCCACCCTCTTTAAAAACAAAAGCAATACTGTGTGATCCTGGGCAAATCACTTGACCCCCATTGCCTATCCTTACCATTCTTCCACCTATAAGTCAATACACAGAAGTTAAGGGTTTAAAATTAAAAAAAAAAAACAAAACAAAAAAACAAACAAAAAAACAAAAGCATTTCAACTCCTTTCAATTTGTAGGTTGTCCTTATCTCCAGGGAGCAACAGAGCATAATAGATGGTAAGGTTCAAAGATAAAACCTCACTTATGATATATTATGTTTATGTCATCCTGGACAAATTCTTTAAATTCTTTACCTTTCTCCTAGGCAACTCTCATAGCATGAGTTTTAGAGAAATTGTTTGTAGACATTGATGGAAGGAGTTTCCCCACTTGGATTTTGATACTGTAGGCTAAGGAAGTCACAGATCTAGCCATTATCCCCTATTGTCATCTTTAAGGATATAATCATTGTCATGATGTCAGGTTCTTTTTCTTAGGAGGACATCTTCATTCCCAAGACATTAATCCTTCCTAATTCCTATGTTATTACATTTAAGTGTGTGTTTTGAGGTGGAGGTTGGGAGTGATCCTACAAAGCATACTTTTTTGGACAGGAGCTCATCTTGGCTCTTGACCAGAGGGAATCAATTCTTTGGCTATGGAAAGATAACTATTAATCAGCTTCCTACCCAACACACAAATAATTGAGACCATATATTAAAATCTTATTTTTCTCAATCCTGTGTTGTAATTCAAGACTTCTGGACATTGGTATAAGGTATTTATTAAGCACTGACCTAAGATAAACATCTTATAAAAATTCAAATCAATTTTCTTTGGTATTCTTCTGTCTCTTTGGTTTTTATCCTCCTTCTAGAAAGGGTCTGTAGACTATTCAGATAATCTTGAAATCCACTAGGCTATTTCTCTGTTTCTGGAGTGGTAGCTGGTTCTTTTTATGCCCTAACAGTTTATTGTTCCATTTCTCTATTCTAGTTATGAGCATTGACCTTTTGGCCCTGGGTGAATCCTGGGATATCATTGTTCTTTTTGACTCAGTCCTTTTCTTTCTCAATTTCCAGCCTCTCATTTTGGGAGGTCTTCCTTTAAGGGATGAAGAAATTTCTGTAGTCTGGCTACTGTTCATCATGATCAAACTGTATTGTATACCAAAGGGTGGGTGGTTGTAGTTTACTTGACTTAATTCCTTACTATTTTCCTTCAGTTCTTTCTACCTTTTGTTTTTTGCCTTGAATCTTATAAAATGTGCGATTTCATTGTTACAGGTACTTCCTGTTTGTGGATCAATTGCAAAGCTTTGTTTCAGGCAGTGCTTTCTTCTCCTCAGAGTATGAAATACAACTCTTTCTTGGAACCTTCCCAGGGGCATTATATTCCTCTTTACAGTGATTTTTCTTTCTCTGACTGGCTTTCCTTTCTGGCCAGTATGCTCTGCTTCTGATGCTGCCATCATAACTATTGCCATTGTCACCAATGTGGTTCCAGTAGCCAGTTTCCTGAACTTATAGTCTTCCAGGAAAGAAGAGGGCATATTAAAGCACAGACTCCGTGACAGGCAGAACCCAATACTATGGCAAAGACAGTCATTACCACCTAACATTAGCTTTTGGTTCAGAGACACCTGGGAAGCTACATTTTACTTTCAGCCTGAAACCTCTGTGGATTAGGAGCTTCTTATAAATCCTTTTGGTGGGCAAGGTTCTTTCTTGATGTTCCCCACTGGTTTATGGCCTGGGGGAGGCTAGTCTTGATCAACTGTAATGCTAAATAGCAATTGGTATTCCAACTTTCACTTGAGGCCTTTCAATAAAGAACTAAGAACCACCTAAAACAATCCATTTTCACTTTTAGATAGTGGGTAATTACAATCTACTCCTCAGGACTTCATTTCCCAGAATCCTACTTTGCTAATCACGTAAGATTAAAAATTAATATCCAAATACTGCAAGTATTATATTTTATAAAGTTCATTAAAAATAACTTGAAGCAAAAGGAAAGTAATATCCTCAGTAAAGAAAGAGGCTTACCGGTACTGCACATGCAGGGGCCATAGAGTGCTGAGCACAGCCAGGAAGAGAGCCAGAGGGTGGGGTTACACACACCTTTATCAATAAAATGTAAGTATGCAATTCTGGGACAAAAAGGGATGCTGGATAATGGAGTTTAGGGTTACAAAATATCTATTTATACATTCTCCCCTGTGAACCTTTGGGAGACTAGTCTCCCCGAGGGATCATTTTAAACATAGTCAACTTAAAACTTTAGTTAAAGAAAAAATACAAACTTTAAAGGCATATAAAAGATTGCAGCTTCTAAAGGGAAATTAAAATAATTTGAGGATAATATTTAAATAAAGGAGAAAAAGGACAATACCAATGATTGCTACATTGACAAAAAAAAAACAGTTTAGGGATAGTCCCCTTTGGCATAAGAGTATACATTCAAAATTAAGGCATTCAACACTCCCCCCTCTCCCCATAGTTCAAATTCACCATATCTCAAAGTTTTGTCTGGATATTTTGATGAAGCATGTGGTCTCTTCAGGCATCTTTGTGGCGCCTTCTCTAAAAAGTTTGCCTTCTGGATTCTGGGAGATAGTATCCTCCGCAGGGGTGGGGGACTATGTTATTGTTGTACGTTTTTATTTTAATTTGAACCCAATTTGTAACAAGAGACTAACACATTCCTCCCTGAGCAGGATACAGTGATGCATATAGGAATCACACAGGGATATATCAAGTCATAAGGCATATGAATTAATTATCAAACATATCAAAGAATCCAAAGAAATTAAAAAGCTCTGAGTGAAATATAGAATATCAAAAACATGAAAAATTCTAGGAAGAAAGAAAAAAATTCACAAATCACAACAGGTTCTTCCAGCATTCTATGTCCAATGAGCCTGCAATGACAATCACCCAATTTAGCAGTCTGAACTACAGTAATTTATTACATCATGAAAGAAAATATAAAAAGAGGCTAGATCTTGAAATAAATGTGAAATAGAATTCCCTGGTTTGTCTTTTTCTTCACTTTCCGGGATTATAGAGCCAGGAGAATCAATGTTAGGTACTTGATAGAGAGTGTGGTACAAGGAAGTCCTGCATTTAGCACATGTTAAACAGCCCCAATCTTGAGATGCAACATGATCAAGTCCTTGTGCTCTTTGAGCAGAATGTCGTCAATCCCCATAGGATTGGTTTGGTCTCTTTCACCTTTTTGCTCATTTGGCACTTCACAGGTCAAGTTCAGTGCTCCCTTGTGGTATGTTTTTTTTTTTTTTGATTCAGACATATTAATTGAGCAAAAGTCCCATTATATTTAAATAACTAGTGGCGGGTTGCCATGGACCAAAGCTTTTTTGGGTATGCGTTTACATGCTAGACAAATGGACATTTTAGCTTCTTCTATTGCAAAAACCAAAACAGTTAAAAAATCTTTTCAATATTGGTGACATGTGTTTCAAATACAAAAAGAGAGAAAAAATACTGTATCATACATAGAAAAACAAAAAATATTAAAAATGTGTATATTTCCCAATCACAGAAAGTATAGAGGCTACTTTCCAAAAAATAAAATTGATTTCCTCTTTAACTTGCCATGATCCACAGTGTGAGTCCAAATGAGGAAGATAAAACAATGGAGGTATAGAAGCAATAATACATTCAAGAAAATGCAAAAAAATTACAGAAGGCACAAAGTGTTACAAAAGGCACATGAAGTCAATATAGGTCACTAATACAGGCTTTCTTTTTTGATGTAATATGTGTTTTCCTACAAGGAGCAACCAAATACAGTGCAACAAAATAGTACAGATTCTGCAATAGGGAAGTCTTATCATGATCAATAGTCAAATACAATCATTACAGGCAATTAATTATTCATTATCAACAGAAGGTACTCGTTTTACATGGCTTCAATGAATCCATGAGTTCCTCTCCCCAATTTTAATGGCTGTTGGTGTAGTCAATAGGACTTGGAGCGGTCCATCATAAGCAGGTTCAGTTGACTCAGTACATTTAAAATTTTTTTTATGTACATGCTATCACCTGGATTTAAATCATGACATAAGAATTCTATGGGGCCTGCCTGAACATCAGCTTTAGAGTCATGGAGTTGTCACAATTTCATTTGCAACTGTCTGATATATGTGGCAGTGGTTGTTCTCCCTCCTAACAATGGCATATAGGCAGGGGTAAATGGTTGTGCCTGAATAGGTGGATGTCCAAATAGCATATCAAATGGTGAGATGTATAAATGACCTCTGGGTCAGTTCTGAGATAAAATAGGGCCAGAGGTAGAATTTCAGGTCATTTTAAATGAATCACCATGCACAATTTGCATGCACGAGTTTTAAGTTCTTTATTCATTCTTTCAACTTGGCCAGAGTTCTAGGGTTGATATGGTACATGAAAGTTAAGAGTTATCCCCACACATGAATAAATTTGCAATAAGACCGAATCAGTAAAATGAGTTCCTCTATCCAAATCAATATATGTTGTCAGGCCAAAATGAGGAATAATTTCTTTCAAAAGGACTTTGGCTACAAAAGCCACTGTGGCCCAAGCAGTAGGAAATGCTTCAGGCCATCTGGCAGCTGATCAATGATTACCAGACAAAATTTATACTGTCCAGTGTAATATAGAAAATGGCAGGATGGAATTCCTGCAGGATACAGGGTCAAGCCTCACCCAGAATTCCGGAAGACTCCCCCCACTGGAGAACTCTGGGTGAGGGGACAGTTGTAAAGGAGTTAAACGGTTGATTCCTGGGGGTTGAGGTGAGCAGGTTTCTCTGCTCGCTGTTCCTGGTTTGGGGTTTGCCTGGGAGGCCATAGTGGCAAAAGCCATTGTGGTTTCTACTCAGGAGTTTGCCTGTCTAGTGGAATTAGACCTTCATTGCAATGGCATTTTATTATTCATTTAGTTATTTAGATATTAGGAGTAATTACTGTTAGCTTTGAGGGCAAGTTAGCTGAAGGTCTGCCACTCCCTCCTGAGGGGAGGGGCAGTTTCTACCTAACTGATCAGGGCTTCCCAGTTTATCCAAATCCTTGATACCCTTCCCTGCCTTCCCTTTCTTCTTTTATCAATATAAGCTTTATCTTTAGTAGCAGTGCCTGGGTATTACTTGGGGATACTCACTGCAGCCATTAAGCTTGGTTCCTGTCAGTTGACAGCCTAAGAAGTCAGATCCTTCTCAGTCCTTAACATCAAGAGGTCAAGCTTCTCCTTTGTCCCTCAATCAGACCTGTGGGGAATATAAGTTTGAGAAAGGGAACATCATTAAAGATTTGCCTTTGCTGAATCTTGCTTGAAAACATGCTTCCCTGTCTCCATTTTCAACTGAAAATCAAATGCTTGGAGGGAGGGGGTTTGAGAGCAAGGAGTACCTTACCCCCTCCCTACTCACTCAAGCCTGTTTGTGGAGGAGAGGGAGTCTTGCAGACACCTATCTCAGGCCAGTCCATCAGCTTCCCAACATCCCTGTTATTACAAACATAACACCAGCTTTTGGCATAAAGATAAAATCAATTTGTAAATGCTCAAACGGTGTGTAAGCAAGAGGACTTCCACCAAAGGCTTTTCCATGAACAGCATACTGATTAAAGGCCTGGCAGGTAGGACAAGCTTTTCATGCTTTGGAGGTAATCATAGTTATTCCAGGTGCTATCCATACTCTTTTAACAGAGTCTACAATGCCTTGGGTGCCAAAATGACCATGTTTATGGATAGAGTGACTAAGCCCCTGGAATAACTGTGATTACCTCCAAAGTATGTCTTTATTGTCAGCAGCGTCTCACTGCTTCTTTAGACTGTGTGACCCGGGGAGTGCTTGATTTTTGGTTTAGAAAGGTTCCCTAATTTATTTTATGTATCTTAGAGCTATATTACTATTATAGGTGGTGTGCAATAATGTTGGCTGAATTTATTTGCGTCATCCCTACTGCTATTGTAATTATTTTTGCAATATCTCAAAGCTTTAAGGTTATTAGGAAAGTGTTTTCCCATCTCTGGTTCCTTTTTTGTGCTACAATGAATAATAATGAATCTATATCCCAGGAGGTTCTGGATCAAATGAAATTATTGTTCCAGGTTCTCAAACAAATAAGGGGTGGGAAGGATTTAGATGACCACACAATTCTCCAATTTGAGATTGCAGAATCCAAATATTTTGGGACTGTGACAAAGGCTAGCGACAAGGTGACAGTAAATGAGAGAAATACTCATGATAAGGCCATAGGGACTGAAACCACTGTCTCTGTCCTCCCAATAGTTGATAGGACTATTTTACAGCCTGGGCAGGGCATTGTGCATGTCAAATCGTACAAGGTATTTACACCTAATGATTTGAAGGTTCTCCATAGGCGTTTTCCTAAATTCTACAGGTCCCCTTTCAAATCAATCAAAGAAATGAAAAGAGTGTTTACTTTATTTAACCCAAGCTTTGATGATGTGGAATTTCTTCTGGGGGAATTTTATTCGCCCTCAGTAAAGGAAAAATTCTTGAATGAGACAAGGGCGAACCCAAATTTGACTGCCTGGCCTACTGTTCAACATGACCTAGAGTTAACGTCCCATGCCAACATGAGGTATCTAGTCCAATGCAGAATAGACTTGCTCAAGGCAATGCGTCTACATGCCAAGTGTCCCAATTCTTGGTTGAAGTTTGAGAAACTCAAACAAGGGGAAGAAGAATATCCCAGTAGCTTCCTGGATGGGGTCATAGAGTCAGCTGAAACAGTCCTAGGTTTGAGAGATGTCCAAGCCCTAGAGACAGCAGATCACATCAGAGGCAGTTTGTGAAAGGCACTTCACTGCTTATTCAATCATACTTTAGGCAGAGTTCTGCACAATGGGAGACATTGTCTCTAGAGGAGATTAGACAACACTCATCCTATATTCATGATTCAAAGCAAAGAGATGTTAGAGTGGCTAGGTAAAGTGACTCTGAGAAGGATTCTATTATAGCTGACCTTAAGAAACAACTCAAGCAGGCTAGAAAGGACAAAGAAATTAAGATAAAGAACTTCTCCCTCCAGGCCAGCAGGGGGCATAGTCAGTCCAGGCAACCTTTTAGAAATTACAATCCTAAAAATTCTTCTCGCAGATGCTACCTATGCCACAGGGTTGGCCACCTGGTATGGCAGTGTAGATTTAGGCAACAAATTGACTTTGGCAGAGAAAATAACACCTCAAGCCAAAGGGACAGGAACACCAAGAAGACCTACTACAATTCCAGATGGTCCAACAAGTCTGGAAGAGTAGTCTGCAGAAGCATTGCAATCTTGCTTGGAGTCATCAAAATCTGAAAGTCCTATCTTTATTCCATGTTTAGAACAATAGCATAGCTTGGATAAAGAAGAAAGTAATAGGGATTTACAATGTATTCATGGAGAAATGTTATTTGTAACCCTAAAGGAGTAATGTCTCAATGTGCTACACCATTCTCTTGCTCTAGACATGAAACACCAAGATGTGGTTAGAGAGCCAGCCAAACAGAATGTTGAAAGAGGCTTGACTTTTGAAGAGCAGGGCACTGTGTTAGTGAGTTAGAGCAGTAATACAGAGTTCATTGGTCAGTTTTCTCAATCCCTTACCGAGTTTCACCCGGAGGCTAGGGAGAGAGAGAATCTTAATCTGTTATCTGAGGAAACTAATGAATTCAGTAGTAGCCTCAACCATTGAACAGTACTCAGTGATGTTAACTGTGTAAATAGAATTAGCCCATTCATAGTAAAAACTCTACCTACCGGAGATGATATCATCCCCATATTAATGGGGAGGGGAGATGAATTACCCACACGTGACAATAAGTAAGAAATCAAGAACGAGGGACTGCCCTTTGGGCAGTCCAAATCAGTGTAGAGGCTGCCATTTGTCCACTTGAATTAGAGGTGGACCTGCAGGAAGTGATGAAAGAGACTATCTCTTCAAGTATGTTGGTTACTTCCTACTAAGGGAGTTCCCACTTTGAACTTGGAGCTGAAGGATCTCGGCTGAGACCTCAGGCAGCTTCTACTCTGAATGGTCACGTGGGTAAGTTAGGCTGACTTCTTTGGCCTACCTTGGTGTTTTTCCAAGACTCTACCTTAAGTAAGCTCCAGCCTATCTGATTGCTAGGCCTTGTGGCTTGTAGCCTAATTTATTTAGCTTTTTAACCTTCTCTCTCCATCCAGGCCTCTGCAGGCCTGGACTAGCTTCTCCCTCTCTCTATTTCCCTACCTTTTGCCTTCCTAATTGTAAATAAACTACCTTAAACCCAATCCTAATTTGGGTCTAATTTAATTATGGAATCAATCTGAATTGTTGATTCCTGGTGGCCACACTTTAAATATATATCTATAAAATATCTAAAATCTCCCTCTTACATAACGGAGATCAACCATCAGTCACCCTTCAAGCAGGGCTGCATAGTGAACTCCAAACAGTCTTTGAGTTGGCAGGAGATGAACCAGAAGTCTTGAAGGGAATAAAAAATACCTATCAAACTTTCCCTGACACAAGTGATGGGAAAGCTCCTACTCTTGAAGACTGTGATACTCAGAACACCAGAGTGAGAGGAAACACTAGTAAAACTTCCACCTTTTCAGCTCTAAGCAAGTGTCAAAATGAGAATTCCGTGAGCTCCGATGAAATCAGATTGGTAACCATGGTTACTTGCAGACCTGCTCTGAGGGAGAGAGGGGGTCTGCTCTCTGAGCCCACCTTCTACAATGACTCTCCCAGTCACAGAATTTCTGACTGTGCTGCAGAAATTTCTGTTTTAGCTGACAGTGACAACACAAGACTTGAGGAAGTGCTTGTGCAAGACCATACACAAGACTAGAACCAAAGTGAATGCACACCGTCTACTGAGGATTCCCTATTACCTTAGTCCTAGTTAAATCCAGTAGCTACATGGAACCCCTAGTTAGCCTGGAAATTTGGGGAGGGGGTGTCATTTATGATGCAATCCTTGACACTGGAGCTAAAATTTCTGTTCTCCGTCAGGTTCCGGAAAGATGCAAATATCAGGGCAATTTGAGAGGTGCTTCGGGGCTAGCACAATGAGTCCCAAAGCTTAAGTCCAAAATGGTAAAACTGGGCCCTCTAACTCTCAAGCACACTATTTTTTAATGCCATTGTGTCCTTCAAATCTAGTCGGGAGGGCTCTTTTTTGTAAATTAGCTGCTACCATCCAATGCCAACCAGATGGGCAGATCTATCTCCATTTACCTAACATGTCTCTAAAACACCATCCCATTTTGATGGTATGTTGGTTCCTCACTGCATGGGTCTAAAAAGTGACAGAATTTATCGGGTTCCCGATGACATACCAGACTATGTATGGGCTAAAAATTCAAATTATTTGGGCAGAATCTTGTCTGCTGTGCCAGTGAGAATAGAAGTTAAGGAAGGATTGTCACCACGAATTCCTCAGTTTAAGTTGAGCAAGGATGCTATCGAAGGTGTGAAACCCATCATAGAGAGTTTAAGATATGGCTTCTCAAAGTTTAACAGCCCTATCATTCCTGTGAAGAAAGCCAAATTAACTCCTGATGGGAAGACTCAATGGTGATTGGTACAAGATCTAAGAACTGTTAATAACCATGTGCAGAAAAGCTATTCTGTGGTTCTTAGTCCTTCTCAGATCTTAACAGCCAAACCAAACACAGCTGCTTGGTTCACAGTCATAGATCTCTGTTCAGCATATTTTTCTGTTCCTCTGCAAAGAGACAGCCAACAGCTGTTCACCTTTACTTGGCAAGGCCAATCCATCTTGTGGACCAGGCTTCCACAGGGATTCTCGGATTCGGCTTCAGTCTTCTGCCAAGTCTTGCAGAGAGACCTTGAGTCAATCACTTTCCAAGATAGCAAGATGGTGCACAATGTTGATGACATCCTGTTAATGTCACCATCAGCTGACATCTGTCAAAGGGACAGTGTGCACTTGCTCAAAGAGCTAGGCAAATGGGGACATAAGATATCAAAACCCAAACTTCAGTGGGTGAAGACCCGAGTCGAGTATTTGGGGTTCATCTTAGAAAAGGGCACCAGGAGTATTTCCCAGAAGAGAAGACAGGACATACAGAAGTTGAGCTTGCCAAAGACCAAGAGGCAGCTCAGGGCAATCATAAGAGTAACAAGCTTCTGTAGAAACTGGATTCCAGGTTATGCTTTCATCACTAAACCTCTGATAGAGCTAACCAGGAAGGAAGTTCCAGAGCTGTTGAATTTGACCAAGGAGCATATCCATGCCATCGAAAAGTTCAAAGCGCTAACGTTATCAGCGCCAGCCCTGGGCATCCCTAACCATGACAAACCTTTCCTATTCTATGTCCATGAGGATAAAGGGATAGCTTCTAGTGTTCTCACACACTCATTTAGGAATACCCTCAGACCTGTTGCATACTATAGCTCAAAGCTAGATCTGGTTGTTTGTGGAATGCCAAATTGTTTACATGCTATTGCTGCTGTAGCCATCATGGTCAGAAAATCAGCTTCTTTGGTATTAGTGTGGGGAAAAAACTCTCAGCTCACCCCCTAAGTGGAATCTAGTCTATGAAATACTATTCTCCAAGCTTTCACTTTCCAAAGGTTATCTCAATATCAAGCAATCCTGTTGGCTAATGAGAACATCACATTTCACCAGTGCAAAAATTTGCATCCTGCAACTCTGATTCCAGATCTACCTCTGGAAGGAGAAAGTCTACACATCTGTGAAGATGCACCTGACATTGTGCACAAGACTAGGGATGACTTATATGATACACCCATAGCTGATCCCGAGTTAACACTCTTTACAGATGGGTCTTCCTACTTAGTAGACAATCAGAGATTTACCATTGCAGCAGTAGTGACAGCTTCTGAGACCGTTTGGTACTCATCCCTTCCATCTACCATGAGTGCTTAAGGGGCAGAGTTATTGGGTTTGATTTGTGCTCTCCAGTTAGCCAAAAATAAGAGAGTCAACATTTATACAGACTCAAAGTACTCTTTTGGAGTGGTACATCATTCTGGGGAACTCTGGAAAAACAGAGGCTTCATAACTTCAAATGGCAAGCAAATAGCATATGGCAATCTAATAAGCAAGCTATTGCAAGTGATCCAATTACCATCCCAAGTTTTAGTAATTCACTGCAAAAGCCATAGCAAACTATGAGGGCCAGTAGAATCAGGCAATAGAAGAGCAGACATTACAGCCAAATTCGGGGCAAGGTATGGACCAATTTCAGTCCTGAACTTGTCTTTGGTGGATGAAGTTGATCTGAAAAATGCCTACTCTCCAAAGGAAGTGAAGGATTGGAAAAAACATCATGGTGCATACTTACCCAATGGAGTTTGGCTGGAAGCAAATGGGAAACCTATGTTACCTAGATCCCTGTATTTTACTTTTTGCAATGCTTTACATCAAAAAGGGCATTATGGGAGTCTGGGCCTGGCAGACTGTATCCTCAGATATTGGAACGCAAAAGGGATATATGAAATTGCAATGAGAGTTTGTCAGAGGTGTAGAGTTTGTGTGCAGTATAACCAAGCTATTACTAAACTCCATAATTTGGGAGGAAAACCATTGGCCTTTATACCATTTGAATGCATACAAATTGATTACATAATCATGCCAAGGTGTCAGGGCTACAGGCATGCATTAGTAATTGTTGATCGATTAACAAAATGGCCAGAAGCTTTTCCAGCTAGACGAAATACATCAGCTTTTGTAGTGAAGGTTTTGCTGATGGAGCTAATTCCAAGGTTCTCTATTCCACTACATACCCCCAATTGAGTGGACAGATTGAACACGTGAATAGATCTTTGAAGACCCTTTGTTTTCAATCTACACAGCTTCCAACCTGGAGATTATGTATACATAAAGTTTCTTAAAACTTTAATAGGAAGTTTATGTTAGAACCTGACTGGCTTGGACCATCACAAATAATCCTAATGACCCATAGTGCAATCAAAACTAAGGAGAGGGATCTGTGGTTCCATGTCACCCATGTCAAGCCAGCTAAAGATATGTCCCAACATCAAGACCCAGTCACAATATAGCACGCAGACCAATTAGCACCAACAAACCAGCCAAGAAACAAAAAAAAATCTCCAAACTGCAGCCAAAAGATCAGATTATAGCTTTCCAGCAGTTTACATATGAGCCCAGATTAATACAAGAGTCGGGAAGCAGCAAAATGTTACATCACCATAAAAAATGATTATTTAATATCTAATTACAATCGCCCACAAGAAACATTCATAAACTATCATAGTAGAGAAGAAGAATAAGTTACAGAAGAAGAAACGGCTTCAGAACTTAAATCCAAGATGTAGAGAGTGACATCGAAGACTAATTGATAAAATTATAAATGACTTTGTTTAATTACATCAAGAAAAGAAGAAAATTCATCAAGTTTTATGGACATACAAAATTTGTCACAACACAAATCAACACAACTGCACAATGGTTCCAGTTCAAGTTGACAAGCATGTGTAGTAACATCAAAAATCACAATGGAGACATTGCTGACTTTGCAGATTGTCGCAAGGACATCAATGTTGAGGACCACAACAACAACTTTGGCCTGACTACACAATTGGGGTGTCTTTTACTTCAGAGCTATGAAGAGGAGTTCATCAGAGCAGTGTTGGAACCATAGGTTTGAAGAATACATCTTACATACTCACAGAATTCTCACTGCAACCAAAACACCTTAGAATTCCATTCCTACAGCACATGTTGTTAGCAGAAGATATCTATAGGAGTAAGTATATGACACTTTACCACATGGTTAGGTCACAATTGTCAACACATAGAACATTTTCAAAACTTCACATGTACATATGTAAATACTAGTTCACACATAGGAGTGAAGGGTTTGTCTGCCATATCTTAGAGTTTTCTCTTATTTTGGTTCAGACACCTTCTACTCAAAACCATCTGACATTCCAATTTAAAGAATGTATATATGTACAGGCTTGCTTACTAACCATTAGGGATAGTTTGTACTAATACACAGGGAAAGAATATTTAGCTTTGGATAAGTTAGATTAGGGTCAGAATTTTTCTTTGTAAATTACTGTACATAGTTTAAAACATAGTTTAAACCTTTAGTTGAACTGAAAGGCATTTATCTAATGTTAAGTTTACTTATCTACTAACCTTCTAATATAGGTCCAAGGGTATTAACATCATAATATACTAACACTTAGAAAGTTTGTATTTAGTTTTTAGAAAGTTGCTAGAGAAAACTTTTCTTAGTTGTTACATTTTGTTATTAGTTCATGGAGATAGGAAATTTCAGAGTTGGAGTTTATTACTTAGGTTTGTATTTTAGCTAAAGTCATGGTTCAAAACTGTTCTGTTGGTGATTTGTGTTTAATCTTGTTTTTTTCCTTTCTGTTCAAAATTTTTGTAAAACTTAATCCCCATTCTTTCCTTTACTCTTCCCTATAACCCATCTTAGTTTAGAATAGAAATAGCTTAAGAATAGGAGTTAGACACTTTTATTGTTTTCGGAATACTTGAAAGGATTAAGGGGAATTAGTTTTAGTTAGTCTTAGAGTAAATGTAGAATTCTTTATTGTAGTTTAGTAACATAGGGATCTGGAAATGTTGCAAGATGCAAATTTCCAAAAGACAAATGGGCATATTGTAATATAGGATTTTTAACCTTGCCATGTTGGCTTGGGGGCAACCTGTCAGTTGCCCTGGATGAAATGTTGGAAGTGGCATGAGACATAGGGCAAAGCACCAACTGCCAGTTGAGCCAACAGTATATAAAGCCCTGGAGACCCAGGGCTGTGTTCTGTTCTTAACTGACTTCACCCTGACCACTTATCCCTTACCTGCCCCCCTCTTGGGCCTCAAGTAGCAGGAGTGTGAAACGTGGGTAGCTTAGGCCTAGAATAGAGTAGGGTTTTAAGACCTATCTTCTAGAGCCGTGGTTCCTAAACTTTTTTGGCTTTCTTCATCTTGGTCTATAGGTGGGCTTTTGGTGTAGTACTTACTTTATGTCTAGGTGCTTGCCTGCTTGTTGGAGTGACCTGAAACAAAGAAGAATATTGATGCCTGAGAACTCAAATCTTACACCCTAGGAACAGTGAGAGCTATCATTCTCTGGCTATTTCCCTGAGCAGAAGTGGTTATAATTTTCCATGTTTTCCACAGAAAGCTTTCAGATATAGTCTTATGATCCTCTATTTTGTCAGCCTTATTAGAAATTTCCCTTTGGGTATAAATTGTTTGCCTGAGAAACATGTTGGCCCTTTTTTGGGGAGGTCTTTGATATTCTGGGTGTGGGCTGTTATCAATGAAATTAGACAAGCATGAGTATTTGTGTCAGAGATGAATGCTCAAAAGAATTGATCATTATGGAATGGCTATAGTTATTACAAGCATTATAATTTTTAGGTTAGTAACATTGTGGTCTTCTTTAATGTTAAATACTGTTATCATGTCACAAGTGTTAGGGTGATATTTTGTGAAGCTTGAGTCAAGACTCTTGGAGTGAAGTCTGGTCTCTGGGGTGTGGGGTACAGGAAAGTGAATCAGATGATCCAAAATCTAAAGATTTTCCATCTAGAGCACAGAAAGATCAGAGGCTGAGTCGATTGGGGAGCAAGAGTTTCTCTGTCCCTTGGTGACCCTCTGGGAAGGAGAGGGGCATGGTGGACCACAAGGAGCTGCCCATGTATATGTAGAACACGGGTTCCTCAAGGTTTTAACAGAACTTAAAATGTGTTGTATGAAATAGGGTGTGACTCTTCTCAAACAAGATAATATTCAGCAAAGGAAAAAGGCATGTGGAGGGGGTGAAGAGGCGGGCAGTTGGAACAGGTTAAAGACAGCTAGGGTCAGCAATGAGAACCAAAGTTGACCCAAGTGCTTAATTCAAATACTTGAATGGGTATTAATGAAGGTAATGAATATTCTCTTCCTGCCTTTGGGTGGGACTTGGCAGCCATTTTTAAAATAAAATATGTGTGTATATATATAAATTTATTTCTTTTTTAAAAATCATTTATTAATATTCATTTTTAACATGGTTACATGATTCAAGCTCCTACTTTCCCCTTCACCCCCTGCTGTCCCCCCACCTATAGCCGATGCACATTTCCACTGGTTGTAACATGTGTCCTTGTTCAGGGTCTATTTCCCATTCATGTCCTCCTCAGCCCATGCGTTCAAGCATTTGTTTTTCTTATATGTTTCCTCTCTTGTAGTTCTTCCTCTGAATGTGGGTAGCATTCTTTGCCATAAATCCCTCAGAGCTGTCCTGTGTCATTGCTTTCTGCTGGTACAGAAGTCCATTGTATTTGAATTTTACCATAGTATATCAGTCTCTGTGTACAGTGTTCTTCTGGCTCTGCTCCTTTTGCTCTGCATCAGTTCCTGGAGGTCTTTCCAGTTCACCTGGAATTCCTCTAGTTTATTATTCCTTTTAGCACAATAGTATTCCATCACCCGCATATACCACAGTTTGTTCAGCCATTCCCCAATTGAAGGACATAGCCTCCTTTTCCAGTTCTTTTGGCAGCCATTTTCTGCACATGCAATGTATGGAAACGTATATAAAGGGGAGGGGTCATACCGAGGAGTTCTTAGAATTCTTTGGAAAGACCTTGAACTTCCTAGTACTCAACCCAATGAGGAATGGAGGAAATGGAACTTTGTGTTAGGGTTAGGAATAAAAGAAGACTTGCTGCAATAAGCCAGTGCATATGTCACCACTTGCAAGAATAAATTAAAGCCTTCCTATACTGTACCAGTTTGAATATAAAATCTCTATGGTACTGTGCCTTTAAATTTTCTTTTACTTGTCAAGTTTGTTCCCTTTGCTATGCTGTAGAGAAGAGAAAAATGGCTGCAGTCTGGTTCTTACAGAGGATTTTGATTTTTATTCTTTTTTTTATGCCACAGGAGTTATTTAGGCACTTTACCTAAGCTGGCTCTGCCAAAACTGTAACAATAAAGGAGCCAGTAATGGATGTTGATAGAAGGGGGAGAGAGAGAGAGAGAAGGTCTGTGTGGTGACTCTCTCCTCTAGCACTCCCCTGGGGTCAAATGTACATTGGAAGACTTTAAGGGGGTGTCACCCCAAAACTGGGTGACCTGGATGGTCATGCCACCCCTCAAGAGTTGGGGGCAATGCTTCCCTACAAGAGGAGGTATATGATGCCCAAACCAATCCTGAATAAGGATGGCATTCCCTCAAACTTCCCCTGAGGTTGGTTATTTTCACAACCCGTGGTCTGGCCCAAAGATGGAGTCTGCCAGACCAAGCCCCTCTCCCTTATTGTCTCTTAGGCACACTGGAACATTATCTGACTGTTAAATAGCTTTTATTATTCACAAATCAGGTATTGAGGAAAGGGGTGAAGGGCAGAGTGATTTTGGGGTGCCCTCTTCGCTATTTCTATGGGATCCATCATTTAGGTAGAAACCCTAGTTGTTCCAACTCCTAAGCTTCTCTCCTCCCTTTCCCTTCTATTTCTATTTTCTATTTCTATCCTTTCCTACAATTGTAAGCTTTGACTGAAAAGGGTCTCTCAGCAAGGATAGGTAATGGGAGATGGAGACCAAGAGATTGTTCCCAATGGAGTCCAAAATCTTAGTTAACTTGATGGTTGTAGTCTTGAAGGATGAAGTTGTATTGAAATGGCTGTGATCAGGGAATCAGGGTTTCAATTTCCAAGAGAAGGATTCTCAGCAAGGCCTCTAGACTGATCAGCTGGGTTTTCTCCTTCCTCACTCCTCTCAGCCTGAAGACTCTCTTCTTCTCCTTTTGGGAGAAATTACCAGAATCCTCTGCTGGTTTCAACTGCCAGCAACTGCCATGAACTGCCTTCTCCTCCTTTGGTTTCATCTCCTTTTCACAAAAATCCATCCTTAAAATACTCATCCAAGGATGGGCTTCAATTTTACTGATAACAGTTTTGGGGACTCTCCAGGGATGAAGCAAGGCTCCAGGGACAGATGGAAGACCCATCCTGTGAAGGGTTTCAGTTATAATGAATCATGAAGGTATTAAAGATGTATTCAAAAGCTGACTAATGAGCAAAGTTAATGAAGTTTATTAGAACTACTTGGATAGGTTAAAGGTGAGAAATAGTTAAAAAGAGAGTAAAATAGTCTAATCTAGCTCCTACATGGGTACTTTCAGTGTGATCTCTAGCAGCAGCTTCCTTGGCCAGATACAAGAGACAGAGTGAACATTTCCTCTGTTAGAGGAAAAATTATAAGGTAGATATATAAATATGTAGGCAGCAGAAGGCAGAGAGTTGGCTGGCTGACAGACATTCTTTTTTTTTTAAACATTTATTAATGTTCATTTTTAACATGGTTACGTTGACATAGACATTCTTAGTAGAATGCAACAGCAAGGTTTTGAAGGAGGAGTTTGCAACTGCCAAGGGTTGAAGGAAGGAGCTTGGGAGCTGGGATACCTGTCATCTATCTATAACCAGAAACTTTGGAGATCTTGAGTGGACATCAATTGAGTGCCTTGATTGAGGGAAGGACAAGTCATTGTAACTGGGTTGGACCAGTTACAGAGTTTCTGTCACCTCAGTTTGTGGATTTACTGGCTGACCAAGAAGTTGTTCCTGTCACCTGTACCATTAAGGATTCAGCTTGGACCAATATCTCCTGTGGTATGAGAAACCCCCCTTTCTCCAAAAAGTCCTAGCAACCACCCTGATTCAGCCAGACTCCTATCTGTGCTGGAGACAGAGAAACCAGTGTTATGATCATTGAGGGAATCAGTAGAAATGATGTATTGCTCGGAGGAGTAAAGCAAAAAGCTCCAGATGTTAGAGCTTTAAGCCTCCCTTTAGTTATATCAACTGACTTCCTGTTGATACCAGACTTCCTTTGGAATCCCTTCAACCAATCACAGTATGGTTCCTCAGGAAGACTAGCCTCCTGGTATCAATCAATGATTAAATGATAACTGTATCAGTTTTATTAGAGTATTAATGAAGGTCAATAACGCATCTGACTGCTAATATTAATGATGGTAGTTAATCACAGCTTCAAGGGATGAAGCTGGACTCCTCTCTGTCCCTTCAAGTTCCCCTAGAACTCCTTTGAGGCTGCCTTGTTGTCAGGCCAAACAACAAAAGGTCAGTAGTTGGTTTGAGTTTTATAATAAGGATTTTATTTGCGGTATTCAAATAACAAGGGAAGCTGAGGGAAGGAAAAGGGTTTTAGGAATCCCTAAATGAAATCTATTCCTAGCTCAAAGTATGTAATCCAACAGCTTCAGAATGTTGAAGGCTGGGCTGAGCCAGACCCACTGGCCTGCTTTAATGGTCACTTTCTGCCTACAGACAGATTAGATTGCAGCTTGATTGAAGAGAATTAGATGGATAAATCTTCTGTAGTAATTTGTTGAATGATATTAATAGACCCTAAAGCTCAGTAATAAATCCTGTAATTTTCAGGTATGTTGGTTGATTCTTGGCCTAATCAATAAATCAAAGAGATAAAGTTTTGTCCCCACCACCTGGATCTCCAGCTCAAGATTGAGACCCTGGATTGAGTTTCTCTCTCCCTCATATAGGGTACAGCCCAACTGACGATTGGTCTCATGCCCTGGCATAGCATCAGTAATCTCCCAAGATTCCAAATGTCCAACTGGAAGCCCTGCCCCCAGACATGGCTTCTTGCAAATCCTGCAAAACTCAACTTATACCAGCCAGCCCAATATAACTGGTATTTGGCTGGGTCCTAATTAGTAGATAGTAAAACCTCTCCCATCTCCCTTTCCCTGCTTTACTAAACTGTGTTTTGTATTTTCCTGCTTGTTTCCTTACCTAAAACCCAACAAGTACCCATTAGTGTTAAGTTTAATCCTTGACTTGATTAAGGAGGCAGTTGGGGGTTTAACTGCTATTCTCAATCCTGTCACAGCTCACTCCCAGCTGTGTCTTGTGTTGTGGAAGTGGGAGTGTTTCTCTTGTATATTTGTGTGACAGGCAGTTAACTTACTTTACCAAATCATTCCATCACCCTCTACTCCCTCTATTAACCCGTTGGTGCTTATTTACCTGTTTCACCTCCTTCCCCCTCTAATTCTCTTTTTTACATATAATTCAAATTCAGTAGTGTAACCTAAGTCTAGGTGATGTAGCTTCAAGGATGCAGGCAGAACAAATGTTTGGAGGGGTCTAACTAAATTTGTATGGGGGCGGTGTTTAAAATTCTCCTGATATTAGAGGAATCCGCAGCCCATAAGAAGGAAGGGATTTCCTCCAGCTGTGGAGGATTGCAGGCCACAATAGGAGGCTCGGATATTTGAAAAGTGGGAAGGATTTTCAGTTGGGACAGGGACAGCCTGAACTCTCCTTGGGGAAAATTTGATTGTGGCGTTGTATTTATCCAAAAAACGTCTCTGCCCAAAAGGTGTAGAGGGACATCTGGGGAGAGAAGAAAAGGATGAGTATCCCTCATTTCTCCTAGGATAAATAGGATATGTTGGGACACATGAACAGATTGTATGCAGTTTGTAATCCTCACTATAGAAACTTGCTTGTACTCCAAGGAAGGGAGTCGTGGTGTTTAGAACTGACATTGTGGAGCCAGTATCTATGAGAATTTCAATAGGATGGGAGGCAACTATGATGTGAATGATGCCCACTGGAGAGACCACTGGAAAAAAACCCCTTTATGTCCTTGGAGCCCTGTCACTGTGAGACCTCCTCACACTCCTCAGAAGAGCCCTCACACCAGAGGCAGAGTTGGAACTTACCTTGGCATCTTTTCAATTTGTGTAGCAGCTATCTATGATCCTTTTTCAAGTGCCCTGGCTTATTACAAAAAGAACATCTTTCATCCCTCCACCTTTTGACTAGATATCTGGAATGAGACTATCTAGCAACATAGGGTGAAACTGATTCTTGTTCACTTTGCTTCTACTGTTGTATTTGCAAATTCATAATTTGATTGGTCTTTTTTGCTACTTCAGCCTCTTTTTCTTTTTCCTCCACCAAGGTTTGTTGAAACTTGCTAGCTAAATAAACTAAATCAGCAGTGGATATAATATTCCAATCCACTTTCCCTCTTTTTTGAAAGGACTTTGCTTAGCTCCTCTATATATAGTGTATTAAAAGTGATTAAGCCATCAGGGCTGTCTGGGGAAAGTCCAGAGTTCACCCTGAAGGTAATTAGCATCTTATTTTTACCATAGATTCCTGACTCTCTTGCATTCTGAATGCAAACTGGAATTTCCCCCCAATTCACAGATTTTGGAAAAGTTTTGGGAATTGCTTCTAGTAATGATTCTCCAATTTTCTTGGCCTCTTGGAGGTGAGCTTCAGTTCCTTCTTCTCTAGCCATTAACTAGTTTATGTGTTCTAAAGGGTTTTCCCATTTAGCCATTGTAAACCAGTGGTTGGCATATTCTCCTGGGCCTACCAATATTTGGGCCAGCTGATAAAGGTCTGACAAGCCAGGCTGATAAGTAGAAAGAGTCACCTCAAACTCTTTGGCAAATTCTATAGAGCTTTCTCTAGCTTTTGGAAATTCCTTAGCCATAGATTTAAGCTCTGCTTTGGTCTAGGAGGATGAGAGATGCTTGCATGGCTTTCATGCCTTTTTTCCCCTTAATTTTAAAAGGAAATTGAGGAATGGGGGCCTCAGGTGAGCCTAAAGGCTTGGGTGGGCTGTGCCTGTAAGGAGTTTTGAGTTTACCAGAGCCTTTTAGCAGCTCTTTAAAGTCTTCCACCTCTTTCTGTAACTTCCTTATCTGCACGTCAGCTTTCTTCCTACTCCATTCCTTAGACTGCTCTCCCAGGTCAACTGGGTTCTCTTCCTTGTTTACACTTTTTTTTTACTCTTACCTTTCTCTTGGTTCCCAGATTGTTCTGACCTGGATTTTCTTATAGTACATTCCTCAAGCCATTGGTTGAAAGCCTCTCTTTCATCCTGCTCGATCTCCAGACCTGCTTCACTCAACACAGACTGCAGAAAAACAATTTTTTTTTGCTATCAAAAGAGCCCCACTCTGGCCAGCCTCCCTTGGGATCAGATTGAGTTAATTTCTGGCACTTGTGTAAATACCTACATGTACTAGGCCCATACTCTGAAAACATATATTCTGCAGCAGTCCCATAAGAGGTCCCTGAGCTGGCTCCTTAGCATTAAGGTATCCCTTATTTTCTGTAGCAATTCCCTCAGGGAAACTCTCAGCCAGCACCATAGATCCACAGTTGCCCTTACTTTCTGTAGTAGCCCGCCTAGAGGGGCTCTTGATGGGCATCACAGACCCATGATTGCCCATTGCACCTCCTGATTAAAGAGTAGATTTTTTTTTAATGCAAGGTTGGGTTCTTTATTCGAGAATGGGAACTTACTCAGCCAACCTTACAACTGAATTCCCAACTTCAGAACTCCAAATGAGTTCTGAGGGTACCTTGTGATATGCAGAAATTGGCAGCCATTTTCTGTAGGTACAAGTTAGCAGTTTGCCACTTTGGAACACAGAACCTGGCAAAGTACCCAAGGCATATGTCAGGGTGACAGTTAAGGACAGAGTATAAATTGAGGGTCCACAAATCCCTGGGGTCTTCACTTCTTTCTCTCATCTCAAGGGTTAGGGAGGAGGTGGTAGAACTGAGCCCCTGGGTGGTTTGGGAGATTTGAATTAGGCAGGCAGGTAGGGACAACCTTCATTGCTAGCCAAATCAATACCCTATTGGCATAGCCAACAACCATTAAATCAAGCAAGAGTGAACAGTCACTTTTAAGAAAACAATAGCATTCTGACCCAGGGGCCTTACAGCCAATAACAAAATTGGGAAGTGTCCCTCAAAGTCTTCTCATACTCTGCATCTTAGGAACAACTTGTGCTTCAAGATTTATTTTAGTTTGTAATATTAGCCAAGTTCACTTAGGGTGTACCCTTCACCCACCTTTCCTTCTCACTCTTTCCTACCCTCAATTTGATTACAAATAACCCCTGTTTGACCCTAAAGCCTAAATAATATTTGAAACCAACTACTTACCTTACAGCAACTAGTCTCAAGCAGTCAGATCCAGATAACATCACTAGCTGGCTTTAGTCTTTCCAAGCCAGTGTGATCCTTCATTTCTAAGGTTTTAGGAAGTCACATTCTACTTCCTGGAACATCTACCAACTGCCTGGCTGGATTGGTTTCTGTAAGGGGGGAAATTTTTTGGGGGGTTGAATATTAAAATATTGGTTGCCAGGGGAAAAATCCCCAACTAAGGAATAACCTGAAGTCAAAATTGACTTTTATGGAAATTTATTTACAATTGAGAAGAGATAGAAGAAATAAGGAAAAAGAATCTAACATAGTAGGTAAATTACTATGATTCTCTAATTAATCCAGGTAGATCTAATTAACCCATGCAGAGAGTCAGAGGGCCAGGGTAGCCTGGAGATGAATGAAGCAAAAGCTTCAGTCACAGGGTCTCTGTTAAAGGGAAGTTCCTTAAGAGAAGTTCGGGAATATTCAGCCTTTAAACTCACCACATGGAATTCCAAAGAAGATATTAAGAGCAGTCTCACCAAGGTCTCAGTGTCCCAGCCAGCACTCCTCCACGAACCAGAAGAGCTAGAAGACCTAGCCCAGCTGACTGAGGTCTCTTTTTAAAGGGGTCACTTATGCGTCACTTCCTGTGCCTCCTCCCTCCTAGTTTGTGTGTCCAATCACAACAGACACTTCTCTTAGGACTGCCTAGGGGGCAGTCAGTTGATTCTGATTCGTCACCCACTCTAGCACACATGGGTTATGGACCCAAAATTGGAGATGTTCTCACTTTTGTTGATTAAATCTAAAGATGGGCAGTGTAGATTTAATCTAATTATGACATTTCTAAGGCCCTGTGGTTTAGCAAAGAATTCTTGATCTCTTAAATGAGGCTTAACCCAGCTGGTGTGGGAACAAATCTATATTCACATCCAGCTGTGGTTAGGGTATCATATTTTAAGCAACCATCACTAGCATCTCCTGAGCCCCCAGCTGCTCATAACAACCTGCAGGTTCAGATTTCCTTTATCAGGTGGCCTCAGGCAGTTTTCACTTTGAATCCCACCACTGCCACCATTTGTTAACTTGGAAATAACACATAACTAACAGTCAGAAAAATCAGCATTAGGAAAGAAGAAGTTCTAAATCTGTAAATTTGAGTTGGAACATCTATCAGTAGTTTGGAATACTGTTAAATACCATATGGCATATGGTAAATATTCTATAGATTACTTTTAAAAATCTATACTTTTAGGATAAGAATGGTTTCATTGCTGGAATGTAAACAGATGACTAATGCAATCTGCACATATCATGGATTTTGTAGGTATCTCAGTTTACCAATTTGTACTATGGACTAAATTTCTGACATGAATTAGATAAATCCATGTGCTAAGATATAATGTTTAAATGATACAGTCTTTTAAAAATCGGGATTCTTTTGAGTTACTGATGAACAATTAAAGTGATACTTAGTGTAGTGAATTTTATTTGAATTATGGTGGTGAAAATCAAAGTAGAAGAAGGTTTGAGAAGTAGTAAATCTGATTATGAGAGCAATGAAGGAACTTTAAAATCCAAAGGGGAGGCTTATTTAGAAAATTCCAAGGATGTAGAAATGAGGAATAAGGAAAGTTATAATTTGTTTGCCTTAATCGAGTAAACAAGATTTGAAAGTAAAATGGGTGAATGTTTTGATGCTAATAAGTTTAACTCTACTGGGAGATGAGAATCATCTTAGTTGCATTAAGTATTGGTAATAGTTTAAACAGCTAGATGATGAAGCCATAATTAATCATAGAAAGACAGGTGTGAGATAGTGCTACTAAAAAGTTAAGCTGCTTGCTGATTTATTAACTCTCTTCTGGCTCAAGGAAAAGGTGTGTGAATTGGGGAACAACCAACTAGTAGTACTACAGTTTTCATTTGAATATTTAGATATTGAATCTTATTTTTTGTAAGGTATGTGAATCTCCTTTTCATTTTATAATAGTTTTTGAATTCCAATGAAAACAATCTTTTTTTCCCTGAATACAGAAAGAAAAACTTTTAAGTATCAAAATGGGGACAAGCTCATGGCCCTGAAGTCTCCCAGATAAATAAGTTATCATAGTTTGGGATAAAATCCTACTAGTTATATCCATTGTAGAATGAGAGTCTGTGAGGATTAAATTATGTGAAGAGAGAATAAAGGAAATAAAGAATTTGTACTTACAAGTTTATGGATAAAATGTTTTTCTTTTTAACTTTTCCATATAGTATGATTATAAGAAGTCATTTGAGTGGGCAAAGTAATCAGCCCTGCAAGCTCTTGTTTGGGTTATGGAATTTCTAAACAAGGAAACTGGATTATTAAGAATTCGCTTGTCCATAATACTAGAATGATTTCTAATTTATGCCAAGGTGAGTTCTACTTTAAGAGAATAGAGTAAATCTCTTCTGTGTATATGTGAATCCTGGAAAATGTTCAGCTCTAAACTGTGACTGGTGAGATTACCCATTTGAGGCCAAGCTCTTGGGATCCCAACTGATATTGAGTTCTGAATTCAGTTATTGTTAGATTGAGAAAAGCCACAAGGCACTTGGAGAAATGTGAACAGTTGCAGGTTCAGGTCCTTATAAAAGTTGAAAGTCCAAGTTTTCTCAGCTTGACTCAAAAATCTCAGTCCAAGCTGGAATAGGATCCTTCTAACTTGATAGGCCCACCTGATTCTGAATATTCCTGAGGCTGGTTATTGCATGAATGATGATAGCTCTGATTTTTACCTGAAGTCAAATAGTTGACTCTATCCTTTCCCTGCTTTTTCCATTCATGGCAAATTTCTATAATCAGAACAAGTCAATGGAAGATGTGAGCATAATGCAAATTGTAAGATGACTGTTTTCAGTCTATTATGTCATCCCATATCACAAATATCAGATGAATTAGTAATTGAAGTTCTTAAAATCTGAAAGTGCTTAGTAACCAAATATGTTCTATTATAGGCAACTCAATTCTCTGCATGCCATTAGGAATTAAGTGTATCTTCACCCCACCCTGTGTGTTTGTTTTAATTTTATTTTAATAATTGTTTAATTTGTTTTAATTGTTGTAACTAGTCTCTAAGTTCATTATTGGTATAATCAGTGAAACTGGAAGTAGATAAATTTATTTGCAAAGAAGTTTTATCAATTATGAGGTTTTTTTAGAGGGTTAGATTCCTAATAGCATCTAAATCCTCCTCTTGAAATGTAAAATAATGAGAAAGTGACAGGTTAGATAAATTTAACAAATAGAATTAAATGTTTCTAATTGGACATGTTAAACCCTAAGTTTCTGAATTTTAAGTGCACTGTGAGCGGCTGATAGTTTAGTAATATTTGAAAAGTTGTAATAATTTGTATTGGAATCTTCTCTGTAAAAGATTTTAGCCAGAACATCTACAAACCGCTTGGAACAAAAGAAGCAAATATCCCTATCCCTTACTGTCAAAGGGTAGGTTTTTAATTCAGATAAGTAAGTGAGACAACTGAAATGAAATATTGGCTTTGGTGATAAGCTACTAAAATACAAATAAGTCTGATGTTAATTGCTATTGTATTACTGTATTCATTTCTACAGTTTACACAAATGGGATTCAAAATCAGGATAGAGACACTTTAGGCCAAAATCCATTTCAACTGGCCTGATGTTTGGCCTTGGCAATATTGAGTCTCCCTAATATGAAACAAAGTTAAGCAAAATGGAGATTAGAGGGTCACTAATTTTTTCATCTGAAATGATGGGATAAATCTAATCTATACTGTTAGTTTCCTGCAAGTTCTCATTAGGATCCATACCACCTCATGGCCACCCACTACAAGTCAGAACAATGCCAAAGAACTGGATGCCTGGGAACTCGGGATCCCCATGTAGCATAATATTCCTCCTAATTTTGGTCCCTGTCTCCTAAGTAGTCACTAGATTTTATTTTTTTTTCAGTTATATTCTTTTGCATTTCAGATAGTGATATAGAGACCGAGGAAAGGAAATGTCACCGAATGTTGTAGAAATTGGAAAATATGTCAAATGAATGAGAGCAACATTAGCAAGAAGTAGAGGAGAGAAATGTAAGAAATAGAAGGGTGTGGCTCTTAACAAAAAGATAATGATCAATGAAGGAAGAAGGAATGGGAAAGAGGTAAAGGGGCTGTTGGAACAGGTTAAAGACAGCTAAGGTCAGCAATGAAATCTGAAGGTGATCCCAATGATTGCTTTGCATGCTTAATAAGAATTAATGAAGCTAAAGAATATTCTCTTCCCACCTCTGAGCAGGATTTGGCAAGTCATTTTCTGCACATGCAATGTATGGAAATGTATGTAATGGGAGGGGGATATTAGGTGGAATTTTTTGGGAAGACTGCACTTCTAGTACTCAGGTTATGAAGAACAGAAGGGGAGGGAACTTTGCATTAGGGTTGGGAATAAAAGAAGACTTACTGCAACAAGCCTATGCACATGCCACTTTCTTGCAGTGCATACCTATTTTTGCAAGAATATAAAGGTTTCCTATTTATATTTTCACCTGAATGAAGAAGACTATTCACATTAGGGGGTCAGGCTATTTAGCTATTACTAAATAATCAAATGGGAATGATGGCAAAATAGCCAAATCCACTAGAAGACTTCATGGTTGACTGAATAAACCAGGGATTATAGAATTAACAAATGAACTTAATCCAGGGTATTCCAGCAGATGAATAATAAATTGCCATGGTTTTATGTCACCACTTTTTTCCTGAAGATGAAAGAAATCTGTATGTGTTTAATGTAGGATGGTAATGGCCAACCTTTTAGAGACTGAGTGCCCAAACTGCAACCCTCATGCCACAGGGGAGGGAGGAAGTGTTCCCATTGGGCTATTGGGCAGAGGTGGGTGATGTGATAAATGTCATCAAGTACATGTGGAAAGGGGGAAGGGACACATCAGCATATTTGCCGTAGGCTCACCAACATGGATGTAAGACATCTAGCTCAAAAAGAATCATGAACCAGATTAGACTTGTGGAACCTATTTAGGCATGAATCTAGAAAATATAGCTTGGAAAGTTCAAATATCATCTAGTCTATGATTAAGTAGATTTATTTTCTTTTCTCATTTTCAGGGAATCTCTAATGACTTTCCCAGAGTGTTAAAACAAAGAAATCAAAAGGCAGAGAATGACTCTGAATTGTTCTTGCCTTTCATAGGAACCCAAAGATTGAAGGTAAAGAGGACAATCCAAAAGAATTTGTTGGCCTCTAGCAGTTGTCTTTACCATGCTTCCCTGAACTCTGCTTTTTCTCCCTTTTCAAAAGACTATTTAATCACCCATTTTTTATAGTTCAGTGGAAGTCCCAGTACTAAGGCTCTACATGTTTTGCCAGATTATAACCCCAATGCTGTGAATCAGTGTGATTTTTTTTTTATAATTTCCTTGCTCAGATTAAAGACTCATTATTATAACTATTTGGATACTTATACGTATATTTGCAGGTTTACTTCCAGGGTAACTTTCCATTGTTTTATCAGGTTAACCCTGATGTTTCTCATCAAGATCTAGAAACCAAGGCAATTCTAAACCACACAAGCTACTAGAAATAGTACCACCTTGACAAATATAATTAACAACATAGGACAGAACTGAACTTGGAGAAAGAAGCAAGGGACTCAAGAAGGTTCAGGAAGCTTCTAAATCAGTGTAGATATAGAAACTAGGGAAAGGCTCAAAGGCCAAGCTCCCTTATATCATTCCTAAGAGGAAAAAACTGATGCTCAGAGAAACTGATTAAATTGGGGGAGAGAATGGGACATAAGCAAAGACTAAGGGCTAAATCCTCAGTTTTGTTCATTTTTGACAAATTTAGCCACCCCTGCAAAATTCACTAATATCACATTTGCACTGTGAGTGCTTCTTCCCTGCCCTTCCTCAGGCCTTCTTTCTAAATCTAAGATATGAAAGTGACAGAATAAGGTGATAATTAGCTTTATGTTAGCTGACTTTGCCAAAAGGGGGGAAAAACTCATTTTCTCCATCAGGGAGATTTTGCATTTAATATTTTATAGCTTCTAATAATTCTATCTCCTGATTCCCTGCATTTTCCCTGGCTATCTCCCATACCCAGAATGTTCTCTATTGTCATCTCTACCCCTTTGTTTCTCTGGCTTCCTTCAAGTTCCAGCTAAAATATCTTCTGCAGTAAGGTTTCCCAATCCCGCTTAATTCTAAAGCCTTCCCTTTGATTGTTTCCAATTCATTATAACTATAGCTTGTTTGTAAATAACTGTTTTGTGTGCTCTCTCCCTCAGACTGTAAGCTCCTCACCAGCAGGAAATGTCTTTTGTAGTATACCCAGACTCCCCTATAGGGTGCATGGCACATTTGTTGATTGACTTTAGGAATTATTCAAATAACGAGCCAACTTGTCTTTTTCTTTGATTTCTACTATTTTCATTTTATTTTACTAATTAAAAAAAAACCTGTATCTGAGAGTGCAGGATCACTGGCCCTGGTGTTAATGATCCAGAATATTATCCTGAAGAATCATGGGAAATTAGCATCTGATCTAAAAATGGAGTTGTTTGTGCCAGTTTGAAGCCGAATTGGCTGCAATAATGACCATTCAACACTAGATGGAGCTAGATGTCAGTATTTTTGTCATCTATAATACTAAAGGATTCAGCATTCTCTGGAAGACCAAGATTTAGGATGTTGATTTTTCAGAAGACATTACTTTTTTCAAGTCTTCTCACTTCTCATATATTCATATTTCTAGAAAAACTTAGACTTGAGAGAAATTTATAAAGTTTTAAAAATAATAGGACAGAAAGGGGATGATTTCCTTTTAATCAGAATTTCCTAGTTTAGTTCCCTGTTATGTTTTTAGCTTTTAAACAAAAGCTTCCTTAAGCTCTCATTCATTTCTTTTATGCAAGGTGAAATATTATGGGGTCAAGATACTTTTATAGCTGAAAGAGGAACAAAGTTAAAAATTTAAAGTTAAATAGTAGATCTTTCTGGAAAGGTCTAGCTTTTTTTTAGCTTATTGATTTTATTTTCCCTCTTACATGTAATAACAATTTTCAACATGTGTTCTCTTAGATAAGATCCAAATTGTCTCCCTTTCCTACCCCTTCCTGGAGGTGGTAAGAAATTTGATCCTAGAGTATATGTACATTATCATGGAAAACTTACTTTCATATTGACTATTGTAATGAAAATACTCATATAAAACCAAAACCAAAATAAAAACACAAGCTAAAGTGAAAAATGTTATGACAAATAATACTATCCAGCTCTGGAGAAAACTGTTTGAGTTGGAATTCAAATCAAAGCATAAGTCCCTCAGTATTGTCCCAGATCATTATATTATTGAATAGCTGAGTCTTTCATAGTTGATCATCATGCACTATTACTATTACTGTGTACAGTGTTCTCCTGGTTCTGCTTATTCCATTTGCCATCAGTTCATGCAGGTCTTTTTGTTTTTTTTCTGAAATCTCCCTACTCATCATTTCTTATACCACAATAGGATTCTGCCACCAGCATATACCACAGTTTGTTCAACCATTCCCCAATTGATGGACACCCCTTTAGTTTCCAATTCTTTGCCACCACTAAAAGAGCAGCTATAAATATTTTTGTACAAGTAGGTCCTTCCCACTTTTCTAGCTGAGTTGTTAAATATTGTATGAAATTCTTCTGTTTCATATTTGACTTGATGACTCCTAAAAGTCTGTGTTTATTGACATTTTGTCATAAAAAAAGTTTACCAAAAGTAGGAAGGAAACAGTAAATTTTCTATTATGGCAGAAAAGAGAATATTAAAACTTGAAAATGCCATTGAAAAACAAATAAAATGTGATAGAAAACAAGAAATGTGTATCTTAAGAAGAACTTTAAGTTCCACACAATATTATTGTAAAAGACTAATGTGTAAAGACAAGATAAGAGAGATGACTTTACCTTGCCCCTTGTCTGCAAGGAGATGTGATAATATCTGCTTTGTGGTTGATTTTGAAACAAGTATAAAAGGGATGGATGGCATATCTGCTTATGTTGCTCTTTCCCATCCTTCAGATGAGGTGGTCTTTGCTAAAAGATATAAATCCCCTCTCAACAGGCCAGAAAAGCCAGGAAGTCAGAGGTCCCTTGATCAAGGATGTAATGCTACTTCCTAATAGTCCTGGCAGACAGAGGGATACATGCTCAGGACCAAAGTAGAGGGACTTTTCAATTAGAAGGTACACATGACTTCAAACTCCTTTGCTTTAATACTTTCAAAAAAGAACCCATTATCTTTGCCCTAACCCTCCTCTAAACTTCCTATTTCTGCCTAGAGGGCTACTATCATCTTTTTAGGCCCCCAAGCCCTCAATCTCATTGTTCTTAGACTTTTTACTCTTATCCCATTTGTACACTATTGCCAAATCTTAATATTTCTACTTTCACAGAACTTCTCTTCTACATCCCTTTCTTGCCTCATATACAACCACAAGTCTAGTCCAGGCTCTCCTCATCTCTCATCTGAATTACTGCAATAGCCCTCTAAATAATCCCTCTACTTCATACCTCTCACCACTTCAAGCAATCTTCCATTGAGCCATCATCAAAGTGATTATCCTTAGGCACAAGTCTGACCCTACCACTCTATAGGGGGCCAGCCTCTATATGTTTTTGGGGTCCACGTTGGTGGCATAGGATGGTTAAGGCAGGAGAAAGAAAATGAGAACAACTAGATTAGAGGTTAGCCCATGCTGTTCTGAATTCTGTGGGCTTGGGAGTTTATTATATACTGATTTCAAGCAAAGAACACAAAAAAAGAGTTACAGCAGTGAAGGGATAACAAATAACCCATTGAAGTCTAAAGAGTAAAGGTGCAAAGACAAATGGTCAAATTCCAACCACCAACTTAGTAGGGGATAATTCTGGGAGCGGAAATACCCCATGGAGATGCTCACCAATCGAATCCTGCATTTGGCCAAATGAAATCCAGACTAAAGGAGCCAGTTCTAATCTAAATGTGCAATCTTATCTAAGTAACATTTGTTAGGATTCAGGCTTCTCAATTATCAAGGAAAGGAATCATCAACTCAGTAGATGCTGGTCTGCTACTTCAAAGCTCTCCAATAAGAATTCTAAGAAAGGTGGGGATCAAAGACTGAGTCAAAAGAGGAGCCTCAGATTTTTATCTTAGATGGCCCATTCTGTCTGCGTCCTGACATGCAGTGCAGAAAAATCATACACACAGTTTTACTTGCCGATGATTTTGTAATGGGATCCAGATAAAATATCTGTTACAGACTCTGTTTCTCTAAATGACTCCTAATAGCCTCTTGGAGGGATCAAGTTGTTTTTGGATTAACCTACCTGCTGGTACCAGAGCTTTTTGGGGCTCAGGTGACCAGAACCAAACACAAAGACTGCTTCAGCCTGGATTGGTCATGTAGGGAATCCAGATAACAGGCCCTAAATTTGATCCTATTTCTCCAATGGCTTTCTACATCCAACGGCTCTCAACACCACTCTCTAATTTGAACTCCTTTGGTACCATGTTTTCCTCTGATATTAAATACAAGTAATTGGTTGAAATTACTACTGTTTGCCTTTTAAAGCTATTCATGTCCCCATCATGGTGTGATGGGGATCTGGTAAGACTTCTTGAGATGGTGTCTCTTTCAGGAAGTCCAAATCCAGTAGTATAAGGACAGTAGTGTACCTGGCTCTAATCATTTAACTTTTTGGCTATGGAATCATCTGTTAGTTTTTTAAATTCTAGCCTATGAGAATAGACTCTCTTTGAGCAGTCCCCTCATCCCCATTATATAATTTCCAGGAAGCTTTTCTTTTTTTGTGAATTGAAAGCTGCAATTCTTTTAACTTCATTCCACTAAATGAATTCTGGCCTCTGGTATTTAATTTCTTCTTTAAAACAAAAACAACACCTTATGTCTTCAAATTTATATTAAATATCAATTCCAAGAACAGAAAAGTCATAAGGGCTAGGCAATCCAATCATACATTCAGCAAGTGTCTGAACTCGCATTTGAACCCAGGACTTCAGGCTCTAGGCCTGGCTCTCTATCCACTGAGCCACCCTTTTAATTTCTTCACTGGATCAAATTAGAGAGTCACAGGAGGTCAGAGCTGGATCCTGGAGATGTTTTTTGCTTTGAAGTCACAAACCAACTCCCCAACTGCCAGTCAGATTCCCAGCATTCTCTTTCACAGGGGTTGCCTCTGCCAGGGCTGTTCCACACCATTCTGTGTCACTCTGCTTTGTTCACTCTGCAACCCTGTTTCCATCACAAAATCTCCCTTTCACACAAAACATATTTACATATTATTCATATTTGCAATAGAGTGATCTTTTAAAGCCAAAACCTCAATCATATCCCTATCAAACCACATGAATGATCATGTTTTTTTTTTTTCCTGCATTTCTACTCCCACAGTTCTTTCTTTGGATGTGGATGGCATTCTTTCTTATAAGTTCCTCTAGATTGTCCTGGGTCTTTGCATTGCTGCTAGTAGAAAAGTCTTTTACGTTTGATTGTGCCACAATGAATCTCTCTGTGTACAACATTCTCCTGGTTCAGCTCCTTTTACTCTGCATCAATTCCTGGGGTTCTTTCCAGTTCACGTGGAATTCCTCCATTTCATCATTCCTTTCAGCATAATAGTATTCCATCACCATCAGATAGTACAATTTGTTCAGCCATTCGCCAATTGATGGATACCCCCTCGTTTTCCAATTTTTTTCCACTACAAAGAGCCCAGCTATAAATATTTTTTGTACAGATTTTTCCTAATTATCTCTTTGGGGTATAAACCCAGCAGTGGTATGGCTGGACCAAAGGGCAGCCTGTCTCTTGAAGCCCTTTGCGTACAGTTGCAAATTGTCCTCCAGAATGGCTGGACCAATTCACAACTCCACCAGCAGGTTTTAGTGTCCCAATTTTGCCACATGCCCTCCAACATTTATCACTTTTGGCCAATCTAGCAGACCATATTCTTTGTGTCATTTTTCAGTAGGGACTGTAGAACATGGCACTTGAGCTGAGACTTAAAAGTGAGATCAATCAGCTATAATATAGAAGAGATCTTTGCTCAGGTATAGACTGGAATAGATGATTGCTAGATTCCTTTCAGTTCTGAAATTACAGAAATGGATCTCAATTATAGACTATAGAATGAGAGTGAAAAGTCTTCGGAACTGGAGCAAGAATCATGTTATGTTGGATAGACAGATTTTGTCTTACTCCAGGAATTGTCAATAAATTATCAAACTAGTGTACTCAAATCATTTGCTAAGTTTGAATCAGTGTAGTGTTGCAGGGAGACTTTGCAAGTTTCAAAGGATTTGGAGTATTTTGATTTCTCACCCTCCAGTCTGTCCTGGGCTCATTCCTACTACATTCACTAAAGCTCATGTCTGTATTTTGAACCAAACCCAGATTAGACTTAGATACATGAATCTACAAAGCATCCAGCAATGAAATTATTTCATGTCCAAGGGGAACTACTAGAGTACCACAGGGATGGGAAACAAGGATATCTAACAACCAAAAAATGAGAGTTGGCCCTTTACCATGTTATAGAACTCACCTTTCCTTGGACTCTGTGTGCATTTGTGAGATATAAGCCAAAGTTATGGGGAGGAAGGGGAGAGAATGCTTTTGTACCTGCTATTTTTATGGAATTGTATTAATGCCCCTTTTCTTAACTCTACATAAGGCTATGTGATTAAATGATTCTCAACTGATAATCTTGGGAGGAAGAGGATACCATGTGGTGCTTGTTATATGTATCCTGGTGTTAAGAGGAGCTGAAGCTGAGTCAGTGTGGAAGATTCCTAAGTGTAACACACAAATTATGGTAGTGAAACACAGGACTCCACAGGAATATTTGCAGTGAATCTGCTGCACCCAACTTCAGTATAACAGTTTCCCAGGATAAATAATCAAGTGAAGAATCTGTGGTTAAGAATTCACAGCTACTTCTAACTGTCTATCCTGGCTCAATATGGATAACGCTGGTTGACTACAATTCAAACCTTTCTACAATTGAAATAAATCTCCTCTTCCCTCAAATACTCAAGAATATATTCACTAATCTCTAGGGTAAACTCACTTTAGGTGAGTTTAAAGATTTAATAGTAAGAGGCTTGAGGAGGGAAGCATGGAAATGATGGGGAAGAGGGTTACAGGAGATCCTTGGCCTAAGCTATTGATGATTAAGATGGTATATATTAACTGAAGTTAATCAGGGTATTAAGCTTGTCAGTTGTCAATGGTTAATTTGCCAGTCACCAGCCTGGTAGAGCCAGAGTGCTTCAATCTGAATTAGGTTATTTGATAATAAATGATGTTGCTTCTTCTTGATGAGTGAATTAGAATCAGGATGTTCAGTATAGGATAACACAGTATTTGAGACTGTGGAAGGGATCAGTGCTGGTTGCTGGTATTTTAAGTTGACCTTTGGCCTACCCAAGCCCAACCAAGACCTCCTACACCAACCCCTATCTCAAAATTGAGATCTGTCTCAGTTCAAATCCTCCTTTTATACTCTCCCATCAACTGAATTTGCACCTGCTAGCCTCTGCCAAGCTCAGCCCATTCCAAGTTCTAAATAGCTAACTGTCAATCATTTGCTTTTGATATTGTATTACAAAATGTAATTACAGGCTTGAGCATTAAAAATTCAGTGGCACCCCCTAGAATCTTGTACGGAAAGATGTCTTCCTAAGGGGTCTAAGACTTGTCTGTAAGAAAGGGAGTTAATAAAAGAATCCTCAGATTATATGGGTTAGTAAAGCTGTGATCACATTTACAGATGATTAGCATGGTTCTAAAAGAATGATAGTTAAGTTTTCTGGCTAGTGAAATGCCCAAAGAAATACAGGCAGATTTTTTTTAACCAAATATTTGTGCAAAAATGGAAATCTTCAACTCTCCAAGGAGTATACTGACTATAATTCTTTAGAATCCAATTACTCTACTATATACTTGTTAGCAGAATTCCAAGGACCATACTATCTCATCTTATAGGAGTGAGCTTTCTTATTCAATCACAGAATCTCCTTGACATTACAAATTCTGTTAATTCCTTGTCAGATAATTTTTGTTCTTCTGGCATTTTCCGGAGAGCAAAAATACCATTATTTCTATTAAATCATCAGTCTCTCTGACACATAATTATTTAGCTCTCACTTTATTTTCAGTGTGGTAGCATTCATAGTCCATGAATTGAATTACTTATAATATTAGCCTTTGGTGAGTTCTTTTAAAAATGTTTTAATAATTTGTTGATGCTTTTTATTAATCATTATCTCTCAGTAACTCCATTTTCAGAATTCTTTCCTTTGTAACAAATGGAATCTGTTAAGAAGGACAACCTAATGCTTTGGGTAGGCCTGATATTATGTAGCATTCCATACTCAGAGTCTACCACTTTTCTATTGAGAAAAATAGAAGGGTCACTGACCCTTCCTTGGAATCAAGTTTGGCAATTGCATTAGTAAAAAATCTTATATCTTTATTGTTTTCCTTTGTGCTTACAAGGCATGAATGGTCTGTGTTATGATGATAACAACAGATATTATGGATAAGCAGACAAATGTGTCAGGGCCAGTAGACCTTCAAGTCACAATCACTGATTGACAGGCTTCAGTGAGAAAGGACGGGGTTAGACACTTCTGGATCTCATACCCCTCCCCCCTAGCAGTTGCTGTTTCAGTTTGAAATGGAGACCGGCTAAGATTCTTCTGGTAAATTTCTGTTATGGCTGAACCCCAATGATGTTCCCTTTCTTTAATTTATATTCCTCACAGGTCTGATAGAGGAATATGTAGAAGCTAGTTATCTAACTGTTGAAGACTGGGATAAATGATCTTCTTAAAACTGGCAGCTGACAGGATTCAAATTAGACGACCAAACTTGAGCTGTGAGTATTCCCCCAAATAATTTCCAGGCACAGATTTGAAGGTAAAGTTTATATTAAGAAGTAAAAGGAAAACTAGAGTAGTTAATGAAGGTATTTAGATAAGGAAAGGTGACCCTGAACTATTGGGTTGAAGCTGCCCTTCCTCCCACAGGAGGGGGTGAAGGCACCTAACTGAATTTGCTCTCTTGTTAGATAATTTATATATCTAAATCACTAAATAATTATTATATTGATATTTATAAGGATTAATTTTAACAAACAGGCTAACTCCTGAATAGGAACCACACTGGCTTATGCCACAATGGCCACTCAGGTGAACCCCCAAGTTAGAAGCAGTAAGCAGTGTGTCTGCTCACTTCAACCCCCACAAAGCAACTGCCAACTCTTCTCAACTGCCCCCTCACCCAAAGTTCTCCAGGGGGGTCCCCTGGAATTCTGGGTGAGGCTGTCCTCATCTTTTCAGGGATTCCATGCATCCACCTCTACATAACATCTGTTGGTTCAATTTTTGGGGGGTATCTATATTTTTATCAGTGCATTGGTTTCTCCAACTTCTTTGAATTCTCTAAAATTATTTCTTACAGCATAATAATATTCCATTACATTCACATAGTCCAACTTAGCCATTCCCCAGTTGGAAGTCACCAGTTTTATTTCTGATTTTTTGCTGTCACAAAAAAAAATCTGCTAGGAATATTTCATAGAATCTTTCCCTCTTGACCTATTTGAGATATATACATAGGAATGGTCTAAGTGACTTTTTACTTTTGAAATGTTTTATTAAGGGCTCTATTTTTGTCATTCCCAGTTATACCCCAACCCTACTCTCTTGAGCCGTAGTCTATAAATAACAGCCATCTAAGCAAACTGAAACAACAAATTACTACATCTAAAATCAAACACCAAATATTTATTAAACTCTGCTCTATGCCAGGCATTAGGTATTGTGTATTAGGTATTAGGGATAGAGAAAACAATTAAAGAATCTTAACTCTCAAAGAGTTTACATTCTATTGTGCAGCATTCTGCATGTAATTCCCAAATTCTACTGAAAGGAGAGGTGGATTTCATCAATTTTCTAGTTCTAATATTAGGCAGCTAGGTGGCACAATAGGTAGAGTGACAGGCCCAGAGTCAAGAAGATTCATCATCCTGAATTCAAATCTGGCCTCAGACACTAGCTATGTTTCCTTGGAAAGCCATTTAACTCTGTTTGAATCGGTTTCCTCATCTGTAAAATGAGCTGGAGAAGAAAAGGCAAGTCATTCCAGCGTCTTTGTGAAGAAAACAACAAATGAAAGCATGAAGAATCAGATACAATGGAAAACGCATTAAAAAAGTTCCAAGATTACTGACCTTATATATTTTCAGTATCTGTTTTTAGGAATTTAGAAGCAAAATGGTCCTCATGCTAAATACCTTACATATGATACATTTGACAGTGTTACAGAATCCTCTAAATGGATAGTGCGTTCTACTACCAGTGAACATCCTTTAAATAGACATGAGCCTTTAGTTATAGAAACAATTATGAAGATAATAACAAATCTATTTGTAGTGAGCAATAGAGAATGGAATGGCTTGGATTCAGAGGGATGATAACTCTTAGGCCCTGAAAGCAATTGTGCTATAGGATTATTTAGTGTAGTACATTTTATATAATATACTTTGAGCCAGAAGGAAGACTTGAGTCATAGAATTGAGAATTTTGAAAAAAAAAAAGATACTTATGTGTTATAAGAAAACAAACTAGGACGAAGGAGTGGGAAGATAGCATCTTTTGTCATGCCAAGCTTTTAATGAGCCAGACTACATAGAAAGCATTATCAAAATTTGTTCATCCACCAAAAGGGGAAAAAAAAGAAAGGAAAAACCAAAGGAGAAAGTTATAAAGGACAGACTGTGATAGAGAAGACATAAGTCAAAGTGGGCCATCAGACTCTGGATACTTCAGAACTCAGGATGAAGCTACTGGTCATCCTTATCCTTTCAGGAACTATAGGAAGTCTATTCTCTACCCTCATCAAAAAAATTGTAATCTTTCTACAATCTTTCTTTCCCTTGCTTGTTTAGCAACAGATATATAATATAATCTTTTGGTTCTTTTTAAACGTTTCTATTATCTGATCTTGGTTCAAATATGGAAATTAGCTGGAAATATAAAAAAATTTAAATCTTGACAGCCAAATCTCTGAATTTTAAATATTTCCACAAAAAGAGGCTCCAAGCAATCATGATCATATTGATATCTTTTTCTGATTTAAATTCTGTAAAACAGCAGAGAAGGAGAAAACTTTGATCTAAGTCATTCTACAAGGCTAAAAAGCAAGCTAATTATTTTTTTTTAAGTATGATTAAGTAAAACTCCAACCCTCGTATGAAAAAGGGGCACATGGGAGAAATAGACAAGATCTGGATGATGCAACCCACTTGAGATTGAGTAACTGAAAGTATAGAATATCTACCTCAGTGGTTACCCAGCAGTACCCATTAGTATTCTATAGCATTTTAAGGTTTAGAAAGTACTTTTCTTTTGATTTTCTGAAGTAGACATTTACTAAAAATATACACACAAAGAGTTAGTAAAATGTTACACATGGAATTTCATTGTAATGTCACTTACAATTTGATTTTATACTTGGTGGATAGTCAATCAGCTAGATAACACAGTGGACAGAGCACTGGACTTAAGATCTGAGTTCAAATCCAGGCTTAGACATTTTTTTTGGCTGTGTAACCTTGGATAAGTTACTTTAAACCTCTACTTTAGTTTTCTTGAGAATAAAATAAAGCATCACCCATCTCCCAAAATTTTTTGTGAGATCAAATGCAATATTTGTAAATCATTTGTTATAGTACTTGATATGTAATAGTCATTTAATAAATGCTTAATTCCCCAATCAAAAAGCATTTATTACTTAATATATGTTGGGAACCACATGTGGCAAAAATAATCCTTTTCCTCCAGGATCATGCATTTGAATGAAGAAGACAAATGTTAATAATTACCTAAGGATTAGATGAAGGTAACCTGAAAATAAAGGCAACTGGGGGAGTGGAAAGTCTGAGAGGTCCCTTTTTAGAAGGTGAGTTTTTTATTGAGACTTGAAGGAAATAAGAGAACTTATGAGGCAGATGAAGGGACAGAACATTCTAGTCATGGGAAACAGAAAATGAAAAGACAAATCAATAATTCCTGGAACATAAAGGAGGTGAAGGAATTCTAAGCCACTCTGTTGGATCATAGAGTGTGAAGAAGGGAGGAAAATATAAAAAAATGGACATTTAAAGCTCCCTCTACCCTTCCCCTTTCCTAACTGTCTAAATAGAGGACTTTTTTTTAACCCTGGAGGCAATACGGAGCCATGAAAATCCTACATTATAAGAATGACCTTGGCATGGTGAATATAAGATGGATTGTACTAAGGGTAATTATGAGGTAAGACCATTTGGAAGGATGTTGTAGTAGTCTGAGAATTTTGTGGTCATACCAGTGGCAATAAGGGATGCCTATGAGATATTGTGAAAATGAAAGTAATAAGATTTATCAAAGGTTGAATATGTGGGGTGAATGAGAGTGCTGAAGAATCAAGATGTTACTGAGGTTGAGTGACTTGAAAGATGGTGAACCCTTGGATAATAATAGGGTTGTTCTAGGGAGAAATACAATTTTAAGGAAAGATAATGAGAAAGAGGTAGTTCTAAAGGGAATTGGCCTAGGAGGAGTTGTGTAGGCTTATACTAGGAAGACTGATAAAATAAAAAATCCTGGTTCTAGAGTCAATACCTGGATTCAAATCTGAACTCTGCTTAAAATAAGTTAAATAGTGTAACAGGATATTGTGTAAGAATCAAAAGATGGGCATAAAACACCTTAGATCCACATGGTTTTCTCCTCTTAAGCTTTAGGGAGTTTATTTTAGATGAAGAGTTATAAGTTCAGTTATAGTTATTCTAAACTCCTAGATATATTATATTTATAAAATTAGACAAAGATTATTATTTGTGCCTAAATTTTAGGAACTTATTTAATATCTAATCTTTTTATTCACAAAGCAAAATGTTGATTTTATTAGAAACATTTGGTAATAAAGTAGTAGTTTATATATCTAACATCTCTTGCTAGACAAAGCAAGAAGAAAATTTAGGGGAAAAAATCAACTTTTTCTTGGGATTTCCCTCAGGTTAATTTGAGTGCTGAGATGCTTATAGAGTTGATGATGTTCTTCAATATCTTTGTTCCTTAGGAGAGTGTTGGAATAGTCAGTCAATTTACATTTACTACTATCCCTACTATGTGTTGGACGTTTCACTAAGTGTTGAGGATACAAAGGAAAGCTCTCAAGTACCATTATCTCCAGTACTTTACATATTTCCCTCCATTCGACTGTAAACAACTGTGTACAAACAAGCCATATACAGGGCAAATTGGAAATAATCAACAGAGGGAAGTCACTAGAATTATGGGAAATTGGGAAGGGCTTCCTAAAGAAGGTAGGATTTTGATTGAGACTTGAAGGAAGCCAGGAGGTGATCAGGAGAGAGTATTCCAAACACAGAGGACAGTCAAAACACTCAGAGTTGAGAGATGGAGTGTTTTGTGTGAGGAACAGAAAGGAGACCTGTGTCACTGGATTGCAGTGGTGGTGGGGGAGGGGAGAGGAGCAGGCAAAAAGTATAAGTAAACTGGAAGTTAGAGGAGAAAAGATTATGAAGGACTTTGAATGTCAGAGGATTTTATATTTTTTCCTAAAGGTAATATAGAACCACTGGAGATCGAGTAGGGGAGTGACATGGACAGAACTTTGGTTTAGGAAGATGACTTTGATTACCAAGTGGAAGGTAGATTGCAGTGAAGACAGAAGTGACTTGGAAAATGGTTAGCACTCAAGTGTATATTTACTTTCCATCATTTAATATTCTTCAAGACATTTAACCTCTCAATCTCAGTTTTTATTTATTTTTCCTGTAAAATAGAAGGTTGGATTAGACTCTGAGATCCCTTCCATCTGTGTTGGTGAACCTATGATATAGATGTTCCCAAGGCTTCTAAGGAATTCAAAGAAAGTCCTAACAGTTATCTCACACACTATTCCAGTCAGCCATGTGATCTATTCATTTGTTTTCCCTAAATAATAAAAGTAGCAATAAATTTCTGCCAGTGAAGAGTCTTATGCTTGTATCTAAGGGCACAGATGTTATCCAAATTGTAATGGAATAAACATTTATACAGTGCCTACTATGTGCCAGACACTGTGCTAAAAGTGCTTGCTATAAATATCTCATTTGATCCTCACAAAAACTGTTACTACTCTTATTATTTACTATTATTCCATTTTATAGTTGAGAAAATTAAGGCAAACAGACGTGACATGACAACCCAGGATCACATAGCAAGTGTCTGAGGCCAATTTGGAACTTTCTGACTCTAGATCCTGTGTAAGTGGAAATTTTTTTTAGACTTTAGACTTCATCTCCCAGAATTCTTCCCTTGCCCCAGAATTCCCTTTTCCTATCTGTTTATGCGCATCTTTTATATGATTGTATATAAGTTTGGGTAACGCCTTTCTCACTCCCTCTTCCACATGAGTAGCTTGGGTGAGCTCTCCCTATTTCTTTAGCTTTTTTAAGTTTCCTTTTACTTCAAGTTATCTTGAATTAAATCTTATTAAATCTTCTTAAATATCATACTTTGAGTTTTAGATATTAATTTAAAAATCTACAACCTGTAATAGGCATAAGTTTAAAGGCTTTTCTTAGCCTGCTTACACACCTACTTTTAAACTTATGCCTATTACAAACCCAGAGCTCTATCCACAGCATCATCTAGCTGCCCCAGTACATACCAATAGAATATCTTTTCTTAAAAGAAGCTGGTGTAACATATTAAGTGACAAGGAAAATATTTTCCCATACCAAAGTAAATGTCAGTGTAAGAAATGCCTTTCTTCTCACTTGTATTTATGTAACTACTTATATGAAGGCAATAAAATATTACTCTCCTGCACAAAAATCTTCAGTGGCTTCATTTTGTGACTAGAAAAAATTGCAAATTACGTTAGCCTATCATTTAAAGACAATCTGGGTCCAACCTATTTTATAATACTTTATAGTAACTCTCCTCAAGCACTTAATTTCAGCCAAACTGGCTTACTAGAAATTTTCTAAGCACGGGGTTCCATTTTTCATTTTTTTTTTTGTCTTTCCACAGGCTGCCTCATATGCTTAGAATGTATTATCTTCTCACTTTTCTCATTGAGGGAAATTTGGGATTCTAAGCCCAACTAAGGCTTGTTAAGAGTTAAATTTTGGGTAGGAGTTTGACAAAATGTGAGGAGAGCAGTTTGATTAGTTTATTTGGGGAAGAAGTTCAGATAGGAAATAGGAAGGAGGAAAGTGAGACTATTACTCTAATATCTTATAGCTATACCTAAAATCCCAGTCCTAACTAAAATTTCTAAAAAAAAAAAACCTAAATCTAACTATCTTTGAGGACAGGTGCTTCTGCCTGAACCAGGTCAGGTCTAACTTCTCTATACTGTCTACCTAAAATTATATTCGCTACCTAACTACCTAAGCTGATCAATAAACATTTATAACCTACAATTTCCTTTAATTTGGTTTCCTTATCCCAACTGTGAGTCTGACTGAGAAAAAGACAGACAGACCTCCTGCTCCCTAGAAATCCAGAGAAAAAAGTAGGCCCTTCTTTTAACTGTCTCTTTCTTATATACTTTCTTCATCTCCTAGGTGACAGAATCTTCAGCTCTCTAATGCTCTTACTGAGAAATGTTTCTGTTCCTGCCTCTTTTATGCCTCTTAAAGAGACAGGGGGAGAGATTAAGGAACTCCATTTAATAGGCTCCTCTTTCTACGTGAAGCCTTTCTTATCTTCTCTCAATTATCAGTACTCATTCCCTCCTCAGATTTGTTTATTTTTCTATCAATATGTTATGCCCCTCTCCCATCCTTCCACCAGGATGATAGCTTCTTAAGGTAGGAATGGTTTACTTGTTTCTGTAGCCTCTGGTGCTTAGCATGTGGATGCTGCCTAGTACATAGTATGTACATAAGAAATGTTTGTTGATTGATTAAATCACTAAACTAAATCAAATTTGCCCGATAATAATGGTTCATACATATAAACTTTACAAGGGGTTTTCTCTATAGCCCTGCAAAGAAGGTAAGATAGATATTATTTTCCAGTTTGAAGAAATTGAGCTTTACAGAGGTGAAGTAAATTTGAGCCTGGATCTTCTGATTTGAAATATAATTTTCTTTCCTCTCAGAGACCTTGGCTTCTGTAAGAAGTGAAATTTACTGCTAACTTGGTGATTTGCAAAGATTTAGCTTTGTATTTGTTGAAATCACTCTAATTCTTCTTGGGTAGTTAGTTCTGGAGTGATTCGTCTCCACTCCTAATTTTCTCAACATCAGACATTCATTACCTGGTTCACTTTAAAGGAGATATTGCCTCATTAGGCAATAATCATGCTCAGTAACTAAGGAAGAGCCTTGGGACTTCAGCCCCACTGTGTATAATGAACCAAAGCAGACATAATGACACCATTCTTTGTACCACGCTGAAGTCCCAGAAAGCCTTCCAGAAAGTTCTGTTTGACACATCTACCTGTAAGCAAATTTATTCTTCCATTTTAGTTCATAGTCATAAAGTTACATTACAGATGGAAATAACCTTGAAGTCTTAATAATTGATGTCTTAGTAACTGATAGTTGTTCAGGCGACATAAAAATCTTCAGTTATTTCTTACTTTTAATAGCAAACATTCATGTTACATGTTCTGCATAGATGACATATTAATATAGGGTTTTTTGTATGAGTACTTTAATATTCATAATGAGAGGGGTATAGGGTTTCCCCAGGCACTCCAAGTCCCTAGAGGAATCTTGGCTCAAAGAGTACATGAGGAGTTCCTATTCTTGCACCCCTGCAGTCTGGCTGAAGGAAGCAGACATCTCCTTAGCCTTTCCCCTAGTTTTTAATAAGCACAGATATGTACCTTCCAGCATGCTTTTTTTTTTTTAATCCTTACCTTCTGTCTTAGAATCAATTCTGTGTATTGGTTCCAAGGCAGAAGAGTGGTAAGGGCTAGACAATGGGGGTCACACAGTTAGGAAGTGTCTGAGGTCAGATTTGAACCCAGAACCTGCCATCTCAGGGCCTGGCTCTCAATCCACTGAGCCCCCCAGCTGCCCCCACCTGTTTTCTTTTGATAAACATCCATTTGCATCTCAGATATCAATTCATCCCCTGAACTGCATAACTCCTCCTCATTTGTATTCAGGGACACTGGAATTCTATCCCAGATATATAGGCACCTCACAATCTCATAGCATATCCCTCCACCCTGGTCACATAATTTCTGTTCACAGTAAGGTATAAGAATTCTCAACCTCATCCCTTAGGAGAGGCGGTGTTTTACCTGCACCTGTCTCACAGCCATTCAAGTCAATAATTCAACTTGCATTCAACTTCATAAAATTTCTTTTTCCAAAGAGAATCATCGGAGCCTCTCATTCTTGAGGGAGTGCCCTTTCTGGCCTGGGATTAATCTCAGCTCTCCTGTAACAATTCAGTTGTGTTCTTCATCAGTCTTTACTTGGCATGTAGTTTCTTGTACTGGTTCTAAATATGGCCATGGGCTGGTAGTCATATTTCTGTTGTCTCATTTCCTCTCTGGGCTTTGTTTCTTCATTTATAAGAAAAGGGAGAATCCCTTTGGTTAAATATGGCCCTCTTCCCTGGAAAAATCTTTAAAAAAACAAATATACTTTGGAGAATAAATGCATTAAGGTATCAATGGTCAATAATGCTTCCCTTTTTAAAAAATTTCTTTCCTCCATGATGTGACAGGATGGGTAAAGGAAGCATTAGAACATTTGAGAGTACCCCCCTGCCAAAGGTATTGATGATAATAGAGTAGAGTGGGAAGAGAGAATGGAAATGTCTTAATGCATGCTTTTCATTTATCACAACTTTCCTTTGAATCTGTCCTGGTGGGACTCCACAGAATCTTTAAAAAAAAGACCTTGTGTAAAGCATGATATTCATCATGGGAAGGAAAGAAGATTGTGTTGTTTTTTGCTATTTCCAATACTAAGGTCTTGCCTAGCAATTAATTCAGGAATTAACTGGGGAATATCAGACACTTAAAAGGCAAAAACAATTTAAATTTGTAAGTGAGAACCCTAGAGCAGACAAAAACAATTGAATACCCCTAAAAGAGACTACCATTGGGCTGTGTTGGCTTGTATAGTTATTTGAAGGAGCTGTTTTTAGGAGGAGAAATTTTCATGGAGAACAGAATAAGTTAACATGAATTGATATTTGTGGGAATGAAATATCATCCACAAACCATCACAATTATTTTTCTCCTCATTTGATTTATTAAATTTTTTAAAAAATTATTTATTAAATTAGTTTAGAATATTTTCCCATGGTTACATGATTCATGTTCTATCTCTCCCCGCTCCTGTAACCAAAGGCCTCATTTGAATTTTTAAAAAACAAGTGATCTGATAAACTCTTCGCTGTTCTGAATGATTCCCAAACATACAAAAGTAGCAAGCATTGAGACATTGGATCATGTTTTATTCAGCACTATGTTTTGGAAGAGTAGTTAAGTATCAAAGTATGATGTAGAAAAGTTTCATTTAATGCATGAAGTATATACATTTAGCAACAATTGTATTTCCTAGAGAATCTTGGTCAGTGGTCTTTACAAAGTTTTATAATGGCAATTGACATTTGTAAAGAAAGCCAATTACTTAACTAGGGTGGTCCAGGCACTCTACTAGAAACTAGGGATCCAAAAAAAGAAGAAAAACCCTTGCCCTCTTCCCTCAATCCCCCAAATATAGACAGAATAAATTGGAGATAACCACAAAGGGAAAATACTTCATATAAAAGATGGGATTTTTATCTTGGACTCAAAGGTAGTCGGCTATATTGTTTTGTGGATTTCATTCTTTTCATGATTATTTTGTGAAACAGATAATGCAAATATTATTGGTCAACTTTTACAGGTAAGAAAACTGGGTTTCACATTGTCTGAAAGGGGATCAACATTTATGTGAATTATATTTTGGGCATTTTGATGCTTGAACTAAGAATAAACTGCTTGTCAAGTGTAATGAATTAAATTCTTTGGACCTGAACATATTAAATTTAAATTAATTTATTAATTGGCCACTCAAGAAAATCTAACTAATCAGTGGACTTCTGCATAGTCTGAACAAACAACAAACAACAAAAGAACACAAGCAACTAGGCAGGAGAGAATTGGACTGGAGAGAGCTCCAAATGCTAAGCAACTAGACTGGGCAAGCAAAAAGAGTGTGATTTTCTGTTGCACAAGCCAATATAGATCCCTTCTGATATCATCCAGGCCCTCCCCTGGACATCTGTCATTGAAAAATAAGCATGCAAGAAGTGACATCAGAGACCCAACTCTTCCCTCACTACCTCACAGGAAAAAGTGGGTCTCGGAAGGATACTAAACATCCTTTCCAGCTTGATTGTGTGGTTGGACCACCATGATGTCTAGAGCTGATTTCATTACCTAAGAGTTGTGTTTATAGATAAAGAACAAGTCTTCACCTTGCCTAAAACAAAAGCCAATTTCACAGCCCAGGGGAAAGACTTCTTGAGCTTTAAAATCAAAAGGTTTTGTGGGGCCAGAAGAGGAACCATTTCTCAGGAAATATCCCAATTCAATATTCGTTTTCCACATGAGGTAGCAAACATTCTAGAATTTATAGATATATGAATTATAGGGCATTGGATTCAGAAAAGGGTTTGCTGGTAATATTTTAACAACCAGATCTCCAAAAATTAAAGTAAAATTGTAATTAGGACATATTTACAGTTTAATCTACATTATTAACATTCTATCCATTTTGTTGTCTAAAAATAAAGAAAACAATAAATTTGATTTGCATCATTTGTCACTTCCCAAGATATAAATGCTCACTCTGAAAATTTAATAATTGGATCTCTAAAGACTGTTTGAGCTGGTTCCATCATGTCCCTGGATGAGGATTAGAAAAAAGGTAAAGATAGAAGTCATAATGAGTTGGAAAGGATATTAGATGTCAATTATTCTAACTTTATTATTTACTAGATAAGGAAACTAAGGCCTAGTGAAGTTAAATGACATGTTAAATGTCACAGTAAGTAATAAATGAAAAGAAATAGGAATTAAATCCAGAACTACAGAGCTATTTTGTTCCACTGCACTATAAAGAATTTTATTAGAAAAATAAATCAAACTGCTACCTAAAGTGGTTTAGGCCAAATGACCACCTTTAGAAAAAATTCAAAAGCTAGAGGCCAGAAAAAGGACTATTGAACATCATGGAATTCAAGAATATGTTCTTTGGTTAGGATTAAGGCAGCTCTCTTGAGGGAAATTTCTTCTTGAATCTGAAAGGGTCACTAAGAACTATATATTCTATATCTATGAGAACTAAAAAAAAGTAGCAGATAAGACATGTTACTGAATTATTAGATGCTTTGTTACATGGAATCAGTATTAATGTTTTTTATTTTGAAGGATAAGTTTACAATATCTATTAGTCCTAATATGAATATGAACCCCAAAGCTTTAGACTATGGAAACTTACCATTATTAAGTATTATGGGACTTTAATAATTGATTTCAGAAGAAGGGTTTACTAAGGAGCCACTGCACGTTGTAAAGAAGCACAAGGTAAAGGAGACCAACAATCCCTGTGAGGATCTACATCAGGACAGAGGACTTGTTTTGAGATTTGAGGAAGCGGTTGTTTGGCAAATTCAAAAGTTGGACTTCTCTGGGCCAGGTTTCTACAAGTACCTTGGTCTGTTTTCATTTTTGCTCTCTTCTCTCTTGAGATTGAAGGTAAAATCCGACCAGGGAATCATACTTCCTTTTTACTTCAAACTCTTATCTCCTTCTCTTTTGTAGTATGGCAATTTTCTGTAGTCCTGGCTGCTGATGGGTAAGTGCAATATTGCTGCGATTTTACTGCTTGCTTGTAGGACATAAGCCATTTTAATTGGGCCTTGCTGGTGATTCAAGGACCTGTTATGGTTTTATTTTTACCCATAACTGTATACACATAGGATTTGGGCATATATGTATTTTTATCAAGAATTAATTTTTTCCTTTGAACAGTAAAAATATTTGTATAATTGGCAGCCAGGATCAAAGAACAAAAATCTAGTGATAGAGTAGTAAAAGCATTAAGTCTCCCTGTTACCCAGAAAAGATCCAAAAGGGGGGGAAAACAGAAACCAACAAATGGGTACATGAATAAAGTGAAGATGGTTGTTAATGGGAGACATACATCCCTTTTGCAGATTCTTGTCTGAGATGCCAAGTCTCTTGGATGGACCTCTGTATTCTATTCTACATTCTACACCCGCCAGAGGAGTGGGGTTGTTATTCCTCCTCCCATGAGGCTCCTTTTCTCAGAACAAATCCCATTATTGATGTTCTCATTGGAAGTTTTCAAAGAAAATGATAACGGATTTTTTTGTTGCAATTTTATTCCTTTGGCTTTTCCTCTTCTTCCTCACCTTCATCTCCTTTATAGATAAATTCCTCCAATTCCTCCTCCTCATAATTTTTCTTTCTTTTCTTTTCATGAAGAGCTTGTTTCTTCCTGATCTCAGTATTGATAACATCAAAGAACTCCTCATTCCGGGCCAGCAGCTCTTCTTGGTTCAGCTTAACTTCTTCCCCTTCCTTGCTCTCAAGTTTGGTTTTTTCTTTTAGGGCACAGTTCTCTGTGCTTGGCTTCCAGGATCTTCTCTCAATGAGTTTTCTGTTCAAAGAACCTGGATGCCCAAGAAAACAGAAGTGATTGAAGTGAAAGAGGGAGATGGAGGTGGAGGTGTGTGACTTTATGGAAGAAATGATCAGGGTGAGTCCTGAGAACTTTTCTGTACTACCATTACTGAATTTTTTTTCATATAGTGGCTAAGCAAAACCAATCAGCAACTGACTTTTAGACCATCTGCAATACACCCATAGTTGTCTCCTATTCTAATGAAATAATATTGGCATAGCACTTAGCATAGTGCCTTGCACAAAGTAGCTACTTAATACTTATTCTCTTCTTCCTTCCTGCTCACCTACCAAGAGGAGAGTGTCTGAATTAAATTTTAAATGACAAAAGAAAGTAGGATGGCAGAGAAAAGTAGTAACTTATCATGCTTTACCTGTAATTTCTATTTATAAAAAATCTTATATTTCATGCAAATCTGCAAAGGTTCTCAGATTTAGAGATTATCTAATTCTTGATAAAACTTTTTCAGAGATTCAATACTCAGGCACTTTGCATTTCTTTTTCATTGGTAATCTCAAAATCTTAGGTAACTGGAAATATAATATTTAGTATAGTAAAAAATACCATATAGTAAAAATTACCAAACCTATAAATCTTCACTGGGGAGCTTCTGTTTGCTTTTTTTTTCCCTCATGATTTTGATGCCCACTGAGAACCTCTCAAAAGTACATAGGGATCAGCTGATTCAGGCTGGTTCCTTTCTCTTTCTCTGAGGGACTTGTGTTCCTGGGATTCCAATTCCATTTTTTAAGGAGTTGCTCCATTAGCATGTTCTAATCGCCTTCTCCAAATGAAAGCTACATGTGCCACTTCTCACCAGTGTCCTAGTTACTAGTTCATGATGATGAATGGAAGGCAGAGGGGAATAATATGGAAAGATGATCTAGAATCAGTGCTTGGATTTGAATCTCTGCTCTGTCATTTACTACCTTTGTTACCTTAGTGTCTCTGGCCCTCAGTTTCTTTAATACTAAAATGAGAAGATTGTGCTAGATCTAGTGAAACCTGAAGGACACTTCCATCTCTAAATCTATGATTATCTTTATGTTCTTATGATTCCTCCCATAAAATACAGGGTCATTTCCTCATAGCCCTCCCCTATCCAATTTTTAAAACCCTGAATGAAATCAATCACATAAAAGAAGTCATTTGGCTTTGAGAAGTTAATCATGTAATTATAACAATGGAACCAAAGGAGTAATTTAATCTAAAACATTTTAAGGGGAACACAGTTACTAAACTGTAAAGATGATTTAGGGATTCCCAAAGATATTATTTAGATAGATAGGCTTGTGAGTGTGATAAGCCTAATTAGGGAACGCTTCACCTTTACTTTGAGGGTATCAAGAGGTTATCTCTGTGTATGGTATGGCAGACAGAGATATACAGGAGCCAGTGTTCAGTTAAGGGATTTCTTCGGGTTTGGGTATAGACTGTTTTCCAGGACTTAACTTAAATGCCTAGACCCCCCAAAACCCTTGCTGAATCCAGCCCTGCTGGGGAAGACTGAATGACAGGCAGCTTTGGACTTTGCATAACCAAAGCTTGATGGACAGTCTCCCCCAATTCCCTCTTCTTCCCTCTATTTACACAGAATCCCTTTAAGAAACTTTTATCTGACTGCTATTCATTAACAAGATGGTTTATTATATTGAAAGAACGAGGTGGGTAAGGTGAGTGGGGTTAGGAAGCTCTCCTCTGTCAGGATATCAAATCAGGTCCTTAGTGCCTGGTCAAGCCCTCAGGCCTTGACCAGGATCTCTCTTACTCTCTCTCTATCTGTTATCTAAACTAAACCAGACAGAATAGGATTATAAGGGTCTCTCTCAATTGGCACAGGACAAGACAGTGAGTCTTCAAGGTTGGCCCAGTGAGATATTTTGGTCCACAGACCCCTTCCAGCAGCTGGCAGATGTTTAACCTTTCTTCAATGTTATATGTAAGAAGCAGAAACTCTATTAAGCCTTCAGGGGGAAAGCTATCCAGGGAAACCCTCAGGTAGACTCAGTTGACTCCAGAGGTCAGGTAAAAGTCCTCTGTCTTCCCACAGAATCCAGAGACGAAGACCCTTCCCAGGGTTCTCTCTCCCACAAACTTCTGCTTCTCTTTTCCAACCACCTCTGCTGTCACTCAAGTTGCTTTTTCCAACATACCAAACCTTCTCTGTGCCAACTTTCTTTTACATCCCTCCCTTTTTATGTTGTGACTTTCCTAAGGTCACTATCTTGAATACTTAATACTTACCAAGTTATTATTCTATTCCATTTCTAACGAATCCCCCCAAAATAACAAATGTCCCTTTCTACTCTATTGCTTCGCTAAGCTATTCCTACTCTAAGACATTTGCAGGAAGGTAAGGAACATTTTGGGGATTTATAACAATGTGTACATTATGTAAAACAAATGTTGTAACACAATAATCCTTAATAATATCAACTATGCTAACAACAATGCTTATTCTTGGAAGTCTCGACCAATACAAACATTTTCTACTTATACCTATTATGCAATTGTCCTAATTCTATTTTCCATCAACACCAATTCAGCATAAGCTTTACAATCAACATTTTCCAACTAACTACTCTGCCAATGCAGTCTAATTCTATTCCTACTAAAAGTAACACTCTTATGTTTATAGTACTGTCTAAGCTAACTTGCTACATAGTATTTCCTAATTCCCTACTCTATCCTTATACAATACTGTTATATACAATATATAAATATATACGTATTTACTGTGACATTCATATTGCAGAGTGGAATTCCAGTTGCAAGAGAGGGGGTCAAGCCACAGCTCAGATTTCCAGGGCGGGGCTGAGAACTCTGGGAGAGGAGGCAGTTCAAGGCAGTTAAGGGCAGTTGGGTCCAGGGGTTTGGAAGTGAGCAGGTCACTTTGTTTGCTGATCCTGTTCCTGGTGGCTCTTGAGAGCTAGAGGCTTGAATCTGAACAAAGCCATTTTAGTTCACAGCTGCCAATCTGCTTTACCTTGACTTGACCTTCAATCAACATCACAATTATCTCTATTTAGTTATTTAGACATTAGAGAAGATTAATTATAGGCCTAGAGGGCAAACTAGCTATAAAAGATACCTTTCCCCTTTGGGGGGAGGGGCTCCTTGGACATAACAGTTCAGGGCTTCCCAGACCTGATCTATCCTTGTTTGATCTCCCTTCCTTCCCTTCCGCACATATCATTAAACCTTTAATCAACTGGGAGCAGTTGCCTGGTCATATTTAGGGAAATACAAACTCCTCAGGCTGAGTTCCTCCTGCTTGTAGCCCCAAAGCAAGACCTTTCCTCTGTGCTTAAAAGCCTAAAAGACATCTAGCTTCTCCTATTCTCTCCTACTCAAAAGCTGTGGGGAAATAGTTTAGAGAAAGTTAATATATTTAGGAGTTTTGTCCTTCCTAGTTTCCTGACTGAGCCCAGAAGATAACAGATCAACCTCCATTTTGTAACTGATTTTCTCTCCTGGTGGGAGGGGGGGAAGCAAAGGAGCACTCAGCAAGATCCTACCCCTCCCTTCAAGTCAAGCTTGCCTGTTAATGGGTGAGACCTGATTGCTACAGACCACTGGCATTTGCAGCTTCCCACAAATATAACAATATACATATATGTATGTATATATATACACACACACTATGTTACAAATCTACAAGCCCTATAACTAAATTGCCAACTTATTTTATTAGTATGTATAAATTTTTACAGAAATTATGTACATATTATACAATATTATTACATAGTTCCTAATTCTGATGTATGTTAGATAGGCAAATAGAAAGATCAGTTGATATTTCTAAGATCTTATGGAACTAACTAGTTATTTACATATTTACAATTTTCATTCTTGAAAATGCAGACACTCATTTATCTACATGAGGTCAGCACTATACATCAGTTTGCCTTGTGTTTGTTTCCTTTTATATGTGATGTGGCATGTATATACTTACCTAATCTTCATGGTGTCCTCTTGCATACATCTTGTCTGATGATTTCCTTCTTTCTTGTCAATTTTGTGTAGTGTTGCATGTTTTCCCTAATGTGTGAAGTTAATTTGTATTTGTGTTATCACCACAGCATCTTACATAATTGTCCCATTTCCTTTCTGTTCTCTTCTTATATAAAATCTACGAAGTTCAAAGTCTTAGCTATCCATTTCAGCTTGCAAACTCTGTCCCTTGGATTATAGCAGCTTTTCTTTGAGATTTTCATCTGGAATGCTTTGGTCTTCTTTCTTCTTTGTTATTTGTCATCTTGTCTGTTGTCTTTTGTGTTGCCTGTTGTCTTATGCTTGACTATTGAGATCTCCTCTCCTGCTCTGGAACATTTTGTGTATCTGATCTTGTTATGTGAAGATCTTTTAATGTTTATAAGTTAGCTTCATTTCTCAGCACTTTCTGTTTCCTCAATATCTTGGTTCTTATCTGGATATTCTGCAGTGGTGTAGAATTTCTCTTAATGTGGAAACAGTGAAACCATGTATCTTTCCCTGCAACTTTTATAGAACTTGGAGTACTTAACAAAACTTTGAATGGTCCAATACATTTCATATCTGTAGCTAATTTCCTATTAAAATTCTTGATGTATACTTTATGTCCTGGTTTGATGTCATGCAGACTGTAATCTAAGGGTGCAGTCTGTTGAATTACCCCCATTTCATGCAATTCTGATATTCTATTTTGCAATGCCTATATGCATTTGGCTAATTGACAGTCTCCTCCAATTGTGGCTATGTAATTTGGTCTACAAGTCCTTCCTTGCCAAATAGCATGTCCATATAGTATTTCAAAAGGTGAAATATATAAGTCCCCACCTGGTCTTGTTCTGAGATGGAACAGAACTAATGGTAGAATATCTGTCATTTCAGGTGTGTTTCTGTACAGTTTTCCAATGAATGTCTTAATGTCTCTGTTCAATCTTTCCACTTGACCTGAACTTTGTGGGTGATACAGATTGTGGTAACTTGCTTCTAATTCCAGGTCTTTTTATATTTCCTTCAATATCAATTGGGCAAAATGGGTTCCCTGGTCTGAATCTATTCTGTTGGGGATCCCAAATCTGGGAATGTTCTCTTTTAATAGGATCTTAATCACAAACACTGAGTTGTTCTTTTTGGCAGGAAAAACTTCTGGCCATCTAGTTAGTCTATCTGATCACGGGGCAATACCTAAACCCTTTGTCTCTTGGCATGTTTATGAAATCAATCTGTATACATTCAAATGGAGTGTAAGCTAAAGGACGACTTCCTAAGCCTTTGCTTTGTCTCTGTGCAATATGTATCGAGCTGTGTTCTGAGTCCATTAGTTCTCTATCTTGGATAGCTTGTTTTATCAGTAGTCCTTTAGAGTTTTTCTTTGTCATTGTGTTTATCTGAGTTCCTAAGATTTCCAAAAGTTTATTATCTTTATGATGTTAAAGTATAAATTGTTCTCCTGGTGTGACTTACTTTATATTGTATGGGCTAGGTATACTTTGAATGTTTAATTCAAAATTAAAATAGTACTTTTGAGAACCAAGAAAGTATAGTCAGATGTGGAAAAATGGAATTATCCAAAAGATGACGTTGTTTTCTCCTGCACTCTGTTCTCTCTAGTTTAAAAATTTTAAACAAAATTCTTTAGCATCTCTGATCTTATGTAAGAAGGTAACTTAATTGAGAAAGTGTACCTGTTGAGAGGAAAAAATTCTCATGTGTCAACCAAAGGCTTCACATCTTAATATCTCTCCCCTCATGTGTATCAGGTTGTATTCATCTTCCTTATTTAATCTATTTCCTCATTTTTTGCTTTTGATTATATGGGATAATGTCACAATGGGGACTGGTGTGAAAATACCACAATTAATTTCACAGGTTAGGCCACAAATTTGTCATGCTTCTTGAGTTGATATGGCCAGAAAATTTCAATAACTTGTTATACCCATGAATTTTCTGTACAGCTTATGTACCTTTTGTGGCATTGTGATTGAATGTATAAAAATAAGAATCACCTTAAGGATAAGGTTTCTGTGTAGAGATTTTCATTGAATAAAAATTGCAGATTATAGGCACCTTTCTCACTCAGTCCCCCTCTAACTCTATCTGTGGATGAGCTAGACAACAAGCCTAGCCCTCTCCCCCAAAACACCATGTTCTGCATGTTCTTGTATTGCATTGGGGAACCTTGTTCAAAATCAGAAATGTATCTGGGTTGGAGTGTATTAAAGTAGATACTGTTGGGGGCAGCTGGGTGGCTCAGTGTATTGAGAGCCAGTCTTATGTTCAAATCCGGTCTCAGATACTTCCTAGCTGTGTGACCCTGGGCAAGTCACTTAACCCCCACTGCCTAGCCCTTACCACCCTTCTGCCTTAGAGCCAATACATAGTTTTGATTGTAAGATGAAAGGTAAGGTTTTTAAAAATAAATAAAATAAAATAGATACAACTAGCATTAAAGTGAGCCCTTAACCATTTTTTTACTTAAGATAAATTCCATTAAAATGAATATTAATTAACTTGTTAGTGATTGTATATCTCATCTGGATATTTTAGTCTATTGTACTTTAACATATTCTTTTTTTAAAAATTATCTTTTGTTTTCACACCACCTATATTTTACACTATAAGCTTCTCTCCATGACATCCCCAGAGAGAGCCATCTTTAATAATAAGGAATTTTTTAAGGAAAAAAAATGTTCATCAAAGCTAAATATATTGTAAAGAGTTTATTGTAATACAGAATGTTCCACAACTTTGGAATCTCTCTTCTGCAAAGAAGCCAGAGGAATTTGTAACAGACTGAGTGGACTTAAGCAAAAAAGCCAAGCAAAGCCTGCATTGTGGAAAAAGCCTTTGATGGAATTCTGAAGGAACCCAGAAGAAATGACAATTGGGGAGAGGCTGAGAGGCAGAGAATGCTGGGAAGAGAAAGAGTCAATGGTCACTCATCGATCTTTGGACCTTTGGGGAAAGGCAGGGAAGTGGGAGGCTGTGTCTCTGTGGAACTCTGATCATTTCAAAAGGCAAAATCTGAGATTTTACTTGACTATCTGCCATCATAGCCACTCTAGCTGAATTTACATATCTTTTGCAAACATCTAGGAAGACAAATATTGTAGTTTCCTGAGTGGGACAAGGAGCCTGGGACTCCTGTGGGAGGGAGCCAGTCCTTGAGGGCTAACTAGTTTTGTTTGAACTTGAAGTTACATTCCTTCTCTAACCATTTGTGATCTTTTAGGATAGGAGTTTACTGGGGTTTGGGACAGTTATCTGTGATTGGAGCTACAAAAGAAATCCAGTACTGCTCAACCCTGGGAGAAACTGAAACAGACTAGAGTAGTTTCCCCCTATTCCCTCTTCCCTGAATCTTCAATCCCTTCCTCTATCCTCAAATATCTTGTCCTTGAATAAACCCCTGTTGAGTTATATTTAAACAGAGTTGGGATAGTGACTCCTAGGAGGGAGATTTCATCTTGTGGTCAGACCTTGGAAAGAGCACAACACTCCATATTGGTGGGAAGCCTGTTTGGGGTGGGAGGGGGCGAAGTTTCAGATCAAATCACCCTGCAATTGTCAGGGGCCAGTGGGGGCTTATTTTATTCACATCATCTCCCACTATCCTCTCATCCCTTGCACTTCCAATTTGGGGAACCCTCTTGCAAGTTATACCCCCAAGCATCTTCCTAGTAAGGAGTGGGGCATGAGTAGCTTTAGCCCACGTTTATTCAGTCAAGAAGGGATTACCAGAGCACACCCCATCTATCTGATATCCCCCACTTCTTACAAAGTGTTCTCTCATATCTCTTCTTGGGTACCAAGTTTAATCTGAATTACAATTTTATAGAATTCAATTTCCACTGTTTTAGTGTTATTCTTTTCATTTACATTGTTGTGGTCATTATGTGAGATTTTCCTGAAACTATTTACTTTATACACTGTATTGGCCTGTATACATTTTTTCCATGCTTCTCCATTAAAAATCTTTGTTTCTTGTAACATAGTAATATTCTATATTATGTATTTCAGTAGGGAGAGTGCTGGATAACTCAGCCAGAAAATCTGAGTTACGAATTATAAATCTGTCATTCATTATCAGTGGAACAAGTATTGTTCCATTGTCCATCATTGGACAAGTATCTAGACCTTCTAAGCCTTAGAGGAGCATATCCTTAGAGGACTAGTGTTCTCTCTCCAAAACAATTAGGAATCCGACAAAAACCATAGCCAAGGAAAATTTGTTGTTTTTGTATTCTCAAAGTTTTCATTATTAAGTGTTATTTTTCAACCAACAAAACCGAATTTTTTTTCTTCCACCTTTACCAGTGGAAAACAAACCTTCAAACCCTTGCAATACACAGTAAAGAAAAACAAATTCTCTCATTGACCTATTTTGTGCCCTGAATCTATCACTTCCCTGGTAATTATCATTCTTTATCATCACTGGTCCTCTGAAATCTTAATAATTGTGTTAATTGTATTCTTTGATTTTTTTATATATGTTAGTTTATGTCTTGCCTTTTTTCTATTTCCAAAAGAGTTTTTTAGGTCCAGTATTTACATTAAAATATTTATTCAAATCAATCCAAAACAATGAAGTTATAACTTTCTAATTTTATTCTAGTATCAATTGAAGGCCAATTGAAGTCTAAGATATTATACATAAGAGAGAATCATTTGATTCTCCAACTTGATATAGTGGGAAATTAATTTTGATTCTCCACGGGGGAAGAGGGAAGGAGAGAGAGCAAAATTACATAAGAAATCAGTCTTAACTTGAGCTTAACAAATGTAGTTTTCAGCTAAGATGTCATACAGCACAAGGGAAGATCACCAGTAAAGAATTTAAAATTTGTGAGAAAGCGTTGAACTATATGGTGGAGGCCAAATAGGTCAATAGCATTATTAGATTTATTTCTTTTCCTTCATGTATTTTTCATTATTTCCCTTTATATTCTTAGTATTTTGTTCTTCCAAATGAATTTTGTTATAGTTTTTTCTAATTCAGGAAAAAAGTTATTTGGTCATTTGATAGCTATAGCACTAAATAAGTAAATTAATTTGGGCAGAATGGTCATTTTTATTATGTTAGCTCATCCTACTCATGAGCAATCAATGTAGAAAGGGCTTCATAGTTGTGTTCATATAATTCCTGTGTTTGTCTTGGCAGATAGATTCCCAAGTATTTTATTTTGTCTAGGGTGATTTTAAATGGAATTTCTCTCTCTAACTCTTGCTGCTGCGATGTGTTGGAAATATATAGAAATGCTGATGATTTATGTGCATTAATTTGTATCCTGCAACTTTGCTAAAGTTGTTAATTATTTCCACTAGTTTTTTAGTTAATTCTCTAGGATTTTTTAAGTAGACCATCATATCACCTGCAAAGAGTGATAGCTTGGTCTCCTCACTACCTATTTTAATACCTTCAATTTCTTTTTCTTCTCTAATTGCTACTGCTAGTGTTTCTAGTACAATGTTAAGTAACAGAGGTGACAGTGGGCATCCTTGTTTTACTCCTGATCTTATTGGGAAGGCTTCTAATTTATCCCCATTGCATATAATGCTTGTTGATGGTTTTAGGTATATACTGTTTATTATTTTTAGGAAGGGTCCTTCTATTCCTATACTTTTCAGCGTTT
>NC_058130.1:477117456-477145385 GCF_016433145.1 Gracilinanus agilis
TGGATTTTCTCTGTGTAAAAGTTGTCGAGTGTTAAAGACTTCTTTTTCTTGTTGTTAATCTTTCTCTTCTGAACTTCCTGAGACTGGGTAGCCATCGTTAGCCCAGCAGCTTCTCAGGTTTATCCTCGTGCTCAGGGTATGTCCACTGTCTTTTGGCTCCTGAGGTCTGAGTTCTGGTTTTTTCCAAGGTCAAGCCCCCTGGTGGACCCCCTTGCTTGATCCTCTGCAGGAGGTTTCTTTTCAAGTCTCAGGGCGCTGCTTCCACTGTTGTATACCCATCTGCACTGGTTCCCCACTCAGGGTTTCAGAGCTTTAGCTCATGGCTGTGTCTGCCTGCAACCACGCCTCCACCCGCGCCTGGGCTCTGCTCCCACACTCTGTGCCCTGCGTCTGTTCTCTGCACTCTGCTCCCGCGCTCAGAGTTTGTGTGCATTCTTTGGCTTTTTGGGGTCCTAAATCTTGCTGCTCTCAGGAACAGGCCCCGGAGCTGCCAATGACTCGATGGGTGCCCCAAACTTGCTCTATTTCTTTTTAGCTGGTTTCGGCACTATAGGTGGTGTGTGTGGAGGGGTTGAGGGTGGGGTGGTTCCTCAGCCCGCAATTTAGTGAGAGCTGTTTCACCCCTTTATAACATGGAAATGTCCCGATTCCATGTACCTTCCACGCTGTGCCCTGTTGTGGGGTTCCTCCGTTCATCTGGACTTGTTTTTATGTCCCCTTGAGGAGTTTTGTGTGTTTTGGTCAGGAGAGGTTAAGAGCTGCTTCCTACTCTGCCGCCATCTTAATCCAGAACCTGGAGTCTTTTTGCTAGCATTTTGTTTAAGATTTTTGCATTTATGTTCATTAGGGAGATCATGTTCATTAGGTCTGTAGTTTTCTTTCTCTGTTTTTGATCTACCAGGCTTTGGGATCAGTAACATATTAGTGTCATAAAAGGAATTTGGTAGAACTCCTTCTTTGCTTATTATGTCAAATAGTTTGTATACTATTAGAATTAGTTGTTATTTGAAGGTTTGATAGAATTCACTTGTGAATCCATCTGGTCATTTGGTTTATTTCTTAAGGTGATTTGTGGGGAGAGGGGGAAAAAACTACCTGTTCTAACATTTATAGCAGCTCTCTTTGTGGTGGCAAAAAACTGGAAATTGAAGAGATACCCATCAACTGGGGAAAGGCTAAACAAGTTATGGTATATGATTGTGATGGAATATTACTGTGCCATAAAAAATTATGAACAGAGTACTTTTAAAAGCTAAAAAGACCTAGAGGAGATTCTGAAGAGTGAAACAAGCAGAAACAAGTCACTTCCAACTATATACTTCTGACAGCATGGGCAACTTGATCTAATTGTGCATTTATTTTTGGAAAATTGTAAATTGAAACTTAGAAATGAAAATGACCTTACAGATTATCTGCTCCAACCTCTGATTTTACAGATGAGAAAGGCCCAGGGGACCTCTGTGATTGGTTATGTGTCTCTAGAGAGTAAACACAGAATCAGAACTTTTAGATAATGAGCCTACAAGTTAACCATCTTGTTAGCCTCCTATTAGAAGATCTATTTGGTGTAAATGATTTAATTTTCCACTTTTAGAGTCAGATTAAATATATTGTTTACCAAAAACATAGTTACTGGTGTCTAGAAGTCATTATCAAAGTGAATCTCAGAGGACAAAAATTCAGTTATTTGCTTCTTATCTGCTCAGAGGTAAAATGGCATCTTTCTGTTTACCAGAGAAGATATTTGAGATTACTACAGTCAGTCCTTGTTATTCTGAATATCTAGATGTAAACAATAATAATCAAAATTGTTTAAATTGTATATTTTCAGAGAAAAAATTTAATGTCATGGATGATTCTGAGGAACAATTTAAGAAATCAACTTGAGATGAAACTAGGAGAATGGAAGGAAGGGGGCCTAGTAATACCAGATCTTAAACTATATTATAAAGCAGTAGTCATCAAAACAATATGGTACTGGTGAAGAGACAGAAGGGTGGATCAGTGGAATAGACTAGGGGTAAGCAACCTCAGCAAGACAGTGTATGATAAACCCAAAGTACCCAGCTTTTGGGACAAAAACCCACTATTTGACAAAAGCTGCTGGGAAATTTGGAAAACAATATGGGAGAAATTGGGTCTAGGTCAACATCTCACACCCTATACCAAGATAAACTCAGAATGGGTGAATGACTTGAATATAAAGAAAGAAACTATAAGTAAATTAAGTGAGCACAGAATAGTATACCTGTCAGATCTGTGGGAAAGGAAAGATTTTAAAACCAAGCAAGAGCTAGAAAAAAATCACAAAATGTAAAATAAATAATTTTGACTACATTAAACTAAAAAGGTTTTGTACAGACAAAACCAATGCTACCAAAATTAGAAGGGAAGCAACAAATTGGGAAAAAATCTTTACAACAAAAGTCTCAGACAAAGGTCTAATTACTCAAATATACAAGGAGTTAAAGCAATTTTACAAAAAAAAAACAAGCCATCTCTCAATCGATAAATGGGCAAGGGACATGAATAGGCAATTTTCAGGTAAAGAAATCAAAACTATCAATAAGCACAAGAGAAAGTGTTCTAAATCTCTAATAATCAGAGAAATGCAGATCAAAACAACTCTGAGGTATCACCTCACACCTAGCAGATTGGCTAAAATGACAGCAGAGGAGAGTAAGGAATGTTGGAGGGGATGTGGCAAAATTGGGACATTAATGCATTTCTGGTGGAATTGTGAATGGATTCAACCATTCTGGATAGCATTTTGGAACTATGCCCAAAGGGCTTTAAAAGACTATCTGCCTTTTGATCCAGCCATAGCACTGCTTGGTTTATACCCCAAAGAGATAATAAGTAAAAGACTTGTACAAAAACTGAGACACAAAGAAATTGGTGTCTTGACTAGGGTCACAAAACTAGTGTTATAATCACAATTTAAACCTGTCTTTCTGACTTTAAATCTAGTGTTTCCTTAGACCACATTGCTTAACCAGTGATTAAGACAGAATTTGGAATCAAATATTCCAGCTGTTCTGTGTCAGCTCCTAAGCTGCTTGCTTCTGGTCTTATCACTATTGTTTATTTTGCCACATTTTTCTCTGAGTCACTTTTCATCAGTAAAATGAGAATTATTAGATGGACATAATATCCTTTTATAACTATCAGTTCATTTAATGTGCTAGGGCTATGGATAGAAATACATTCAAAGGACAATGGTTTATGTTCTCTAATAGGTTTGTTTTTTATTTGTTTAAAATTCAAACTTTTTTTAACTTAACCATTTGGATATCTAGGTGGTACAGTGGATAAAGAACCGAACTTGGAATCAGGAAGACGCACCTTCTTGAGTTCAAATCTGGGCACAGACAAAAGCTATGTGACCCTGGGCAAATCTCCTAACTCTGCTTCAGTTTCTCAGTCCATAAAATGATCTGGAGAAGAAAATGGCAAAACCACTGCAGTATCTTTGCCAAGAAAACCCCCAAATGAGGGGCCACAAAGAATCAGACATGAATGAAATGACTAAACAACAAATCATCATTTTATCAGTGTTGTCACATGGTTACAAGTCATAGAGCATCACCATCTCAGAAAAGCAACAATTGCAGTTGATATATGTGACAATGGGGAAGAGACATGGCAGAAAAAAAAAGCAGTCCAGCATATTTCCAGTGACGAGTTGCTTGAAAGAAGTGGCATAAAAAAATCTTCAGTGTCAAATGTGATCAGAAAGGGATGTACTGAGAGCATGTATTAAGAACAGGATTACAGATAAAAAGCCCGTGTGCTACATTGGAACCTACAAAATGTCAAAAGATTTAGATAAAGAATTTTAGTATGTTGGGTAGAACTTTTGCAGATAATTTATAAAAGAGCAAGAGGTAAGAATCATACTGAATGAGAAGGCATTAGTGGCCTTTATGTGCTCCAGTAGATATCATGGATTATTTACTTTGCTGAGATAACTGAGATCACTAATCCTTTGAAATATTTTAGGAAGCATTACTAAAAGGTCAGCTTTAGAGAAATGCTAATCCCACCAGAAAATAAACTCTTATCTTGGGCCTTATCAATAACTTGATTAAGTTTACTAGTCAACTCAAATGTTTAATTCTCCATGTAAACACACATGCATATTGACTATGATTTTATAAGAATCTAGTAGTCTGTTTATTACTAGTGGTATGTAAAATAATGATACTGGCATTTATATAACACTTTAAGATTTGCAAAGTACTATTACCTCATTTGATCCTCATAACAACTCTGGCAGTAGGTGCTACTATTATTCCCATTTTACAGATGAGAAAATTGAGACAGGTTAAATGTCTTGTTCAAGGTTATTCATCTAGTAATATCTGCACCCATATTTGAATTAAGGTATTCCTGATTTTAAGTCTAGCACTCTACTGTATCACCTAGCTATCTATATACTCAAAGTATATTTATTATATATAGCTATATATATATATATGCATGTTTCTTCCTCTGGTTAAAAATGAGTTTGAGGGCAGGGAGTATTGTCATATTTTGTCACTGACACAAAGCAAGTTCTTAATAAACTTGGTTGATGGATTAAATGATTACTACTAGTCTTGGCATGTTCCCTTTCTTAATTCACTGGGTACAACAATGATCAGGAAATCTGAAAAAAAAAAAACCATAGCAAAGCACAATTGACTGGATGTTTGCAAAGATGTTAAGAGAAACAGGATGCAAAATTTAGTGGGGTAAAGAGTAGATGGGAGAAAAATCAGGGTTGACTTTATTCACACCAATCTGTTATATATGTTCAACTGGGCTCTCACTGATTGGGGAGGTGCAAAAGAAATGCCATACTGCAATTTACTATGCCACACAACACAGTAGCATTTCCAAATCATTCCATACTTACTCAAATCTCCTCCTAGCACCTCTCCCCAAAACCTCTCAGCTGAGAATATAGCCTCACCTTTTAATTTTAAAAAATTGAGGTCATTTACTGAGCATTCTCTCTTCAAGGCATTCCATCTCTTAAACTCTACATGTTCACTATCTGTTCCTGCAATCCTAGACTTCTGTCTTCCCCTCATCTTTAGCTGAGTCTTGGATTAAACCAGGAGGTATAGACCTACCTTCTACAAGAAGCATTTCCCAATCACCTCAAATCTAGTGCCTTCCTTCTATTCATTTTCTCCAGTTAATCCCCTGTGCAATTGTTTGTATTTAGTTGTTCACACACTGTCTCCCCATTAAAATATAAGATCTTCCAGAGCAAGAACTATTTTTACCTTTCTTTGTATACTTGGTGTTTAACGTGGTGCCTGGCACATAATAGGCACTTAATGCTTTTTTATAAAGAGAAAGAGGAAAGACTCTGAATATTAATTTCATCTGGTTTTTGGAAACAAAGTGAAATTTAAGAATTAAAAAAAACCAAGTGTTTATCCTGGGTCACTTTGACAGATTACCAGAGTCACCAATAGATAGCAGGAAAGTTTGTTTGTTTTTCAGAGTCCTTTAATAGGGCAGAATATACTGGATTTCAATAGGGGTTTCCATGTCATGTTTCATAGTAAAGATTTGGAAATATAAAAGAAAAAAATGTTATAAATTAATACTTGTACATCCTTCCCCCAGACCTGCATTATTGAACAATGTTTACTTTTTTCATTGCATCTCTGATCTTAATGACTTCTGTTATATTGAACCTCTGGGAGCTTGAAGATCACTTTTGATTGACAAATAAGTCAGTTGGATGGAATGTTCCCAGGGAGTCATGCGAGAGGCAGTTAAGAATCCTGGAAAGGGTTCTGGGTCTTTGACCTGTGCTGAGGCCGGAGATCGGTGGATCCTGGTCTTGGAGTGAGAGGTGCAAACATCTCTCTCTGCAAACTCTTCCTGTACTTGAGATACCGTGCCAACCTGTACCTGACCACCACCTTGGTGTCTACTGCCCCTAGATATTAGGAATTACATCATCTAGATATCTAGGTTTCCCAGGGCCCGGGAGGGATCCGGGAAGTGGGCAGGAGATGAAGAAGAGGGTGGAAAAGGGTGGAAATAACTCAACTGTAAGGCTGAAGATCTATTGAAGAAGAAGTCAACCAGAGTAGGTAAACTGCTGGGATATTTTAGTCCTGGCCAGGCTGAACCAGAGGGAAGCTACATTGATTCGTCATCTGCCAGCAGTTGAGATTTCATTAGCAACCAGTAGAGTAGGGTCTCCTATACCACAGTCCTGTTTGCCCCTATCCTTCTTGTTAATATAAAGTTTAAAGTACTTTCCTAAAGCAGTGTCAAACTTGTTTTGGGAAGGGAGAAATCGCAGTCAGAATACAAGGCGTTATCCTAACTAAAGAGCTCAAATCAATATATCAGTTAACCCCAGGTAGGTCCTGAAAGGATATAAATCTTAGACCTGAAGGATCCTGTCTGGGCAACTGTTATAAGGGAGAAGGGTCATCTTATTCTCTCCATACATCAATTTATAATCTCAAACATATCAAGAGACTCCCAATAATTATAACACTTCCTATTACCTTTCCTCAAAAGAAAGCTTATAAATAAATACCACTTAATGTAAATATGCTCATGCTGTGACTGCATGCCAGTCTATGATCATTCTGGGATATTCATCTATGGCATCAAAACAAACGAGTTTATTTGGTTTGTCAACTCAGTAACCTGAGCAAACCCCTTCTACTTAGTATGCTGAAGGGGTCACGTGGCAATACAGATCTCATATATGTAAATCTGTAAGGAGAGTATGAGTAAACTAACCCTTCATTTTGGATTCTCTAATTGGCATGGCTGGGGCTGCAGGGCCATTTACAAAACCATTCCACAGGATTCTGTCTCTTCAAATAACATTCTTTTCTATTGCATTTCTCAGGGCTGGGATGCAGTGCTCATTCGTGTAAGCCAGCTGAGACAATAATATTCAACCATGTCAAATTGCTTCACTCGTAGCTTTTTCGGTGGCATTCTTCTCTCTTTGTGGAATAGATCAGCCTTTGGGAAGTATATGCATTGTTCTCCAATAACATAGGCATCTCATTTCTGGGATTAATTGTATTATATTTTCATAGATTAAATTTGTCTAGATATGTGTTCATGCAGAATGAAAGCAATTTGCCAGGAACCTGCCAGAACCCATACAAAAGTGAAAAGAAAGGGCTAGGGGAAAGCATGTCTTTAATAGCAATACTCTACCATCCTGAGCACAGCAGTCAGATAATGGGAGCCCAGTGGAAGTGGGAAAAAGTCAGTCATGTGATGAGGCTACTGGGGCTCCTTGGCACCTCTGTTCCCCCATTTTAACTCCTCCCCTACCTCAGTTATTTTGGGTTAGAGGCACTAAGTATTGTGGGGATGTATTGAAAACCCACAGGCTTGATCATAAGTAAGACCCTGTTTCAAAGTAGAAAGGAGGATTTTCTTGGCAAGGCCACTGACATTCTGTCATGGAGAAGTAGAAGCTGAAAATTGGCACTGAGGAGTGAGGGTGCAAGACATGAAGACCCCAATTATAGTCATGACATTGATTTGCTCTACTGTCAACTTCCAACCTGGCTATCCATATGTTTCCCCTAGTTCCTGATTAGTAAGAATTCACCATCTGGCCTGATCCAACCCTAGCATGTTGTTTGTGACTGTCTTCATGTCCTGCTGCTGCCATCTTTCTACCTTTACTTTTGAAAATATTATTTAAATCAACATTGCTATTCATGGAAAGGATACATCAATCAGTTGTCCTAGGAATCCACTTCATATTGTAATTTCCCAGACCAAAATATTCCTTCCCTTATATTGTCTTCCTATATTAGGGTGCTAATATAGTTAGTTGGATTTTTGGACATATAGTCTTCTTTTTTAATATTTTATACTTAACCTAGATTTCAATAATGCTTCACATAAACACTGTTGGATTTCTAATCCAGAAAATGATTATGTTGAAGTAATACAATAAGAGAGACCTCAGAAAGCAACCAATATCTGAACATGAATCCCTTCTAAAACTGTAGGCATCTAGGCATCTCCATACCTTCTTCACCATTGCCAGACCTCCTTGAAATCTCCCCTCAGTTCTTTACTAGCTCTTGATTTTATATAAAGTCTTTTGGAAAGTTTCTCTCTTCCTTTATCCCTCTCTCCCTCCTTCCTACCTCATCTAATAGAAATATCTTTGATTTAAAGAGGTGTCCATACTGTGTTTACATCTACTGAACTGCTTGACCCTATAGGTTAGCATCAGAAGGATGGATACAAGTTGCCAAGAGATGAATTTAAAAGTTGTTCTGGTTCTTCATTTTCTTTGAAATGTTCTTCATTTTCAAAGAGGGCCAATTATAGCCCAAGGGTGATGTCTTGACTTGCCAGTGAGTTGGATTTAAGTGAAGAGATTGAACTTAGATGAGTAAAATGACTAAAGAGATTTAGGCCAGTGAATTAGCACAACTTAAAAGTAATTATCTTTGTTAGGTAAGAATACTTTATAGCTGAGTGTTCTACTTCTTTCCTATGATCCTTGATCATCTCACTTCTAAATTGGGGTCAATAATGCCACTTCAGAGATTCTATAAGACATTTGATTTGATTGGTCACTTGCATAGCAGTACTGAACCACTAGCTCCAAAACTCAGTTTAAATGTCACTTCTGACTTTTCTTGATCATTTTTTTCTCTCTTTACTAATGTGTCTCTTATAATTACCTTGCATTTATTTTGTCTATATTTTATATATATATATATATATATAGGGCAGCTAAGGGGTACAGTGGATAGAGTACTCGTCCTGAAGTCAGATTCATCTTCCCAAGTTAAATCTGGCCTTAGACATCTATTAACTATGTAAACCTGAACAAGTCATTTCCTTTTTGCCTCAGTTTCCTCATCTGTAAAATGAACTGGAGAAGGAAATGGCAAACCACTCCAATATTGTTGTTGAGAAAACCCCAAATGGACACAACTGTAATACTTATGTATCTTTGTGCATGCAAATTTCTGGTTGGATATACACATTGTTATCTGAAGAGACAAGAACACTTCCCCTAACTGTTTCTGTGAGTTTCCTTTCATATCTTCCTCACACCCTGGAATCTCTCCTTTTAGTTCCGTGCATGTGCCAGCCCTCTTCTGCAAAGTCCTGCACCAGACTTTTGCAAAAGCTACTACCTGTTTTTTCTCTCTCTTACATTTCTCAACTCATAGAACTGAGCAACAGACTAGAGTTGCCTTCTTTCAGGTTAAGGACTACTTAATTTAGGTCTGTTGACTAAGAGTGCATAGTATAGCGCCTGTAGATAGTAGATAGTAGCTCTCGTAGATTTTTATTTAATAAACTTTTATTAATTAGTTGACTCGTGGTTTGTCTACACTATCCATTTCTGGCTTCTTAATAACAGAAAAAATGCCCCCTTTCTCATCTTGGACATTCATGACCAACTTAAGTTTGTTATAAATTTTAGAAAACCATTCCATTTTCCATATTCATCCTCAGCTATATATCTTGGCTTCTATCTTCAGGAAGTGTTTTTTTAAGCTGGCAGTGGAGTCCCTCTTTGTATATATTATCTTTTTATATGTGCCTCGGTCTTAAATAACTATTTTTCATCTAAGTATGAATATGTAAGATGAATAAGTCCCTATCATGGTATAATTTTAAGAATTTAAGAATATACCTAAATAACTGAAAAATATCACAAAAGTTCATCCATTAATTCATATTCAGTGGAATATTCTGGTTTGAATCCAAGTTATACTAGATTATTTTTTTAGTAATAATATACTGTCTTTCATGCCATGTAGTTGCAAAGCTGCAGGGTGCAGTTGTAGGATGTTTGCTTAAAGGTACTTTTCTAGTAGTTGTTGATTTGCACTGGTGAAAAATGTCCTTACCAGAGGATCATCTTCATAGGATCATCATCAAAGGACCTCAGAGACATTATCTCATCCAAACACTTCATTTAACAGATGAGGCAGCTGATGACCAGAGAGATTCCCTAACTTGCCAAGGTCATGAAGGTAATTAAAATCAGAGGCAGTATTTGAGCCCATCTCTGACAGCAGAACCAGTGCTTTTTCTACTACCTTCTCACATTGATAAAGTCATAGGTTTAGATAAAAATATTTTTAAAAGGCTTTCTTCAGTTCATCAGGGATCTTTAATTTTGGCAATGTGGACCTGATATATACAATGATGGTAGGATAATGATTTGTGATTGAGAAAGAGAGAGAGTGTGTGTGTAGCCATGGTTTTAAAAGTTCAGTACCCAAGAGGCCAGCTCACAAATGATTAATCTTTCCAGAAAACATTCTGAAGAAGAGAACTGCAAATTATTTTTCAATGGTAGCAGCAGCAGTGATCATAGTGTGTAATTAGAATTTTTTCCCAAGAACTCTCTTTCCCAGCTTCCCATTTTCCTTCTCATGTTAGGTGCTAACATAGGGAGGATATATTTTGATGTAATACCACCTCTTGCTTTCTCTTCCTCTTAAAATGTGGCTGTGGAGGCTGGGGGGGAGAGCTTGACAGGAAAGTGTACTCACATGGTTTTACTTAGGTTCTATACTTTTGTTCTTTTATTTCTTCTACTTCAAGTGATTACTAATAAATCTTATAAAATATAATACTTGGAGTTATTGATATTAATTTAAATCTTAAAATAGTAATTTGTTGTTTGTGGCCCCATTTGGGGTTTTATTGGCAAAAATGCCAAAATGGTTTGCCATTTACTTCACTAGTTTATTTTAAAGATGAGGAACTTGAGACAAACAGGGTTAAAGTGTCTTGCCTATGGTCACACAGCTGCTAAGTGTCTGAAGTCAGATTTGAACTCGTGAAGTCTTTCCAACTCTAGGTTCCATACTCTATCCATTGTGCCACCTAGCTAGCTGCCCACAATAGGAGTGATAGCTAACATTTAAATAGAAGGAGCTACTAGAAGGGTAGTATAGTAGATAGTGCTAGGCTTGGAGTCCTAGCTCAGACATTTACTAGCCCTGTGACCCTGGGCAAGCTGTGTAACCTTTCTTGGTTTAGACTTCCTCTCTGTAAAAGAGTAATAATAATAGTACCCATTTTACAGGGTTGTTATGAGGATCCAGCAAAATCACAGACTGTAAAGTGCTACCTGTGTTGGCCATCATGATGATGATGGACCCAGGTTAGCTTTCAGACAGGTATACATGCAAATAGTCTCTCCCAGGTCCCTACAGGAAGCTTTCATTCCATCTACATAACCTTTGAAAAACAAAGATTCCCTCCATGTTACCATGAGAATATTGGAAAAGGATTCTGGTGGACATAGTCCTACTGATGTAAGATGCAAATTACTTATTAAAAATCTTTGTCATCATGCCAGTGACATAAATTTCTATTCAAGTCATTATTTATGGATATACTTTTAATCATTTAGATAGAACAGTATTTTTGGCCTGTTTCAGGCCAGTCTCCTGGCCTGGTCTTTATCTGAAACAGAAATGAAATGAGAGACATGAAGCCAATCTAACAGCTCCTAAAAGGAGGTTTACTGAGCCACAGCCAGGGAAGGAACATCATGGATAAAGCATTCATTGATCTGAGCATAGCTTCCATGTCTTGTTCATACTGCTCATTTATAACTTGAAGCTTCAGGGTGGGGATCCAGTCCCTCTGTGTTCTGGCTATTTTTGTGCCCAGGTAACCAGAAAAGTGTGTCAATAACTCAGTCCTTACTTCCCCAAGCCAGAAGAATATTAAAGACAATTTCAACACATTTTTCTAAGGAAAACCTCTCCTGCCTTGGGAGAGAGAGTACAAATTCAAGTTTGAAAAATACTTAATTTTACTATTTTGACATAAAAATGAATGACTACACAAATGAAACAAGAAGAATATTTGTCATTAGTATACCCTCAGAAATGTGCCCTTCTAAATATGTTCAGGGTATGAAAATAGGGTCATAATCCAGGAATTTTCCACAAATGAAGCCCTGGAAATAATTATGGGGCAAATAAAATTCTAAATAAATGAATAGGTAAAAACTTTCAACTGAAGCCCTGGACAGTGTAGATGGGTCAATGACCTAAATCCAGGGGATAGTTATGTCCCTATGTAAATACCAAATACGGAATTTGATTTAAAATTACCTTCCTATTCAAAGATATGTACTTACCATTTGGGAGGATGGAATAAATAATAGCGTCATTTCCATAGGGAAATAATGTATGTTTTTTGGGCAAGTCTCCAGGTCTGATGCTCAAAGCGAGCTTCCCAACAACATCTGTAACAGTGAACATGACCTTTGGTTGAGAAAGCTGCAGGTTTATGCCTTCTTTGTTTGTCTTCTGAAAATTACATTTAAAATAACTCACTAAGTCACAATCCAGGCTATAGAGAGAAATTTTCAATTTTGCCCGGAGGGAATTATGTACGTAATTCTCATTAACAATAATGTGATTTTCAAATAGAATTCCCTACACACCAGGGCTATGTCTCCATTGCTGCATGGTCTCCTAGACATGAAACTATTTCTAATACTGTTTTAACCATGTCATAGCAGTTAAAACATCACTACACAATTATGGATTCTGAGCCATCAAGATTGTTCTGAGATAATTTTCCCCAAGCTAAGCCATATTGTATAAATTTACATCTAGTATCCAATATTCCTATAATATTAAATAAATGCATTATAAGAGTTTTAACATAAACCCACTAAATCCTTTTTAAGAAAATTCAAATCCTTAATGTTCTTAGGGTTATGACTAACAATTGTTTTTTAGTCATTTTTCACCCTGTTTAGGGTTTTCTCCATTTCCTTCTCCAGCTCATTTTACAGATGAGAAAACTGAGGCAAGCAGAGTTAGTGACTTACCCAGGGTCACAAGTATCTGAAGCTGGGTTTGAACTTGGGAACATGTCTTTCTGACTCCAGGCTTAATACACTATCCACTGTATCATCTAGTTGCTCTAATTAGGATTGTTGGTCCACATGCTTTGTATTGTACAAAAATAAAATTGATTCTGATTTTTATCCATTAGATTCATCATCTATGTTGGATAGTCAAGACTCAATTCCAAGAAAAGGATGGAAAGATTTCAGAGAAAGGAAGGGGGAGGCCAGGAATATTTGACCTTTATTCAAACCTGACCATCTTAAGGTGACTAAGATGGTTCAGCATAGATTTCATTATGAAGTTTAAGGAGGTATTTTAATGAAGAAAAGACAAATCAAGGACCTTCCATTCACGTAGGGATGGCTATATGAGAAACTGATAAAATATGAAAATATGGCCTTGAGACAAGAATGAAGGAGATGAATATCTCAGCTGAATAGTGTACTCATGAAGAAAAAGACAAAGGATAAGTGAATAATCTTGAAGGGAAAGATGGGAAGTTTAAACCTGATTCTAAAATGATAATGCAATAAGGAAACAATAGGTAAGAATATAATACCTCTTAAATACTGAAATTTTTGGTTATAAGCACAGTCCTAGTCTTTCTTTGACAGAGCCCCCTATAAGTTCCACAGCACTCTTTAGGTAACAATCTATTCAAACCTACAGCTCATTAGCCTAAACTACTTCAAATGAGCATATATTTTATCTATTTATCAGGACAACTATAGACACAAAAACGAATAGCAAGATGAGTAAAAAGGAAAATTTCTCTTTGCCATTCTTGTAGATCTCCATGCTAACAGTGGGAAAGAAGGGAGAAAACAAAAATATCCTGGAAAACTCATTTTTTGAAAGTTCCAGCCCTCTCAGAAAAGGCTTTCACTTCCAAAGCTGGTATTTCCATCTGTTCCTTCTACTGAGCTGATACTATCATCAGCTTTCTCTATGCCAAGTTGCAGTTGCTAGGTGTCTCCTTACGAACATGGATGCATTGAAGCTCTTTTGTGAGTTATCCCATAGTTTTCAAGGCTCTTCCTTTTTTTTTTTTTTTAAGCCAGAACCATACTAGCTATGTTCAGTTACTACAACAAGAGTTATTCCGGTTGAATATTTGTTTTTAATTGACTCTCTCCTTCCCTCAGAAGAAACTTTTCTAGTACCCAAAAAATTGGTTTGGAGAGAATAAATGTCTTCTAGTTCACATCACGCCCCTGGAAAGTAGTGCCAGAGTCATGAAGACTTATCTGGGGAAAATTTAACAGTACTGAAGAGTTGGTGACCTTTGTCATGCAACCTGGAAACTAAATTGGTTTGAATCAATTGATATGTTACTTTGTTCTGGAGAACAGCTGATGCTTCACTTGACAATCATAAAAGTTATTATAGGAGTTTGACTCCAGTTCAAATGAGATTTTTGGAACTTTTGTTTTAGTGGGTTTTTAAAAAATAGCTTTCAAATCATTGGTTTAATAGAGCAATCTTAAGTTTTGCCTTCCTCCAAAACTGTTCATTTCAGTTTTGGTTGTAACTAATTTTAAGTTTTTTTTCAACTCTAAGATTTTTTTTTCTTTTACATTTGGCTATTCTTGACCAGTCAAGACTCAAGTAATCTCAGCCAACACTGAAAGTACTATGGAGAAAGTTCAGTTCTCTAAAGATTAGGGAGAGGGCACTTCATGAAATTTAAAATACATTTAAATCAGCATTTAATTTTATTGGCTGAGAGGTACTTTGACCTAGTGTTGATAGACCAAGTCAGGCACGCCGATTTCTAGGCATATATGCAATCTAATTGGGGTGAGTTTAGGATTAAAGTGAGAAATTGTACTGATTTAAAAAAAAACAACTTGGAAAGCCTAAAGTGGTAGATTTCTAGACAAAGTTTTTGAATACATGAAACTGGATCATAGCTTGAGCTCTGTTCTAGGAATTACTGTCTTTGAAATTTCAAGTTACATGAACATAGTGCATAGGCTTTTGCACTCATCAACAAATTAAATACTCAGGGATGCCATCCATCTCCTCTGTGGCTTCAAGAAGCCATAGTACTTACAATAGCCATGTCCTGATTAATTAGCAGGCAGGCTAAACCTGGTTAAAGGTAACTGAAAGATCATAAATCTATTGGTGAATTAGGGGGGGTGTTGTTATGATGATAATAACAGATAATTTGGAGAAGCAGATAAATGTGTCAGGGCCAAATAGGGCTTCAAGTCAAGAGCCACAGATTGACAGGCTTCAGGGAGGAAGGAGGGGGTAAAACACTCCTAGATCTCAAACCCCTCCCCCTCTAACAGTTGCTGCTTCAGTTGGGTATGGAGACAAGATCAGATTCTGGTAAGTTTCTGTTATGGCTGAAACCCCAATGATGTTCCTTTCTTTAATTTATATTCCTCACAGGTCTGATAGAGCACTCAGAGCTTGGTCAAACACAGAAGTCACCAATGTTTTCCACTGCATCCTGGGCCATCACCATTCTTCCTAACTTTTTTCATGCCACTGGATTCTGATGACTGGAAGGGAGAGTGAGGCTGAGGACTTTGGGCATCACAGGTCTGATAGATGAGTAAACAGAAGCTAGCTATATAACTGTTGAGGACAGAGATGATCTTCTTAAAAACTGGCAGCAGACAGGATTCAAACTAGATGTCCAGTCTGAGTTGTGAGTATTCCCCCAAATAATTACCAGGCACAGATATTGAAGGTAAAGGTTATATTCGGAAATAACAAGGTAAACTAGAGAGGTTAATGAGGGTTTTAGGATAATGAAAGGTGACCCTGAACTGTTAGATTGAAGCTACCCTTCCCCCCCTCACAGGAGGGGATGAGACACTTAACTAAAACTGGCTCTCTTGCTATTAATGAATATCTTTACTCTCTAATCATTAAATATTTGTTGTATTGAAGTTGATATAAACTAACCTTACTAAACAGGCTAATCCTTATGTAGTAACCACATTGGCTATGCCACTATGGCCTCTCAAGTGAACCCCCAAGTGTGGAGTAGTAAGCAGGGTTTTTGCTCACTTCAACCTCCACAAAGTAACTGTCAATTCCTCTCAACTTCCCCCTCACCCAAAGTTCTCCAGGGGGGTCCCCTGTAATTCTGGGTGAGGCTGTCCCTGTATCTTTGCAGGGATTCCATGCTTTCCATCTCTACATAACAGTGTCTATTCAAGAATGTGAAGATTTTCCCCACTGGAATGGGTGGATGAGAACATTTTGTTCCAATGGCCATGAAGGTGACTTTAGCAGGGGCTGTGGAGCACTCAGAGCTTGGTCAAACACAGAAGTCACCAATGTTTTCCACTGTATCCTGGGCCATCACCATTCTTCCTAACTTTTTTCATGCCACTGGATTCTGATGACTGGAAGGAAGAGTGAGGCTGAGGACTTTGGGCATCTCTGCCTCACTTAAATTCAATTCATACACAAGTCAAGACATCAGCCTGTGCTGCCACTGGTCTTCCAAAATGAAAGACGAACAACTCTAATCATAAATATGTACCTTTTCCCAAATGGCAATGCCATTACTCTGCAATATACTTATTTTGGACACTTCAATTTAATATTCTATCTTTTCAAAGTCTGAAGCAAAGACAAGTCATCTGACAGTAAGCAGATAAGTGAAAGGAAAAAATATAATTTTGTCAAAGTGCACAGATATGATGTAGCAGTAAAGAAAGGTTGGTAACACATTACTTAGAAAAAAAGTTTGGGGCAGCTGAGTGGCTCAGTGGATTGAAAGCCAGGCCTAGAGATGGGAGGTCCTGAGTTCAAATCTGGCCTCAGACACTTTCTAGCTGTGTGACCCTGGGCAAATCACTTAACCCCCTTTGTCTAACCCTTAACACTCTTCTGCCTTGGAACTAAAACATAATACTGTTTCTAAGACAGAAGGTAAGGGTTAAAAAAAAGAGTTGCTGTGTTGATTGGGAATTTTTTATTCCAGAAATAGATAATGGACTTATGATTTTTGACACAGAGTATTTCCTGTGCTAATGAAAGTCATATTTCTCGGCAACTTAAGTATTAAGAAGTTGCCTAGAACACTGAAGGAATAAAGGAATTAGTATGTATGTTAGAGGCAGGTCTTGAACCCCGATCATCCTGTCTCTTTGACCCCCTTCTTTATCCACCATTCCATATTGCCTATCTATAAATAAAAACAAGAGCTCATTTCATTTCAGCTTATAAATATATAAAAATGTAAGAGTGTCCATATGAAATTAGTAAAATGAACCCCAAGGAGACCATGGGCAATTCAACCTACTTCCAGTTTCTACTCTCTCCTCATCATAGAGTTAAGTGGGAAAGCATTATTTTATATAGGTCCTTTCTTAACTATCTCTAATGAGAGATAATGTAAGCATATGTGATTTTCCACCCAGAGAATATGGTTGAGGAGGAACCATGACATTTTAGAGCTAGAAAGATCCTTAGAGATCACTTATTACATTATTTCTCCTGTTCAAAATTTTCTTTATATTGTGGACAAGCCCATAAACTTTGATGGATACATCAATCCCTAATGAATCTGTTGCTATTCTACTCAGCAAAAAAGAGGGTATCTATAGTTATTACAATTTAGGGAGTTGATCTTTATAACCTTATGGGATATGGGATCTTTCTTAGGGACTTTGTGGAGGATGTGGACATTTTCTCTAACTAACAATGCCATTGAGAAGAGTGAGGAACATCTTACTGGTTCATGGTATTGGTGAAAAAGACATTCCCAAATTCCTATAATGGGTTGAGTTATTTGGCTTAGATTATTGAACATGGAAAGTGCCCTTTTGTGTAGGGCCTAATAATAAATAATAGTGTGATTTTTAGAATCAGATTTTTTTAGAGGTAAAGCAAGGGGTTGAATATCAGTGAGCAGCAGAGCGAAGATCAGACGTGGCACTTTTGGGGAGGGTGTCGAGGGAAGAGCTCTACATACACATGGTCTCCCTCTAGCAATTGGTAATGGATACTTTGGAGGAGAAGGGGGTGAGAAGACACATTACGGTTACATATGGTCTAATTCACATAGCCCAAGCAGAGAATTGTTGGATCCTCGAGCTGCTAGACCTTGAGTTTCTGGTCTCAGGAATGGAAAGGCAATGCTATAATCTCTTAGCCTGAAAGATGGCAGCCCTGGGAAGAAGAATATGACCCAATAGTGGGAGATCCTGGATCTTAGCCTTTCTAGGCAGAGAAAGGGAATTTATGAGATATTATCAAGCTTTTGGAGAGTTTGAGGCAACAGGCTTCTAAGAAGTTCCTGACATGTTCTAGCCTCTCAGAGAAAGAATAAAGTATGTAGCTCTATTGCTAAGGGATCATCAAAAGATAAAACACATTACAGAAGTTAAAAAACCAAAATTTTGCCCTTTGTTATTACTGGGATTTATTCAAACAGTATAGGTTTGAGAAGAAAGAGTTGACTTCCTAGAAACTTGAGCTTTGTTTCTCTTATAACAGTAGTCCAAGCCATATTGGTGGCATATGAGTATGAAAAATTATAGAGGTCTCTGGGGAAACATTGGTCCCAGAGAAGCAAGAACATTGTATTGATTGTTGTGGGTTACTGTGAGTGCTTTCTATGTCTGCATTTTTCTATAGGGTAAAATACTATTCTATACCTGATAAGCATTATCATTTCGAGAGGTCACATGCAAGCTTTAACACATTTACCCCCTTTTATGGAGCCTCAGGAGCTATATTCATACTATGTTCTGAAATTTCCAAGGGAAATTGGATGGGTATTAGGTAAACCAAAAAGATATATAATTTTGAAGAGCTTACCCCCAAGATTGAATCCTTACAGTAAGGCTAGAACTTTGGGATTAAGGCCACTGGCTACATAGAAAAGCCTGTTTCCTAACAAGTATTTTTCATAAAATCTTGTGTTCTGAAAAATCACAACTCACTAGGGTGCCTTCACAAATCGCTCTCTTCATTTTTTAGATCAGTGTAAATTTGCTGTAAAGCTCCAAATTTCATCTTGTTCCCTCTCCAGTCTAGCAATTATATTACTTTTTCTCATAACAGTAGTTTCTCAGAACAGTCACAATGAACCTGTTATGTCAAGCCACTCATTCCTTTTACTCTCCTTTTATTTGGAATCAATACAACAAAGTAGCCTAGGTTACTATGACGCACTCCAAAGCCAGGGAGGAATAGAATCCTAGCCCTAAAGTAAATGAAAACTACAGGGTTGTAATACAGAAATTATCCTTGGGAATGTACCACAGTTCGTTAGACCATTTGTTTTCTCAAATAAGAGTTAGAAGTACTGGGACTGATATTTAATGCACCTTAGTACCAGTTGCCTCCCCCTTCTTCCCTCCAATTTCATTTCTGCCTTATCAGATGACAACACGAGCAGGTTTTCCAAATATTTGAATTATGTTTAAGTTGTCTTGGGGAGCAATCATGCACTGGAAAAGTTAAATTAAAATATTTATAGATTTTCTGAGTTTATTCTTCCTACAAACATCTACTAGGAACCCTTTGGCTAATGATCTTTTAAAGAGGGGAAACCAGCCAAAGATGTCAGGAGAAACTAGCTTGACTAATAGCTAGGGGAGTTAGTTGTCTGCTATTACTGTTACCTACACAGAAAATCTGTAAGACTTGTTCCTATAGGGATTGTGCCTTTAGAACAAGCTCATACACCTGATAGAGAAACAACATCATGAACTGATCACGGCTACACCTGTATCCCAAGTGGAAAACTCTTAAAAAAATAACCTGATGCCATCTCTGCTAATGGTTCTGTCATTTTGTCTTCCTGTCTCCCTCCCCGCCACTCTCTCCTTTTTCTTGTAATGTCCATTCTGAAAAGAATTTGCTAGAGGAAAAGGAACACTTAAAAGGGAGCTAAGAACACGAACTTGAAACAAAAAATGCAAGCCATTCATAAATCATGGGAAAGCATTACTTAATTAGTAAATTCAGTTTCTACTCAAGAGAAACTGCCTTTGGCTACTAACATATGAATAAGTTGAAGGACTTCCTTGTGTCATAAGTACACATAAAAGTGCAGACTATGATACAATGAGAGGCACTAATAATTAGTAAAATGTATGTATTCTCCACCAATAGATGTGGAAGCATCATCTTTTTCTGATAAATAATAGGCAATCGAAAATGACAAAATGACTTACCTACTGTGTTTTGTTTCAGGAGGGATTAATGATATTTGTGGTAAGATATAGGAGGAGTAAAACTTTTACAAATTGCAAAAGATTTCATCCAAGTTAATCCTTAAAGGGAGATATATGATTCTCAAGAAAGATTGTGGTACAGTAATAGCAATATTGTACAATGATCAACTGTGATTGACCCAGCTGCTCTCAGCAACACAGTGATCCAGTTCAAGTCTGAAGGACTAACAACAAAGAATCTATCTATCCACCTCCTGGAAAGACCTTTTGGAGTCAGAGTGCAGATCAAGCACACTATTTCTCACTTCAGTTTATTTGTATTTTCATTTGGGGGGGTTGGTTTTATATGAGTATTCTCTTATAACAGTGAGCAATTTAGAAACGTGTTTTGAATGATCATACATGAAGGACCCACATCAAATTGCTTACCATCCCCAGGAGGGGGGAGCGGAGAGACAATTTGGATCTTCTAACTTTAGAAAACAGATTTGGAAAATTGTTATTACATGTAATTGAGAAAAAAAAATCTTTAAAAAATTACGGCAATGATTATATCATATGTTTATATTATCAGTCTTCAAGATCTATAACCAAAATGCTATTTCCTCTTACTACTGGTGTTAATGCAAATTACCCTTAAGATCTCAAGGAAACTATTGTACTATATTTTATGTAGATATTTGAAATATATACACATACATTTATATATGTATTATATGTCTACACACACATCTTTCATCAAAGAGCTTCTTGCTTCCTTTTCCTACCTAAATTCACTCACTACCAATCCTAACTCCTGGACAATGTATAACAATTCTCTTTTTCTATGTCCTTGCTGCTAAATATCTCTGGTAGAAGATGGGAGAACCTGCTGACTCCATCTACTACATATTTATATTGCTGAATCACCAGTCAGAGATTTCAACAGGAGATACTGAATAAAAAGTTAGCATAGGAGTCAGGAAGACTTGCATGACCCTGGGGAAGTAACTTAAGCTTCCAGTGTCCTCAGACAGCTCTCTAAAACAACAAACTGCAGATGCATTGCTTATTTGCATTGGTAGTAGGCGTCTCTTCCAGGGGATTTCTACACCAAAGAAACCACAAGCCTGGATTATATATAATAATAGCTCATGTAGGAAGAGAGACCTTTATTGGGAGGGCCCACCTGTGGCTAGAGCTATTATTGTGTGACTTGAAGAGAGCCAGAATAGACCTATCTAGCGTCTTCTCCTCCCACTCTTCTCTAAGGGAGACTAATTTCTGCCTGAAGTAGAAGCAGGAACAGAGGCTTGCCCACTCTGCTCTCCTCAGAGAGAAAGGATATTGGACTAGAATAGTATCTAAATGCTCTCTTAAATGTTATTTGTCTCTAAAAGGTTTACCCATGGGGGCAGCTGGGTAGCTCAGTGAATTGAGAGCCAGGCCTAGAGACGGGAGGTCCTAGGTTCAAACCTGACCTCAGACACTTCCCAGCTGTGTGACCCTGGGCAAGTCACTTGACCCCCACTGCCCACCCTTACCACTCTTCCACCTAGGAGCCAATACACAGAAGTTAAGGGTTAAAAAAAATAAAAATAATAATAAAAGGTTTACCCTCACTGCCCTAGACTGAGTGCTCAAACTGCACCCTCAATGCAGCATGTGAGCCACCACCCTCCCTTTCCCCAGGCAGGAGAGGGAGAAAGTGCTCCCATTGGGTTGCTGGGAAGAGGGGTGGGTGATGTGAGAAATGTCCTCACATGCTATGGGAAGGGGAGCAGCCCCCTCTGGCATATGTGTCATAGTTTTGCCAACACAGGTCTTGGAGATATGATTGGGTTCAATTTAACTTCTGATATTGTTTTTCCTTATTAGGGAGGGGAGGGAATTCATTTTTTTTATTTTTTTATTTTAAACCCTTAATTTCTGTGCATTGACTTATAGGTGGAAGAGTGGTAAGGGTAGGCAATGGGGGTCAAGTGACTTGCCCAGGGTCACACAGCTGGGAAGTGTCTGAGGCTGGATTTGAACCTAGGACCTCCAGTCTCTAGGCCTGGCTCTCAATCCACTGAGCTACCCAGCTGCCCAGAGGGGAGGGAATTCTAAGCTCTATTCCTTTCCCACCAAATACTCCACAACAAACACAAATAGTGAATAGAAAAGAAAACTCATTTATCCAAATTGGTCACAAAATAGAAATCAGAGAAGGGATTCATAGGAGAACATACACCATACAATACAAAGAACTCTCCCATTAGGAACAAGAGGGAGAAGAGGGTCTAGATCTTGACCAAGGAGAAACTCCCTGAAGTCCCTAGTGTAACAAGCTGGGAACAGGGTTATTATGAAGACAGCCATTTTCTTTCATGTCTTCCCAGAGTCTTTTTCTTCAGCAACCTAAAGTGGGATGGCCTCTTCCATCTTCCCTCTAGAAGCCAGAAGTGCTCAAAGAAGTCTTCAAGCTTCAGAAGTCCTAAAGAAGATTGAAGAAGACTAGAGTTCTCTTGTTCTCACCAACTTTGCCCATCCCTCATGCAGGGCAGGATATTCATCCCTATCACTGAAGAGAGAACCTGATACCAATGGGTTGCATTTTCAGATTTGAATTGTTTCTTTTTTCCCCTCCTTAATATATATCCTTACTGTTTCCCTTTACTTTTCTTTATTCTTTTCAAAGGATGGGGAAAGGAGAAAGGTCTTCCCCTTGCTGTGATCCAGACATGGTGGCTTACTTGCTATTCCTTGTCCAGGACATACCATCTCAATCTGTTATCATTCCTGGAATATTCTCCTTCACTTCTACCTCTTAGCCTCCCTGGTTTCCTTCAAGACTCAATTTAAATCCTATCCTTTTCAAGAGTCCTATATCACCAATTACATCTTGGACATGCTTCTAACATCTTCCCTCAGAGATTACATACCATGCATTTTGTATGTATCTTTTATGCTCATAGTTATTTACATGCTCTTTTGCCATTAGGGTAGGGGCTCTTTGAAGGCTAGGATCATGTTTTCAACTTTTTTTTTGCATCCCAAGAATACTATATATCATAGTGTCTGACACATAACTGCTATGTTTGCTGATGGATATTTTTTAGAGTCCAAATATGGTGACTCTATCAGCCATAGGGGTAAAAAAGCAAATAATTTACATCATCCCAAGTGCACTTAAATATAAAATGAATGAGAGAAACAAAGATGAAGAATGGAAAAATTAATCAACATTTCTTATGCTGACCATTCTGCAAATTCATTTCCCCCTCTACCACTTCTTCCTGTTTTATTAGGCAATGCTGTTCATACTTTTCCACCATCCATATTCATAAGATTTTGTGACCAACTTTGTATTCTAAACCAGTTGTATTTGTGAATAAATTTTTATTCCAAACCAGGTTTTGGCTGTTGTGTCTTTCTTTTTGGCAAGTAGAATATTTGCTGTCTGAAATCTTTTCTTACCTACTAATGTGAGTTTCGGGAAAAAGCTTACAAAACTACGAAAGGCTGTACACAAAGGCTGTGTACAAAACCTGCATGTGATTCTACAGTAATATGCTGATTTTTGGGATATAATAAATATATTCATTGGCATATAATAAAGCTTACAACTTTTTTTATCTCTAAAAATCTTCTAATAGGTGATCTGATCTCCTTTTGTCTCCATCGCTGCCTTTAAATAATTGAACATTAAGTTAACAAGATTTTAATATATTCTTTAATTCTTCTTGTCAACTCCTAGTCCATTAAAAGGCTTCCTGGGTAGGATCAGGAAAACTGTAAGATGACAGGGATCAGTAGCAATGTAGCCTCCCTACTCCCAAGGTCTTTGGAGAGACCCAAGGACACCAGCAGGCTGGCAGGAAGGGAGGGGCAGGAGCTTGTGGAAGTGCCCCTTCACCTCCCCCCACCCACTAAGCAGTTGGAAAGTGAGTTAGCAGTTTGGTAATGGTGGACAATCAGGCTTGATAACTCCTGGGCCAAAATGGTAAGTGGGGAAAGGCTAAACTCCTTATGATGATATCTTTCTCTAAAGTATTTCCCACAGGATACAATAGGTGAAGCTTGATGTCTTAAAGTTCACTGGCTCAGAGTTTAGGATTGATTAACTTCAGGGCCACCAGTAAGAGGAATTTGGCTTATGGAGCATGTGAGTATATTTCTCTAATTATCAATATCTAGACACTGTTCCTAGCTAATAAGAGTTTAATGATATCAGGATATGGGAAGGGGGAATAAGACTTAGGGTTGATACCTGAGGAGGAAACTACCTAACAGTTATGTCTAAAACAGCCCCTCCCCCCAAAGGGGGAAATGTTTCTTTTATGGCTGATCTGCTCTCTAACCCTATAAATATTCTTCTTCTAAACCTAGATAGCTAAACTAAGGTAAACAGTGATATTGTTGAAAGGTCTAACCAAAGTCAAACAGGTTTGGCAGTCAGAGACTGAAAGGCTCAGCTCAGAGTCACACAGCTTGCAGAGACAGCACCCAGATCAGGATCAGGACCTAAGACCTAAGACCCCAGACCCCAAGACTCAAGACCCAAGAAGACCCTGAAAGCCAGGTGTCCTGCCTTTTTTATATCAGAACTCAAACTGCCTCTAACTGCCCCCTCTCTTAGAGTTCTGGGGGACACTATGGAATTCTGTGTTGCAGCTTGCACCCATCTCTGCAGCTTGAACCCCTCTCAGCAATATGAATCTCACACCTGTCACCATGCAGTAAGCTGACAAAGAATACCTTCACATTCTTTGAATCAGGGGCAGGGCTTCTCTATTCCACATCACTCATTTCTAGAAACACTCAGCAAACCTCCTTATGAGTTGATGCCAGGTAAGGCATGTGGTGCATCCTCTGAAGGATTGGATTCTCATTGTCCAGTCCCTCTCTTTCCTCCACCACATCGTCATGTTAATATATTTGAGTTCTAATTCCTTTAATGAGGAACAAGACTTCAAGACCCATTTGAAATGTTTAAGCATTCCTAAAACATTTTGTGGGATGAATGGGTAGTAACAAAGACATCCAGATTCAACTAGATCACCCTGTCTTCTTATGATGATGCTTTTGGTACAGCTTTGAAGGAAAAAAAGAATTATTTTCATCATTTTCCACTCTTTGTTATTTTAGCCTTTGTATGATTTTCCCCATGATGAGTATTCTTTCTTTATAGCAACAACTGGCAGTTGTTTTTCTTTAATCTATTATTATGTCTGTTCTACCAACTTCAGGAAGCCTCTACCTCTCTGTAAAGGAAGTACCTTCTACACATTTATTCATACCTTTCTCATGTCATACTTAGGAAACTTGATTTTTTAAAATTCAGGTGTAATACTATATTTTTATTAAATATAATCTTATTTCATTCCAGTGTTTTAGCATATCAGGATATTTTTTAACTCTGAATCTTTCATAAAGCATGTTAACTTTCCTACCCACCTTTGTGATGCTTACTTACATTTATGCCTAGATTTCCAGTGATTGGCAAAAATTTTTAATAGTAAAATCAATGAAATATCCAATAGAAACTTCTTTCCTATATAGCACTTACTTTATGCCAGATTCTTTGCTAAAGACTTTACAATTATTATCTTATTTGATCTCTCAATAGCCAGGGGAGGGAGGTGCTTTTAATATCTTCATTTTTCAGATGAGTAAAATGAAGCAAACAGAAGTTTAGAGATTTGCTCAGGTCACACAGCTAGAAAGTATCTGAGGCTGCATTTGAACTCCTGTCTTATTTTACCTATTGTCTAGGCCTTTTGAAAAAAAAAATTCTTAATAAATGTTTATTGAGTTAATTTAGAAAAACTTCAAAATAGCTTTAACCACTTTGTAAACAAAACAAAAATCATATTAAACCTCAGAATATACTTCAGAGATTCTCCTACAATATTCTGAGGTTTGTTGCCCTCTCATTTCTCTTTACCATGTTTCTCCTTCCCTCCCTAATTTTGCCCTTTGGGGATGCTTTTATAAATCTTGTAGCCCTGTTCTTTCCCTTCATACTTGCTCAAAAGATTTACCTTGCTTTTAGGTAGTTGCCAGCTTATCCACCCCACGATGGTTTAGCTGATAACTTTTTTTTTAAAACCCTTACCTTCTATTTTAGAATCAATGAATACGGTGTATTGATTCTAAGGCAGATGAGAAGTAAGGGCTAGGCAATGGGTGTTATGTGACTTGCCCAGGGTCTCCATAACTAGGAAGTGCCTGAGAACAGATTTTAACCCAGGACCTCCTATCTCTAGGTCTGGTTCTCAATTCACTGAGCCACTCATCTGCCCCCAGCTGATAACTCTTTAAGACTCCACCATTAAAATATAAATACTCTGGGGAAAAGTTAACTGAAAGGAAAACATCATGGCCTTTAAAACCTTGGCAAGGTTGCAGAAGAATTTTCTCTGTAGCTCCTAAATTATATTTGAAAGACTAGAGAATTATTTACTATGCCTAAAGTTAACCTTGAGTATTGTCACTGTCAGAGAAGAGAAACTTAAATACAAAAGAAGTAGTATTTTTTATCACAATAAACCAGTGACCATATCAGGAATGTAACTGAATTTTTCAGAAACTCTTATTTTCACCTCTCGCCAGGGCCATAGACCATTTTGTCAGGGACATTCATTATAAAGTATATTAGAAAATTAAAGTTGAGCTCAGTCATGTCTCTAGATCTAGGATTAATCATATGTTCTCCATCGATAGAGAATTCAGTTGTAGGAACTTGTGATTATTTAAACAAGTCTAACTAACCCTGCTCATTTGTCAGCATATTAGCACTATGTAATATACTTTTCAGCCTGTAGTTATTTCTTAGACATGCCTAGTGATATACCTAATTGATCATTAGGAAATTAGCCTCCTTCCCCTCCAAAAAAGATATTTATAGAGGCAGCTAATGAATGCTTACCGTTTATAACCTTCTAATGAATAATTGACTTTCTTGAAGAATATATACATGTAGTTTCTTTACAACATAGACAAGAATCCCCTTTCAAAAGTATGATTTTGCTACCAGTAATGGATGTATTTCAGATCATTTAATGTAGTAACCCACTCGGTATTAATAGATTTTGTACATTGTGAAGAAATAATGTTGATAAATTGGAGTTATGAGGAGGAGGATGTGATAATATACTTTGGTGTCCACAAAGTATCTTTTAACTCTCCTCTCTGAAGGAAAGCCAAGGATGGCTTAGGTCAGCATGGAAGGTTCTTGGAGACATACTATGTATAAAAAGCTATTTATTTATGTTTAATATGATGAAAATAAGGATTAATAATAAGGAAACCTTATTACTAACTGGAACCATCTCTACTCACCTGCTAAGTCTACCTCACAGTGGATTCTTCAGTTCTTCTGGCTACACTAAACCTACACTGACACTTACTAAAACCCAAAATGCTATCTGACTATAAATCTACCTAAAATCCTTATTTAATTAACTTAATTTGAAAAAGAGATTCTCTAAGCACATATAAATCCAGTCAGCCAAGATGGCAGCTGCTAACTTACAATCTGGTAGCCCTGGTATGTCCCAGAGTCCAGACAAACAGCTTCAATCTTTCTCCTTCTCCAAAACTGTTATCCAGCAAAGCAGATCTACCAGCTTCTTGGTTTTTTTTTATTAGACATTTATTAATATTCGTTTTTAATCTGTTTACATACTTTATGCCCCTACTTTCCCCTTCAGCCCCCCGCTCTCCCCCCACCCATGGCCAACGCACATTTCCACTGGTTGTAACAAGTGTCCTTGTTCAGGGTCTATTTCCCATTCATATCCGCCTCAGTCCATGCATTCAAGCAATTGTTTATCTTATATGTTTCCTCTCCTGCAGTCCTTCCTCTGAATGTGGGTAGCATCTTTACCATAAATCCCTCAGAGCTGTCTTGTGTCATTGCAGTGCTGCTGGTACAGGA
>NC_058130.1:477150264-477163519 GCF_016433145.1 Gracilinanus agilis
TCTCCTAAATTGTTATATCTGTTGCCATATAATTGGGCGAAATAGTTCTTAATGATTGCCTTAATTTCCCCTTCATTATAGGTGAGGTCTCCCTTTTCATCTCTAATACTGTCAATTTGGTTTTCTTCTTTCCTCTTTCTTATTAGATTGACTAGTACTTTGTCTATTTTATCTGTTTTTTCAAAATACCAGCTTCTAGTCTTATTTATTAATTCAATAGTTCTTTTACTTTCGATTTTATTAATTTCTCCCTTAATTTTTAGTATTTCTAATTTAGTTTTCATCTGGGGGTTTTTTATTTGCTCGCTTTCTAATTTTTTGAGTTGCATGCCCAATTCATTAATCTCTGCCCTCCTTAATTTGTTAATATATGCACTCAGGGATATAAATTTCCCCCCGAGTACTGCCTTGGCTGCATCCCACAGAGTTTGGTAGGATGTCTCATCATTGTCATTCTCTTCAATGAAATTGTTGATTGTTTCTATGATTTCTTCTTTGACAATTTGGTTTTGGAGAATGATATTGTTTAATTTCCGATTGGTTTTTGATTTGCCTGTCCAGGTGCCCTTACTGATTATTAGTTTTATCGCATTATGATCTGAGAAGGTTACATTTATTATATCTGCTCTTTTGCATTTGTTTGCCATGATTCTATGCCCTATAACATTGTCAATCTTTGTAAATGTACCATGTGCAGCTGAAAAGAAGGTGTATTCCTTTTTATCCCTATTTATTTTTCTTCACATATCAATTAAATCTAATTTTTCTAGGACTTCATTCATCTCTCTTACCTCTTTCTTAGTTATTTTTTGGTTTGATTTATCTAGATCTGAAAGAGGAATATTTAGATCTCCCACTATTATGGTTTTACTATCTATTTCCTTCTTGAGCTCTGCCAGTTTCTCCTTTATGAATCTGGATGCTATACCACTTGGTGCATATATATTGAGCAGTGTTATTTCCTCATTGTTTATACTGCCTTTAATCAGGATGTAATGACCTTCCCTGTCTTTTTTAATCATATCTATTTTTACTTTGGCTTTTTCAGATATCATGATAGCCACTCCTGCCTTCTTTTTCTCATTTGACGCCTCCAGGAGGCTACAATCCATTGGAAGGAAATGGTATATACACAAGTAACTATGTCACGAAAAATAGTGTAAATAGCATAGGACAATTTTAGGCAAGATATTATGGAGAAACTTGAGGAAGAAGAAATTCCTTTGAGCTAGGTGACTGAGTGTTAAAGAAGATAGTAACTAGGGACACTAGCTTTCATCAGGAAAACTTGAGTTGAAATTTGGTGGAGAACACTGACCAGTTATGTGACTGAATCCGTTTGTCTCAGTTTCTTCATCTGTAAATGAGATAAAAACCTATCTTTGGGGATTGCTACGAAGTTCAAATGAGACAATATCTGTAAAGTGCTTTGCAAACCTTAAAGCCATATCTAAATGCTAACTCTTGTTGTCGTTAATGAAGGAAGGAGCGCTTGTGAGTGGAGCTTTGTAGGAAAGGAGGTACTTGTGGAAAAGATAACAGGAGTATAGATAGATGGATTCGAAATAAATGAAATGACAAGGACCAAAGAGTAATCACGCATGAGTGACTGTGGTTTGGACTTGGTTTATGCCTACTTGGTGGTTGCTGCTTGTAGCAATAGCTGCCCAAACCAGGCTTGTTCCCTCGCCTTTCGTACTATACAGAAAAGCAAGTTGTCAATTAATTCATCAACCATAAAAGCATGTAATATCCATTCAGTCACCAGGTGGCACTGCCCTCAAGCTATCAGTCAAGTGGCTTGTCACAGGCTATTCAATGTACACAACACCAGCTTTCCCAGAGGTCAGAGTATCCCCACTGCTCATGGGACGACGGTGAGCCTACAAATGCATCAAGGTGATGCCTACAAGTTTTTATATCGTTCCCCTCTTGAGCTTGGACCACAGCATTGCTGGCCCCAGTTAAATATTGATTTGAGGTAAAAAAGGAGAGATGGAAAATTGCTTTGAAATATTGAAATTACGCATATTTCTAGCTGGATCCCTTCCCTCAGCAATTTAGGAAATCCTCTGTACTTAGCTGACTAACCTTACTCAGAAGACCTAAACAATTCACTTGATAGTGGTCATATAATTTGTTAAAAACTCAGTAAAGATAATAATTGAAATAAAAACTATAAAGGTGTTGCCTAGCAACATTGTAAAGAAATCAGTTTGCTAGGTCATCTTTCCTGCTGATCCTTCTAACCATCCACTATTCCCTGAGCTTGGGGGAAAAAATTGACTAAAGGAATCCTGTGACTAGAATCCACCAGGAATGATTGCAAGCAATCAGAACCATAAGGATATTCCAACACTTCTATTACTAATCTCCTCCTCCTTTTTTTCTATGTCATCAGTGGCTGAGGTTTCATGGCCCCTGTCCTGGTCCTATTCCAATGATTCAACCTTTTTCTCTCTCTTTACCACCACAGCTTTCTAGGATTTTAACCAGCTTGTCCTTCATTGAACCCTAGCTTAAGCTGTAGTGGTATTAATCAATGAAAACACCTACAATGTGGTAGGTGGCAGCAAGTAGATGAGTGTTGTGAATTTCCCTTCTCCCCCAAGAGTTCTGTGTCTCAGGGGGCCTCTCTGCTCTTGACTACATGGAAGGAATGTCTCCTCACTCAAAGAAATAAGGAAATGAGTAAATAGATACCTACATTCCTTTACCTTCTCTATTTTTTCATCAGTTTCCCTCAGTTAGCTTCCAGAAAGTATTAAAGGACTTATCTGGATTCCTCTTGAATACATGTCTCTCTTTCTAACAATGAACTATAAATCAAATGTCTTTTTTTTCCTGTGTTAACACTACCTCCAATAAAGAGTAAGCAGTAAACCAATAATTCAATGAACCGAAGACTTTTTTTTTTAAAAGAAAGGTTCTGATGTCTTCCCTTCTCAGATGAATCATTTCCCCACCTAGCATTTTTTATATGTCAGAAGATTAGTGGCAGAAGTTTCAGACGGGTGTCCAGCTAGTCCTAAACCTACAATGATTTACAACTCAGTAAACAGTGATGATAGAAATCACTCTGTAAGTTTTTCCTACCCCACACCCCATGATTTGCATGTGGGGTGGAGCTCTCTCTCTCTCTCTCTCTCTTTCTCTCTCTCTCTCTCTCTTTCTCTTTCTTATAATTTAACTTTTCATCTATTGCAAAACTGGCCTCACAAAATGAAGTCAAACCATAGCCAAAAGTGTATCTTATAGCCTTTGCTTGTTTCAGTCTAGTTACACATGTAATCTCTTCTGCTTATGCCCATCTTAATCCTGCTTAGAGGCTGTAGCCCATTGGGTCATTTAAGGATGTTATGGAAGCATTAATCCAAAGTCTTAGATTAATGAATTTATATAACCATGTAAGACAATATGTTCTTAACATTTGGGGCATATACATAGGCATTATATATACAAACACACGGTGACATCTGAGTAGAGGAGATATCTATATATGTATATCTGTACACATACTGGTTGTCCATAAAGGTGAATATCATGCCCCCCCCCCCATGAACATTTCTTTTCCTGTATATATGCACCAACCAACTGGAGCATTTGTTTTACATCAGCACAAAGAGAATATGGCTCCATTAATTACTCAGAGAGCATTTTCTGCTCTAGCCTCCAAACTCCAGCTGTATTTCCTCTGCAGCAGGCATGGGGGTAGCAGTTTTAAGATCTAGGTCAATAGTTCCTGACATCTGCATATGTGCAGATGAGGATTGCCTTTTTCCCTTCAATGGCTTAACTTTAATCTCTAGTATAGAAGTATGATTTATTTTCATCAAAATTCACAAATTACTTTTAAAATATCTCCATATTTTCACAAGATTTTAAAATTTTGAAAGGATCTGTCTCTCACATATAAAGAACATTTGTCAATTTAAAATGAAAGCCACGAAAGTAAAATGTGCTTTCTCTTGGATAAGCTAGGGTCACTGATATCAAGATTTTCTATGTCCCACCCTTCTCATTTGCATGTAGTCTCTTGATCCCCAAAGATCTGTGCTTCAGTTGTGTCCTGGTAATAGGGCAGCCACAACAGGTGATGATGGAGGTGTGATGGGGGAAAGAAAGGGATCATTGTCTTACCTCTCTTCCACAAATACCTTCTCTCCCAAGGCTGGTGATAATCACATAGTTTCTTTACAAATTGCCAAGTAAAACTTGGGATCCAATATATTGGTAGAGATCAGATAAAGTAATTATTGAGGACTTACTATATGCTTATTATTGGGAATAAAAAAAAAACATAAACAAAAATAAAGGCAGTCATCCCCACCATTCTCCAGCCCTTTTCAGCTCCTTTTTATGTACACCTTTTTCACCATTAAAATGCAAGCTCTCCTTGAGGATATAAGACAGAGAATTAGTTGGGGAGTAAAGGGCTGAGCTGAGTTTTAAATTAGCACAGCTGGGTGGTTACCTCCTCAGATGAAGGTTCCTGTAAGGAACATACCAACCAGTGGTGGAGGCCACAGTCCTGGAGGCAATGCCTGTGCAGGTTCAAAAGTAGTCCAGAGAGTCTAGAACCTGAGGTTACAAGGTTCCAATTCAAGTGCTCTCTCTGTGCCATTTCCCCAAAGGCTTCCACTTGAATGAACCTCTTTCTACAACCTTCTCTCTTTCTTTCCTCCATACCTCCACTTACCACACAGCTATGCATCAATTCATCTGTCTTAAGCTCTCCTGGAGCATCTAGTATACTACATCATTGAAGGGAAATTGAGAAACAGAATTTCTCCAACCAAAATAACTCTGGAAATTTAGGATACATATTCAAGCCTCTAGAAAGGCGAAAGGCCCCTAATGAAGACAGAGCACATCCTCACAGCTAGTAAGAGCAGGACGCACAATATTATGTCAAATAAGTCTTGTTCATTCACACTATGACTTCTGCTTACTATAATCCTGAGACTACTTAGTCCTATATTCCCCATTTATATTGTGTCTCAAGATTTTGTCAGTACAAAATATTTTTAAAAAGGCTGTAACTAGCAAGGAGCTGACCAACAGGTGATGAGTTAATTTCTTTTCTCCACCTTTCGTGACCTAACCCTTCTCATTTAGGAGGCACTGCAGTCTTCTGGGACTTGATAAAATCAGCACAAAGCCATCCACAAACAAGAATATCTCAAAATCTCTGACATTTATAGGGAATTCTTTTGGGTGTTGGGAATTCTTTTATTTGGACTCTGTGTCAGATTTACTTCATCTCAGCAGGCATGTCTCCCAATTTTGTCTTTATCCCATCACCCTCTCCTCTGGAAGCACCATTCTCTTAATTACTTAGGCTCTTCACCTTGGTCTCATCTACTGCTTTTCTCTCTTATTCACCTGATATATCCAATTCATCATCAAGTCTTACTTTTTCCACCTTTACGTTAGCTTTAGTATATGTCCAATATTCTCTATTCACAGAGCCACCACCATAGGTCAGGTCTTCTAGCCGTGACCAGATTGCCTCTTGACTAGACTATTGCAAGGAGCTTATGATTAGTCTTCTTGTTTCGTGTTTCTCCCAACTCCAATCCATCCTCTGTTCAACTGCCAAAGTAATTTTTCTAAACTGCTGGTCTAACCATATCACTGTCCCCCTCTCCCTGTGCCATACATTCCAACTGCTCCCTATTACCTCCAGGATGACATGTAACATCCTTCTTGGCATTTAAAGCTTTTCACAATCTGGCCCCTTCCTATCTTTCCATTCTTGTACTTTATTTCCCTTAATGACCTAACCACACTAGCCTACTTGTTCCTTTCAGAAGACTTCCATCTCTCCCCTCCATGCTTTTGCACTGGTTGTGTCTCCTATTCTCTGCCTTCATTGCTACTTCTTAGTTTTCCTGGCTTCACTCAGACTACCTTCTCTTTTTCTTTAAATATATTCTTTGTCATATGGTATGACTGTCCATAAGGTGGGTTAGAATGGATGCTAGGAGAAATTTAGATTTAACAACAAAAGATATCAATAAGAATTATTTTTTAAAAATAAACACTTAAGCCCTTAACTTATGCCTGACAGGTTATGTGCTAAATTCTAAATGAAAAAAGAAAGGCAAAAAAATTTCCACCTTCAATGATGACTATTTTGTATATATATATTATATGAGTTATTCAGGGAAAACTAGTACTTCTGATGTGATGGCTTGCTGAACCATTTCAGGGCTGTTCATCAACTTTGCTGTCTACATTTTCCCCAATTCTCTCCTGTGGCCCCAAGAAACTATAGCATACACAGTGGCCATATTCCAATAAAACCATATCTATAGATCAACTCAATCAGGTGAGGGCAACTGACAGACCACAAACCCATCAATGAGTTAGGGTGTGTCTCCCCTAGGCATACTTCCCCATGTAGAAGGGGCAGATGAGAACAATATATTCCAAAGGCCATGAAGATGGCTAAGATAGGCTCTATGGATTTCCTAGAGTTTGATCAGACATTGAAAATGCCAAGGTCATCCAATGCATCCCAAGCCATCATCCTGACTTTTATCTTGCTACAGGACTTTGATGACTCCTGGAGAGAATGAGGCTGATAACTGCAACTCTATCTCACTGAAATCCACTTTATATTTGAGTCAAAAGACATCATCCAGTAATGTCATTTTGGTCCTCTTCAAGTAGGAAGGACAACAACCAACTGTCTTGTATAAATATAGTTATTTTCATGTTTGGCATCCTCAGTGGAATGTGACCTCATTGAAGATAGGAACTCCTTTTGCTTTTCTTTGTATTTTAATTTTAAAGAAAAAATAAGGGTGGGGGGGAACCCAGAAAAATAGAACAAATATGTAAAGTCCAAAAACCTATGCTATCCTAACACTCATAGATCTCTCACCGCTGCAAAATATAGAGAGATGTCTTCTCATATTCCTTTTAGGACATTCTTATTCTTCCTAATTCTACAAAATTCACTTTTCATTGTTTTGTGATGGTTGTTTCTAGTCATATTCGTATAGGAATGGTATACATTGTTTTCTGGATTCTGTTTACTTCAGTATGCATCAACTTGTAAGTTTTCCATGTTTCCCTGTATTCATAATATTCTGTTTTTTATATTACAATAATATCTCAGGATTTTCATGTATCATAATTTATTTAACCATTCCCCACTCAATGAATACTTACTTGGTTGCCTATTCGTTGCTACTACAAAAAGTGGTGTTATAAATATTTTGGTGTATAAATGGACTTTCTTCTTTTTCCTGACATCCTTGAGGTATATGCCCAATAGTAAAATCAGTGGGTCAAAGGGTATGAACATTGTAGTCACTTTTTTGGCATAATTCCAAATAGATTTCCAAAATTTACCTATCTTCTCCACTAACATTAACTTTCTATGTTTTGTGATTTTTGCCATTTCCAAACCTCAGAGTTGTTTTGATTTGCATTTCCTTTATTAATAGTGATTTGGCTGGTTAATAGTCTATAATTTTTTTCATGTTGTTCATTTCTTTTCACCTCTTGTCTACTGGGGAATTGGTAAATGCTTGGTAACTGACTGCTAGAATAACCAAAACTGAAAATGGAAACAGAGTAAGTGTCTAAGTCTTGAAAAATGACTGACAAATTGTTATGAGGGTGAAATAGAATACATATAAACAATAAATGCAAAGAATGCAATGAAATACAGGAAGAAATATGACAGAGTAAAGAAAGAACCAAAGGAATAGTGTACACACTGACTACTGATACAGTAGATAGAACACTGGGGCTAAAGTCAGGAAATTAAGTTCAAATCCAGCCTCTGACAATTATAAGCTCTGTGACCCTGAGCAAGTCACTTAATTCGGCCTCAGTTCCCTTTTCTGTAAAATAAATTGGAGAAGGAGATGGAAAACCACTCTACTATCTTTGCCAAACGGGGTCACAAAAAGTCAGACACAACTGAAAAATGACTAAACAAAATATATTGGCCACAAGTTTAATTAAAAAGAATAACAATAAATCCTTGCCAAACACATATTACTAACAATAGCTAGCCCTATATAGTTTTTCAATTTTATTATTTTTCAGCAAATCTATTTCATTTATTTTTAATTACCATTTTAATATATAATATACACTTGTTATAAACACGTAACAAATTCTAATAAACATACTTATCCAAGAGAACAAATTCTCACATTAGCTGTGTTCACAAATCTAGGTCTTCTTCCCTCCCCCCACTTTCTACTCCTTCCCCTGCCCCAAGAAGGCAGATATTATGATATAGATTGAGTTTTAAGGTTTGCAAAGTACTCTCAATATTATAGCTTTCTATCCTTAACCCTGGGAAGTAGGTTTTATTATTATCTTAATTTTATAGAGAAGGAAACAGAGGCAAATAGTGGGCGTGGCAGATCAGTAAAACAAGAAAGATGACAATGCTACCACATTCAAATAGATATTCACATCTTTTCACTTAGCATTAAGAATTAATAAATGTGTGGAGGTGTATACCACTTTTACAGTCCTTCATTTCTCCTTTTTTCCTCTTGTGTCTTTGATTACCCGCATTTGCCAGTGGAATTTAAAAGGCATATTAAAAATAAAACTCACACTGTAGCCAGGGCTGGAGTTTTTTGGTTTTTTTCAGAGTACATCAAGGAAAGGAGACTTGAACAGAATGAGTCTGTGGCACTCGGTGAATCAAAGCATTCCTTTGCCCTTATAAGGAGAACCACAAGCTGTCTCCTTTGATATTTTCAAGGTAAATGAAGAGATCATTTTTCATCTGCTCAGAGGTATAAAATAATGCTTGCTATTTATATCTCTCTATATGCCAGGGTAGAGCAAATACCCTTCTAATGCCATCCATACAGGGGAGCAATCTCAAAGCTTTGCAATCAGCTGTTCAGGTGGCATTTCAGAACTGGGAAAACTCAGCCAGTTCATTATGACATTTTCAAAGGGTAACGATACAACTCCCCCCCCCCCCCATTTTTCTAAGTAGTTTAGCAGATTAAGCAATCATCTAAAAGTCAACCGAATTTTACATTGACAACTAGAGCCTTCAGGTTTTCCTCCACCAAACCCTGTCCTTTAACATGAAAATCATCCTCTCCCTCCCTCAGGATCAGCGAAGCCCAGAGGTATTTCTTTAACAAATTACTGCTAAAAATGGCAACCCAGATTGGAAGGATTTGCTCAGAGAAGAATCATCAAACAAATGGAGTTTCAACTCTATAAGCTTCCAAAATAGCATCCAACTGGAATTTGATTATAGGAGAAAACAGTAGATTCTCATGGTTGGCTGATGATGCTTTCCACTTCTCATGTCCATGCCCTTTCTTCCCTTCTCTGGCCCGTTGGGCTCCCTCCCCACCCCCACCAAAGTTTTAACTGGCTTGGGTATTATCAAGAGCAATCGATTTAGAGTTAGGAGTTGTAGGTTCGAATCCTGATGGAAAATCTTACCACCTCCCTTCAGTAGATTCTCTCCATCTTAGCTTGTACAGGGCTTATTTGTACTTTGTTGTTTGCATGTGGTCTTGCCCATTAGTTCACAAACTCCTTGAAATTTGTTGAATTTTGTCTGACACTTCATAACCCCAAGTAGGTTGTTTTGGATTTTTTTTGGCAAGGAAAGTGGAGTCGCCCACTGAGTAGAAAGCCCAACCTAAAGATGGAAGGTCTTGGGTTCAAATCTAGCCTCAGATACTTCCTAGCCATGTGACCTTTGACTAGTCACTTAACCCCAATTGTTGGCCCTTACCACTCTTTTACCTTGGAACAGATACTTAATATCAATCCTAAATCATAAGGTAAGTGTCTTAAAAAGAGCAAGAAAAAAGAGTTGGAGCTGTTTGCCATTTCCTTCTCCAGTGGATTGAAGCAAATGGAGATTAAGTGACTTGCCCAGAGTCACCCTGCTAGTGAATGTCTGAGGCTAGAATTAAACTCTGGTCTTCTCTTCCAGGTCCAGCACTTTATCCACTGAGCCATCTAGCTGCCTTAATTTCTTGAAATTGGGGGCTATTTTTTGCTTTATTTTTGAATTTTTGACTTTTTGCTTATTTTTTACTTTATTTTTGACTACTTTGTACTTTATTTTTACTTCAATTTTGACTTTTGAATTTTGCTTTATTTTTGACTTTTGACTCTTAGCAGTCACTTAATAAATGCTCCTTGACTATTGACTTACTGAGCCCCATTTATTGCCTGTGTGACTAGGGACAAGTTATTTTAACCCTCTAGACTCAATTTCTCCATCTGAGAATGGAGAGGTATCGGACCAGATGAATGGAAGTATCTTCTAGTTCTAAGTCCATTATACTAATATACTATGATTCCTGCTCTACCTCGTCTATATTTTAACAGGAGACTTGCGGAGGCCAAGACAATGCAGGACCCATTTTAGTCTTGTAGTAGAGGCTTCTGTAATAACAATGATCACAAAGATTTCATATGTTATTTTGTAAGACCTTTTGCATTTTCATATACACGATGTAGGCATAAAATTACTTATATTCCCCCCTTTTTTCCTTGTCTTACATCTTACCATTTTTATGGCTAATAGGAGAAAAAATCCAACCTTTATTAGTGTTGAAGTTAATTTATTTTTTTCCCTGTAAGTACTTTTTTATTTGACAGCCAAACATTAATATTTGGGGTGGAGGTATGTGGGAAGGAAGCACATCGTTAGTTTTACTTTTATATTCTTTACATATAGTTCTTACTTTCTCATCTGTTAGAATATAAATTCCTAAAAGTAGCGATTATTTCAATTATTTTATTATATTTGTTTTCACCAGTGTCTGGCACATAGTAAGTATTTAATAAAGTCAGCTAGGTGGTATGATGGAGAAAGAGCTGGGCTATGAATCAGGAAGACCCAAGTTCAAATCCAGCTTCATACCCTTATTAGCTGATTGGCCCTAAGCAAGTCACTTAATCTATGCCTGTTTCAGTTTCCTCAGCTGTAAAACAGAGATAGTCATACTATCTATCTCTCAAAATTGCTTGAGGATAAAATAGGAAGATATTTTTTAAATGCTTAGCATAGTTTAATAGCTTAGCATAGCACATAGGATGTATTTAATATTTATTTTCTTCCTTAATAAATGCCTGATTATTGATTACTGGACCACTCAACATCCAGAGTTCTTATTCTGTCTTCTTTATCTCTAAACTTTTGTTTATGCAGTCCCCCACAAGAAAATGGATTCCTTCTGCCCCCCTCCACATTCTTTTCCCCAATATATTAAAATATCTTCCTTCCACTGCCTTGTTCAGTTGCCATTCTCTCCATGAAGCTCTCTCTGATTAGCTGAAAGAGGTCTCTCCCTCCTCAGATTTCTCACATCATGATGATTCTCATTTATGACCTTATTCTCTCCCAGCTGGTATCACACTTGCTTGTATACACGGCTTGTCTTGTATCATTAGACTGTAAGCTTCTTGAAATCAAGACCTGTGTTTTATTTTGCCTTTTTTCTTTACATCAATAAGGCTCTTAGAGGGAGAGTAGATGCGGTTCCAGGCATGGAGTCAGGAAGTTGTTTTTCTTGTTCAGTCATTTCAGTGCTGTCCAACTCTTCATGCCCCCATTTGGGGTTTTCCTGGCAAAGATAGTGGAACAGTTTGCCATTTCCTTCTCCAGCTCATTTTATAGACGAGGAAATGGAGGCAAACAGGGTTAAATGATTTGTCTAGGATCATAAAACTAGTAAGAATTTGAACTAAGGTCTTCCAGACTCCAGGCCTGGTTACCTATGCAGAACTACTTAGCTGGCCTTCAGCTCACAAAGACCTGAGTGCAAATCCAGATTTGAATATGTTCTGGAAAAGTCGCTTTTTCTGTCTGCCTCAGCTCCCCCAACAAAGAACTGGGATAATGACAGCAACCACTCTCAGGGTGGTGTGAGGATAAAATGAAATGATTTGTAAAGCCCATAGAACAATTCCTGGTACATAATAGGCACTCAATAAATGTTTCTTCTTCTTGTCCTACATATTGGCGTGATGCTTAATATATTTGTTAAACTAAATCAGCTCATCAATTTGCATCTTGATGGGGTATCTATTGCTTTATCTCAATTACTATTATCACTGACATTGGTTTCATCTGTTTGGCTGTGGAGGAAAGAAAGCAGTCACATAGAACAGACGTTCACCCTCTCTTCAGTCCCTCAGTGACTCACATTTCTCTTATTTTGACTGAAAGACATTTGATTGCTAGGACATGAGGATAAATGCCTGAGTCTGGAAAAGCTTTGTGCTCTTAGATGATTGTGTACTTCATTCCTTACCTCTCTCCTCACAGAAAAAGGACATTCTGTGAGGGGAAATTATGATCTTCAGAATTAAAAATAAAAGCCTTCAGTTGGCTCTGTCAATTTCCCCCTTACTCAGAGAATAAAAGTAAATTAAACTTCCTTTTGAGAGGTTTCTGCTATTGTAGAGAATAGGCGATGTCAGATTTTACTATTTTCCCAAACGTTTTGAATGAACCTATTGAGAATGTCCAAAACAATTGGAAAGTGAAAAATTGTCAGTTGGCCAATTGTTTGGTCTGCATAATTCCTAATCCATATTAGTCTCCCCATTTCCCCCTCCATCTAGGTGGTATGATGGATAAAGTACCTGGTCTATAGTCAGAATGACTGGTCCTCCTAGGTTCAAATCTGGCCTTTAGACACTTAATAGTTAAGTGACCTGGACAAGTTAATTAACCCTGCTAGCCTCAGTTTCCTCATCTTCAAAATGAGATGGAAAAGGAAATGGCAAACTACTTTATTGTCTTTGCCTAGAAAACCCCAAATGGGGACATGAAGAGTGAGACAGATCTGAAAAATGACTGAACAACAATAAAAGATTCCTCCTCCCGGAATTGAGTTGATTGAACTGAATGGTTGTCTTGGAGTTGTGTAGACCAGAGGTGCCAAACAAACTGGTAGTTCTATAATACTCCCTAGTGTGGCTCCATCAAATTAAAATGTAATTGATAATATTTAATAAAATAAAATGCAATAGAATCAAGTTAATGTTCATATGTGTTCCGGTTAAGATGGCGGCAGAGTAAGGAGCAGCTGCTCGATCTCTCCTGACCGAACCACACAGGACCCCTCAAGGGGAAATAAAAACGAGTCCAGAGGAACGAAGGAACCCCACAACAGGGCGCAGCATTGAAGGTACGCAGAATCAGGGCATTTCCACACTTTAAAGGGGTGAAACAGCTCTCACTAAAACACGAGAGGAAGAAGCCCCTCCCCCACCC
>NC_058130.1:477168508-477262176 GCF_016433145.1 Gracilinanus agilis
CTCGAAACTACCACACCAATGCAACCACCAACAATTGGGAAATTGGTCTTGATCAAGGACACATGACAAAACCAGTGGAAAAGTGCGTCGGCCATGGGTGGGGGGAGTGCGGGGGGTGAAGGGGAAAGTAGGAGCATGAAACATGTTACCATGTTAAAAATCATTATTAATAAATGTTCATATGTAATTTTCCATGTCAACACATGGCCTTCAGGAATCTTTAAAAGCACGGTTCAGTGACCTCATTACTATTTGAATTTGACACCACTGATATGGGCAATTCTTAGCATCTTTCTGGGCTCAGCTCAAGCTCTCAAATCCTCTGGTCAAAGTTGCCTGCCTTCCATTTTCTTCCTTATCTAAACTCCTATAACCATGAACACTAAATATCAGGCTGCTTTAATTTGGTGCTTCACCTGTGGTAATCTTGTTTTACCAATTACACTGTAAGTTCTCTGAGAGAAAAGTACCCATCTTTGTCTCTGTTTCTTTCAGCAGAGAGCTGGATATGGAGTAGATGCTCAGCACAGGCTTGTTGAACTAAGGCAGGATGATATGATGAAAAGTTTGTAGAGGCATGGGAAAAGCCTTGGAGATTTCATATTGGATTCTCTCATTCAACCTATGCTTTTGTCTTCTCTATGGCTATCTTTCTCCTCCATCTCTTTTGCTATACATGCCATATTTCTCCAGTTATATAACTCCAATCTTTTCAAGGGTAAGGACTATGCCATAGACTTCTTTGTGTCTTCAGTACCTCATTGCCTAATGTGTTTGAAACTGTTTAACTGTCATCTTTCCTTAAAAACCTTCCCCTCTTCTGAACTTTCCTATTACTGATATCTTCTTTTTTTAAAATTTTATTCCTCACACCCCAATTACATGTAAAAACAGTTTCCAACATTTAAAAAAGAATTTTGAGTCACAAATTTTCTCCCTCTCTCAATACCCCCAGTAAGAGGGTAGGCAATCTAGTATAGATTTTACACGTGTCATCATTTAAAACATTTTCCCATATCAATCTTTTTGTGGAAGAAAATTTAAACAAAAAAATTAAGAAAGTGAAAAAACTTTTCTTTGGTCTAGGATTCAGTCTCCATCAGTTCTTTCTCTGGAGGGAGATGACATTTTTTTTATCATGAGTTTTAGAATTGTTTTGGATTTATGGAATTGCTGAGGATAACTAAGTTATTTACAATTGTTTACAAAAATCATACAGTATTCTTGTCACTGAGTACAGTGATCTCCTGATTCTACTTACTTCACTCTCCTTCAGTTCGTGGAAGTCTTTCTAGGTTTTTATGAGCTCCTCCTGCTTGTCATTTCTTACAACAGAATAATATTCCATTATAATCATATACTATAACTTAAGCAGCCATTCCCCAGTTGATGAGTATCCCCTCACTTTACAATTCCTTGACCCAGGCAGCAAAGAGCCCCATTATTGTTGAGGGTACCAACATCCCTAGTCACCTGGGCTTACAAATTGTTATCCTTTTCTCTTCACTCACTCTCACCTCACCCATATCCAATTAATTGACAAATCTTGTTGTTTCTATCTTTGTAATACATCTCATATGTCCCCTTCTCTCCTCTTGCTGATGCTACCACCCTATTGCTAGCCCTCATCATTTTAAGCCGGGACTATTACCATAGCCTTCCAATTGATGTCCTGCCTCAAATCAATTCTCTCAAATTGATCTTTCTAAAGTATGGTTCTGATCATGGTAAAGTCCCTGCTCCATTCAATAAACCTCTGAGATCAAATAGAAAATTTTTCTGTTTGGTTTTTAAAGCCCTTTATAACCTAGGCCCTTCCAAACTTTCTAGTCTTACACCTTGCTCCTTTCCACATAACTCTGTGATTCAGTGACACTGTCTTGCTTGCTGTTCCCTTATTGGACTCTAAGCTGTCCCTTATGCTTGGAACTCTGACTCCTTATCTCTGCCTTCTGACTTCTTGCATTCTTTCATGTGTCAGCCAAATTCCTACCTTCTGGATGAAGTCTTTCCAAGTTCTCTTTAATCTTAGTGCCTTCCCTTGAGGGTTATCTCCAGTTTATCCTGTAGATATCTTGTTTTTAAATAGCCATTTGCATGTTGTCTCTCCCAAAAAGGACTGTGAGCTCTTTGAGATCAAGGTGTTTTTTCCCTTTCTTTGTATCTTCAGTGCCTTGCATGGTGCCTGAGAGAGAGTAGGAACTCAATAAATGCTTGATGATTTTGTGATAATGATAATCAAATGTTTGGGCTATTATGTGTTAGAATTTCATTTATATTTTTGGACTATTTGATGTGTGATTTTTTTGCCTTCTGGAAAAATATAAGGACTTCTTCCCAAATAATTTATTTTTTTTTTCAAGACATTTAATGGGCCATCTTCTACCTTCCCTGGTTCCCTTAGCTCCATTTATTTTGTATGTTTGCTTATATTTATATCTGTATTTTTATTTCCCATTAGTCAGTCAAAAAGTATGTATTAAGGGTTTTCTGTTGCCATGCAGTGTGCTAATTTATAGGGAATAAAAAGAAATGCAAATACCTTGTTCATATCCTCAAGGAACTTGTTTCAGAGAGGGCCAGTGACATCTTAGGATGATGTCTTGACTTGTGCCTAAATTAGATTTAAATAAGGCAGGGTTGAAGAAAGTTGACAGCCTCACTCTGTCTTCCAGGTCACTGAAGTTCAGTGGCAAGACAAAAGTCAGTATGAGTAATGATGGTACAGGATGGAATAGATGACCCTAGAGTCTTTGATATCTGGTCAACCTCTAAGCTCTTCAGGGTGATCAGGGAGGGCTCAACAAGGTTGAAAATTAAGAAAAGAACATTAGATTTGACATTTAGAAATGGAGAGAGGATTCTAATTAAAAGATCAGGTCAGAAGCCAGATTGCAAAGGGTATAGAAATGAGTAAGAAGAAAAGGAAGTGGAAGCATTCAGAGTAGATTGCTTCCACAAAGAGTTTAGCTACAAGACAAAGGAGAGATAGGAGAAAATAGCTGTAGTGGGAGAATCAAATGAGTATGGGAAAGGGGGGTGCTGTGTCTCTAAATAAATGAGGAAGAGACAGTAGATGAGGAGAGATTGAAGATCAGAACAATTATGGACCTGATGAGCTGAGAAATCTGCTAGATAAGAAAGATAAGAAGAAAGTTCTTCTCTAGCATGAAATCAAGCATGTGTGTAGAGAAGGGGGAAAAAAAAAGCAATGGAGGGGAGATGTCCAGTCTCCAGACCAGTAATGTTTTGGCACACTAGTCAAACTGGTTTCCCCCAACTCATATCTTCCTTTGTGACAAAGATAAAAAAAACACAAAATTTCAGTAAAACCATGTAACCCATTCAACAACTCACAGTAAATGTAATTTACACCCACAGTCATCCTCATAAATGGAGGAAGTTAGATACATTTTATCAATCTTCTTCATCGGCTTGGTCCTTATATTTACATTGCTTTCTTTCTTATACATATTGTTTGCTTGACTATTTTTTCACTCTACATTAATTTCCATGTCTTCCCACTTTTCTAAGAATTCATAATTAATGGCACAATATTACTTTCATATGGCACAATTTGTTTGGCTATTTGTTCCCCAATTCAGTGAATACTTCTTTTGTTTTTAGTTCTTCTCTAGCATTAAAAAAAAGTCTGCTATGAATATTTTGGTATACTTGAGATCTTTCTGCTTCTGCCTCCCTTTGGGGAGGCATATAACTTGCAAAAGAATTTCTATTTTTTTATTTCTACCCAGTGCCTTGTGGAGAAAGTTCATGTCCTATTGCATGTATGCTGCCTATTTGGTGTTTTTTGTTTTTTTTTTTGCTCTTGTTTAAAAAGAAATTCTTTGAAACATTTTCTTCTTTCAGTGTCTAAAATGGCCAAGTTAGAACAGCTTTGTGTTTAGTGACTATAATGTCCCTGGAACTGTTTGCCCATTTCCAAGGCAATTATATCTCGCTCTAATAAATCTTTGGACATGATTTCTTTTCCCAGGGCTTACATAGTCATAGAGGCAGAACAAATCCTATAATGACAGACAGAGATAGGAAATTGCATGTAGGTCACTCAGCTTATCCCAGGTTTTTGCTGACTGTTGACTATGACAAATTCTCCAACTATTTCTTTGAAACTCCAATTTCATCTTCTTGTTTTTGTAGATCTGATTTGTAGATTTTTTATGTGTTATTCAGTAATTAGCCTAGATAAATTTAGAGTAGCAGAATGTTAAGGTCATGCTCTCTATTAACTCTACACAATTTTTTTAGGAACAAGGTCTTGAAACTAAATTCATAATCTGATCAATTTCCCTTTTTTCTATGAATTTTTTTCTAAGGTAAACAGTGATACCAAGAGTCAAAAATAGTGAATAATCTTCAAATCATTTCTATCTGGTGCTAGGATACATTATATTGTTGGGACAGGAAAGGGATTAGGGAAGAGGAAGTGTTATAAATTCCTAATGATTTTTCCTTAAACTCATATTAAAATAATTTTTTTTCCTTTCTTTTTGTGAGTCCACATTGATAGCAATATTTGCTGAAGGGTAGTTAGATCAGAAATAATGCTGAACAGCATAGAGAGTTAAGTTTGGAATTAAATAATTGCCACCACTAATCAATCTATAGCAGTGGTGTCAAATGACTGCAAACAGGGACCACTAAACCATACATTAAGATCACTGAAGCTACATATTGAATTAGCAAAACGACATAATGATATTATTTATGTTCTATTGTATTTTTATTTATTTTGTAAAATATTTTCCAATTACTTTTTGATGACCACATTTCAGGAGTTTTGAGGCCCTCCTGTTTGACACCTCTGGTGTACAAAATGGAAAACTACATGCATGGATTATAGGTAGAATAATAAGACATTTAACAACAAACATTTAATAACATGGCATTCAACAATAATAATTTAACAATTTATTTTTATATTCTAAGGTTGTAGAGATAAAAGGACAATGAAAAATTGCATCTAAACTTTTTGCTCTTTTCCACTTTGGGCCAATTAATAATCCAGAGCAGATGTGCTAACCTACTTTGTTAAAAATAACACAGTTGTTAGGTTTTAAGCATCTCCTTTTCCATTCCACACCTGGGACCAATAATATCCCTCTAGAATGGATGCTTTCTTGTATCATACTGCTTAATTGTGTCTGCATTTGTTTTATAGGCTACTGGAAGCATAGAATTAGCTATAGGAATCCTCCTCCAAGCAAATATAGTGGTCACTTTTTCAAAAACTGCTGTTATAGTTGCAGAACATAGCACATCAACTAACAGATGGCAACCACTTAGCAATCTCAGCATCCACATCCCATGGATAAACCTAAACTGGTGATGTCTAAAAGTAGAGTTTGGGAAGCAGAAATTTTGCATTTCTTGTATGCTAATTCAAGAAGGTGTTTAACTATTTAATATTTTGTCTCTACCTACAAAATATAACCACATCTTAGCCTTTTATATTCAGTAGGTACCAGATAAGAGGAAGGAAAATGTTTGAGAAAACTAAAATTTTAATTTTAATGTTAGCACTCAGCTGCAAATGAATGTTCTTGTGAATATATTGTCATGATTCTGTGATTCTTACTTTGAAAAGAAGTAATCTGTTAAATAATTAATGGATCTTATGACCTTAAATACTAAATAAATAATAGTGTCTACTGTTAAACTACCCATGAAATATTCACATCTTGTAGGTTGTTCAGTATATTCCATTTTCACATCTCAACTTGGACAACTGGCATTTAGCCAATGAAATGGACAAAAAGGGAACTGAGGCATGGTTTTGTTTTGTTTCAAAATAAATTGTTTTTTTTCATGTAAATGAGACAGAATTGTTTAGAGATCTTTAAAAACTACTGGCATAAATTTTTTTCTTATTCTGTCTGTTTGCTTCCCTATTATATAATGCATCCAAAGTCAATTTGCAAAAGTATTCCAAGCACAATTCTTGAAAATTCAAGTTTGAGTCTGTATCCCAAAGGAAAAAAAAGTGGGGATGGGGGGAAAGGACTTATTTATACAAAAATATTTATAGCTTGTTTTTTTGTGGTGACAAAGAATTGGAAATTGAGGAGATGTCCATCATTTGGGAAATGGCTGAATAAATTGTGGTACATGTTGGTGATGGAAAATTATTGTGTTACAAGAAATAAGCAAGATTTCAGAAAAACTTCGAAAGATTTCTATGAATTGATGTGGGGAGAAATAAGCAGAATTGGGAAAACACTGTACAGAGCAATAGCAGTATTATATAATGATTAACTGTGAAAACTTGGCTACTCTCAGCAACATAATGATCTGGGACAATTCTAAAGGGCATCATGGGAAATGCTATCTACCTTCAGAGAAAGAACCATTGGAGTTGGATGGATGCAGATCAAAGCATACTATCTTTCACATCAGTGGATCTACAGTTTAATTTCAGGATTTTGGTTTTATGAGTGTGTTCTTTCAAAACCCTAAGTGCTGGAAGCTAGCCAGCAGTTCCAGGGGTCTGGAAAGGTGTATGGTATAGGTGAGAAAGAATGAAGTAGAAACTGGGAACCATCAGTCTTAATACTTTAGCTCATGACTGCTCCAAAAGGCCTTGAGCTTGTGGTTTATTTTATATGTTTTTTCCAAGAACAGTTTTTTCTACAAAGAACATTTGAAATCAAAGATAGAAATATAAAAATATAGAAACACCTAAGGTTATAAGAATTACATCACAGTTGGCATATAACATACAAATTTTTTCTCATGTAGATTATACCCAAATGAGACAGTGTTCAAGGTTAAAGAATGAGTCTTACTTTATCTAAGTTTTATTTTAGTAAAAGCTTCCATACTTCAAAAGGTATGTTAAAGAATGAGCCTTTAAGATTGTGGGGTACAGCTCAGTGTGGGAAGTACTAAAGTGAGAATGGAATTTGCTTGGGCCTGCCATGCAGTGTCCTTGGGATGTCTGAAGCAGAGAAAAAGATACAAGCAGCTTCTACTATTTTCTGCTATACTCAGCTGAGGGAAAGGGCTGTTAACTCAATAAATGCTGGTTTATTATAGGATACTTAGTAAAATAATAATAAAATAAAATAAAAATAATAAAAAGAGTTGATCAGAAGGGAGTCACAGAGAGGGGTCAGATTTTTTGGATAAGTCATCCATCCTATGGCCTGATTTTTCAGGTCACCAGAATCAGTACAGGGTTTTTGCCAGCTGTATTGACCTTAATGGGATCTAGATAAAAGACCCTATTAAAGACCCTATTTCTCTGAGTGGCTCCTGGAACCTAAGCATTCCACAGCACCTGCTTCATCTGCCTTCATGGCCATTAGAGAATTGTTCTCATCTGAAGTTTTCACATGCCTGGGGTAAGCACCCCACAAATCATCAATAGGTTTGAGATCTATTTGTTACTATAACAATTAATAATTGGTCTGGAGGCTCATTGCCATAGCTAAAATCATTTATTAATTAAAAAAAGAGAGAGATTGAGAAGTATCAGGCTTTCTAACTTAAGGTAATATCAGGTCCCAGATTTTAGCCCAGCATGGTCACCACCATGTTCAGTGCAGCTCCTTTTCAAGTGCCTGCCCCAGGAGTCAGTCAGTTCAAGAGCAGAAGTAAGAGACCCCTCTTCTTGAGCTTATCTTTTAAACCCCACTTTGTGGTAATGTTGCACATTGATGCTGACACTCTTGGAGATGTCCAGGGATGGACTCTGTACTCGGAACAACGTCCCATAAATAATTTCCTTCATACAACCACCCCTCTGATTCTTTGGGTAGCCAGAATGTTAGGTCTCCCCACTCTTGGTGTTTCTAGGAGAATAATATGTTGGGTCTCCCCAATGAATCATGCCACATATAGAGCTGATAAATTTAGGATTTTCTCAGTAATGGGTATAAAATAGAAAATATATTGTACATTTCATGGAGGGAGTTAAAACAATTTGGAGAATAAAAGGGAGAAAAAATAATTGATAGGCACATTGACAAAAAGGGGTACTCCTCTTTGGCATAATAGTTTACAATCAGGATAAATGGTGGACTCAACTGCCCTTCAGTTTATTATATCCAAAAATTCACTCTGAATCTCCTGATGTAGTGTGAGATTATAGCATCTCTTCCAGAAGATCCACTTTCCTGGTCCAGGGTGTTGCAATTGTCTTTTCCTAAAGGCCTTTAAAAGATCTTAAACTTTGGATTTTTTGCCCTCAACCTGGGTTAACCCACTTGCTTAGAGGGTTTTATGGGCTCATCTATGACTCCAAGAAACTAGTACATGGAAGGCCTTTAACAAACTTATTGACTAACTAAGAGTGAGCTACTTCTTTTACCAATAGAGAGAAGTATCTTCTCTACTACTCAGTCTAAGAGAGTTACCTGGGATATTGAAAGAGGTCTCAGTCATTCTTGTCATATAGTAGTTTGTTCAATACAAGAAGATAACATCAAGCATCTTTCACTAACTATGTAATTGAAAAGCATAAATGAACCCATAATCTAGTTAATTATATATTTTTCTATAAAATAAGCTCTTTATGAAAATAAATTGCGTTAAGCCAATCCCTAATCATTATTTTTGGCAACACTTCAAGGAGAACAACTTAGGTACAAATTAAATCCTTACTAGCTTAATTTAATATCTATTATTCCTCACTACTTAGTCTTAATTTTTCTTATTCTAGTACACGTAGAAAGCTTTCTTTTTAGATGTGCCTCCCTTTTCCCTTTCAAGAAAGGCGTTTGGCTTTAGTTCCTAAAACTTTATACTCTAACTAGTCTTCTCTGACTTTCTCTTTATACTTTGATTAGAATCCAAGCAGTAGGTGCCTTCCCATGTAGGAGAAGATGGTACTTTTCCATTTTCGGAGAAAACTCATGAAAGTATCTTTGTAATATTAAGTATACTTTTCCATTCAATGCCTTTCCTTTTGAAAGTCTTAAAGCTTGGGAGCCAGGCCTAGAGATGGGAGGTCCAGAGTTCAAATCTGGCCTAATGTTTCCTAGCTGTGTAATTCTGAGCAAGTCACTAAACCCCATTGCCTAATCCTTACTGCTCTTCTGCCTTCAAAGCACAATATTAATTCTGAGATAGAAGGTAAGGGCTTTAAAAAAAAAAGAACTTTCTGACTGGGCTTTCAACACATTTAGAACTTAATTTCTACTGAAACTTCTTAAAAGAACTATGTATTTGTGTGAGGAATTTTAAAACACTTAAATAAGACCATTTTCAGAGAAAACTTGTGGTGTCCTCATGAATTCATGTGCTACATAAATGTTTTTATAAATGATCATAAATTTTATTATTAAATTGACTTGTGTTTTTCTGGATCTAAAATCAAAGAATGCCATATTTTGTACTTAAAGGCTTATTTTTAATAGCAATAATATTGATGACTTTTTTCTATATAGCTTTATGTAATCATAGTAGGGTTTGCATGGGAGACCTACTGTATACTCAGCACTATAATAGAAATAATCTTGGGGCCTTTAAAAAACAAAATTCAACACACTTGAACACAAATGGCCTTCCCAAAACAGATATTCAGTACTGGCAAAGTGTCTTTTTAGCCAAGTATCCTAGTGTGATTCATCTGAGGGATTGTACACTGTCTATGTTTCTCTAAACAACATGCAACAAATTTTAGATTGGCATCGATTATGGCGCTAAAAATTAATTCATGGTGAAAATAATTAAGATGCACATATACAAACATTCTTTATTTAAAAAGGAGCTGTTTTCCCAATTTCGACAAAACATGAGCCAAACTATCACCACATTAACAATTATGGGGGAGGGGGAAACAGATGGATCATGAAAGCCTAGGGCAAAGATAAACAATCTAATCGGGATCTAATTAGTTAGCTTATATGGGAAATCTTTTTGAAGGGGTTTCCATTTAACCAAAATGCTTTATTGTCTTAGTAAGTGGCCTAACAGTTCAATTATAAAAATGGACACCACTAAGAGCAATTGCAAACTCCTTATTTGAAGAAGATGTAGTTAATGTCCAATGTCAGTGATCCCTGACAACCCAGGTATTATTAAATAAACCACTGCATTGTGTCAGTGGACATTGTTCCTGGCAGGCTTTGATCTGAAGACCCATGACACAATACAGCAGGAAGAGAGGTAGGAACCTTTTATACATTTTAAAAAGGGGACCTCATCAAGGGCAGTGCTTTTTTATTATGGCTTTACTTTTTTTTAATGTAGTCATCATTCTAAAGATTAATAGAACTAGATTGTCTTTCTATTTCTTCTATGGTATTCTTTTCCATGGTTTCTGTTCTATGATTGGTTTCTAAGGAAAAAGCTACCTCAAAGATTGTTACAAGGAAATTGTTTTGTAAACCTTAAAGAGCTCTATGTCATTTTGGGGGGGGGGGATGAGGGGGATTGGTAGTCGGGGTGGGGGGAAGGAAGTCACACAGGAAACATTTAAAGCTGTGATTTCACTGTAAGGAATTTCTAGTTTCCTCATTTGAACCCAGGTCCCCTGATAGCATGGGATTTGTATTCTCATGCAGCCCCTAGAAACTTTTCTGACATGAATGATTATTTTTCTCTTTTCAAAGACCTTCAAATGATTTTGTGAAAATGTCCTATTTCCTACTGCCTTGTAGAAAGGGAAAAATTATTTAAGGGCACAATTTTAGATAAGAAAATTTGAATAAAGACTTTCATTCCCAGACATTACTGAATGGTGCTGTTGATACCTTCCTGGATTTCTCCAGCCTGTCCTAACTTAGCAGAAATACTTTTCATAGCTACAAAAGAAATGCTTTTGTAGTCTCCTTCTTTAGCAATAGCTGTAAGCATATATGCTTCCGAGATACTTCCTATATTTAGTTTCTCTGTAATTTGATTGCCAACTCTGTAAGAGAAAGACTATTTCCTTTGTGTTCCATTTCCCTCACATTGCCTTGTATATATGTCAAAGGAAAAAAGGGAGGGAAGGAAGGAGGGAAGAAATGAAGGAGGAAAGAAAGGTAGGAAGGCAGGTAGGAAGAAAGGAGTGAAGGAAGGAAGAGAAAAACATTTTGTTAAATTCTTGTTGTCTACAATTGTGGTTGTTCAGTCATTTGCAGTTGTGACCAACTCTTTGTGACCCCATTTGACTTTTTCTTGGCAAAGAAGTGTGGTTTTCCATTTCCTTACGCTGGTCATTTTACAGATGAGGAAACTGAAACAGAGTTAAATGGCTTTCTAAGGGCCACACAGCTAGTGTCTGAGGCCAGATTTGAATTTAGAAAGATAAATCTTCCTGACTTCACTGTGTCACCCCTCTGCCCTCCTGTATGCAAAGGACTGTGCTATGTGTCAGGGGTAAAAAAGGAATGCAAGACGATCCTTGCTATTAATGAACTCCCATTCTAATGAGGGAGGAAACACTTATACAAGGTCTCAGGTACAGATTAGGTGATGAGTTATTCTAGAATGTCCTATTTCTTCTTGCATCCATCTCCTCTTCCAACTGACACATTCAGTACTTAGCATAGACCTACTTTGTACAAAGAGGAAGCTGTCATGGTCCATAGAGTGATAGGATTGGAATCATGAAGAACTGAGTTCAAACCCTGCCTTTGACAATAGCTTTGTGATCCTGAACAACCCACTTAATCTTTATGTATTTCAGGTCATAGCCTACCACTTATCAACTGTATCCTAGATGATTTAAACATGTGTTGGTGGAGAGAATTCACCAACATGGCAAAATCATGAATTAAATTACACAATATGTGAATAGTTCACCCTGTGCTAGACACTGAGGGAGAGTCCAAAGAGAAGGAAGTTTGGAATCTTAGAAGTGAATGTTGGGAGGATACAGGTAGTATCCTGTTGAACATAAGACATTCTGGAGTGTCATGCACACCACTTGGGATCCATTAGAATTACAAAAGGGAAAGAGACACAAACATCCTGCTAAAACTATGATGAAAGCCATTTATCCACCAAAATCCCATTATCCAGGAACTCACAGTTTATTTGGAGATAACTTACACTTCCCCTCTAGATTTTATAAAACATCCAAGCCAATTTATCTTTGATAGATGACTTTCATTACAGTTTTAGCAGAATGTTCATATATCTCTTTCCATCTGCTAATTCTAATGGTTCCCCGGAAGTTTACATGACTAGAAAGTCTCACACTCAACTATGCTTCTCCCCACAACTTTCACTTCCAGTCAGGGATGCTCTTCAATCGTGCCAAGGGCTAAAATATTCTCCTGATCTACAGACTGCAAGTAGAATAGCACTGAGCACACAGTAGAAAGGCAGGGGCTGCGTGGGAAGGGGAGGAGAGATGACATGGCTTTCTCTCATCATATAATCTGTGCAGATGTTTTATGATGTGGGTTTTAGTTTGGTGGGTCCTAGAACTGAAACAACAGAAATGGAAAAAAGTTACCTTAGACTTTTGTTTTTCCAAGTCTCTAATGAAAGACCTAGAGATGAATTATCATGATATGATTTTTCCTCAAAGCTGAAACTTCAAAAAATGGAACAGAAAAGGACAGATGAGTTCCAGAGATCACATTTTCTCAGGTATTGGAGACACACTGGGTTAGACTAAGATCTAGACTTGGAATGTTTTGGCAATTTTCTAAAACAACATTGAAGAGTAAAGGCTGAAAACATGAAAAATGTTAAGTAATACTTCAGTATTTTCTATCTTTTAAGTTATTAAAGTAGGGACTTGTAAATCTTTTAAGATTAGTGATTTCCAGATACACTGAGGGAAAGGAGACACATTCTTCCAACCTAGAGAAATGTGAGAGGTTTGAATATAATCTCTATTCAGTCCATATCAAGTATGCTTCTGCAGATGAAGCAATAGTTAGAATACCTCATATACTCACTTGTCAAAATCCAAGGTCTCAGAGATCATGTGAGTTCTGAGGGGAGGAAGATGGCCTAGTTTTAGAAACAGCTGAGAAGACAGGTTATTGCCAAGGATTCATTTCTTTTAATTACTTTATCATAAAAATTTGTTTTTTTGGTGTCATAGAATCCTTTGGCTATCTGGGAAAACCTACGTGTTCCTTCTCAGAGTAATGTTTTTTTCCTAAATACATAAAATACACAGTATTACAAAGGAAACTAATTATATTGAAAAAGAGTCATCAAAATATTTTTCAAAAATAAATTTGTTATTGTGGTCTGTGATATTTTATGTAACTTGTCAACTTAAATTATTTTAATGGTGCAATAAATATTTCTGATGCTGAAAAAAAAGTTCAAAGGCCCTAGGTTAAGAACCCTGGAGAAAAATTCAATATCCTACATCCTAATTCTATAAAGTTGCATTTGGAGATCTGTTTTTGTTATTTGCTCAGAATTCACAATATGAAACTTATAAAACTTTAGCTGATTCACAGTCCAATTTTATGCACTGAAAATACTCAATGAAGAAATTAGCAATTCCTAGTTATAAAGTACTTGCTGCTTTAAAAAGAAATTAATCAAAACAACATTGTGATCATATGATTATAGATTCAGAGGTAAAAGGGATCTTAGAGATCACTGAGTCTAACCTCATTTTTGAGAATCTGAGCTCCAGAAAGATTAAATGACTTGCCCAAAGTCACATAATTAACAACCATTTTTTATTCTAGTTTATTAAAAATTTTTTAGATTCTCTTTTGGGTTTTATTTTACTGTAATTTTGGAAGATATCATTCCCTTTCTCCTGACTAGAAAACCATGCCTCAACTTTCTCATCTATAAAATGGGGATATTATAAATATCTTATCTCCCAGGGTTCTTATGAATATCAAATGAGGTAATATATGTAAACTCACTCTGAAAACCTTTAAGGCACTTTTAAAATATTATGATGATGATTATTAGCCATAATTATAAAATATTTGTTTTTTTCTATTCTTTCCTTTTACATTGTTATACTCATTATATCCATGACTTTCCATGTTCGGTGTTCTTTGTCTTTATACTAGTTCATATACATCTTTCCATGTGGACAAATACTGTTATTTGCCAGGCCCTGTGCTAAACACTGGGAATATGAATGCAAAAAAAAGTCAAAATGAAAGAGACTTTGCTCTCAAATATTTATATTCTGTGGGATGAGACTACTTGTACTCAAGACCTTCTACTGTGATATTCCACAAGGTCCTGTGCTCAAGGTAGCACCTCATTTTCTGAATATTTCCTAAATCTTCTCTGTCTCCAAAAAAAATTACAGTCCTGTGTCTCATTTTATTAGATCCTTTTTTTCTTCCAGATTTCAACTAGCTGATATTTTCAATGAATCTGAATTAATGTATAGGCTAAGTTTTCTGCTCATATTATTTTTGTATAGCCAGTTAGCACAATGAATAGAATGCTGGGCCTGGTGTCAAGAAGACTCATCTTCTTGATATTGAATCTTACCTCAGACAATTACTAGCTGTGTGACCCTGGGTAAGTCACTTAACTCTACTTTAGTTTCCTCATCTGTAAAAAGAGCCAGAGAAGGAACTGGCAAACTACTCCATTATCCTGATCAAGAAAACATCAAATGAGGCCACAGAGTGAGACAGAATTAAAAAATGACTGAACAACAAAAGTGATTTTAATCCAAAACTAGAACTCCAAGGGTGGAAATTTCAGACAAGATAGGGAAGATACTTTGTGTTGTGTGTGTGTGTGTCTGTCTGTCTTAAGAAAGAGACTCCAATTATACCCATAATTCAATTTATCTATAGAAAACTAGCTCTTTTTTTGCAAGGACATCAATTTTATGGTGGTAACTATAACATTATGCTTTGTCCTACATTGTTCCACAAAAAGGAAATGAAGTTTTCATGAGAATTTAATACTAGCAATGTTTTCTCCATGAAACATCTTAATTTCACAGTTCTTATTGTTTTACTTGTTTAGCATGAAAATAAGCTTAACTTATTTCGCATTATCTTGCCCACATCCCTTCCCCTTTTATTCCAGAGATATTTTAGACTCTCTTTTCCTGCTCTTATGGCTTCTGTCCACATATATTTCAAACAACAGAAAAGATTTTTTGTTGTCAAATTAACTTGAAGGTACTACTCAGCTACATTATTCGGATCTTAGTCACTTTAGAAATCTTTCCTTCTTGATATTATGTTATTGATAGATGTCAACTACAGTTCCCTATGATATGTGAAATTGGGAGCTGGAAATATGTTCTTCCAAAAGGGTCTTGTCTCTCTCTTCTTATAGGTTACGATATCAAGACACTTTTGGAGGAGCACAATGCCAGATTAACCTTTTTGGTGGGGTTGGGTGTGGGAGTGGACAAATTTTCCAGAGTGACTACTTGAAGCCAAACATTTGCAAATTGTTTTCCAATTTTACCTGCTACTCTTTTTTTTAATACCTTGGGATGACTCTCATGGAGTAATGTTTAAAAGCACACACACACACACACACACACACACACACCCTACTCTCAAATATTTGTTAAGTAGTCACAGAACTATAACTCATGTAATACACATGGACAACACAATATGTAGTTCTGGGAGAATAACTCTATTAAATATGGGTAGAAACAAAGAAAGGATCAAAGTTTTTCCTTTTTAAAAGATAAATTAGATTTTCTAAGCTCAAGGCAATTAAAGAGTATAGGAAAATAAATCAAAACATATACAAGAGACAATGCTTTGAATCCATAATTAAGACTTCTTCCTCTCCCTATCTTCATAACTAAACTATTAACCAGAATTATTCACAGGGAAAAGAATGAGTGTGTTTAATTGGTGCCAACTCTTTCCCTGCATCTATTCCAGCAATGGGGCTAAACATGAGTGAACTGGCCAAAAGGGGGCAGCAGCAGAGTAAAAAACACATTTTGTGAATAATCCAATAAGTGGATCATTAGAATCTGAGAAAAATGAGTAACTCATTATTTTTGTCTCCTATTTCTATTTAGCAGCAGATCCTAATTTCCTAATAAAGCATGAAGGAAAAGGACTGGCTCCTATAGTAAGAAAGAGAAATTCCATATGGAGAAAGAAAGGATAGCACTCATATTCAGCAAGTACTAAAATATTAACATAGTTTAAAAGACATGGAAAAAAACTTCTGCATTGGCTGGATCCTTTGAAAAGGATTATCCAAAGGCATGGACAAGATTTGCACAGGATAACATGGCTTTATAGGCTTGCAAGCCACACAAGAAAACACTATATGGAGGAGATCGCAAATTCAAATACATTTCTAGGGATCATTTTTCTCCAAATGTGCAAATACTCTATTAACATAATAAGGCATTTCCATAGAATAAGAGCTTGGACTTTCACTTCCTAATTTGTCTTTGTAAACTTCTCTTGCTTTCAAATGCTGCCACTTCTGGAAATAGCCTCCTACCATTCCAGAAGATAATTTTGGAAGCATTTAGTGGATATAGAGCATTTCTGTGCTCAAGAGAGGTTTGGCTTCAAAAGAAAGTGAAATGTTAAAATAAATGAATGAATTTTAAATGCTACTACATGTCAAATACTGTGTTAAGCACTGAGCATGCAAATACAAAAACTGATAGTTCTTGCCCTAAAAAAGATAACATTCTAATGGAGGAGGTACATACAAATATACAATATATGTATATCACACATACGCATATATGTATATGTATGTGTACATATAAACATATTTATAGTGGCAAGACAGGGAAGGATGTTTTGGTTTAGAAGCTCACAGGGATGGTGAATGGAGCCATAGAGGAGTAAATTGACATACACTTCCCAGTAACAATGGCAATATTTATTTGATTGTGGTTCCTGAAGAAGAATAAACTTTTATGAGCAGTGCCTAACATAAAGCAGAAGGAAATAGTAGACTATAAAATCATTTTAAACAAAAGTTGATAAACTATCCAATGAAACAAAATTATCCCAAGGACACTCAAGGATTAAAAGAGAAAGAGGACTGCAGGCAAAGGAAAATTGATATGACAGGAAAAAAATTCAATCAAATATTTTCTTCATTAAAAAGAGTGGAACCAGAACATTTAGAGCCTATCATCTCAGCCCCTTTGGTGCTTAGAAAGGAAGTATCACTAAAGGGGGGAAAAAGAAATCAGATTTATATATATATATATATATATATATATGTATATGTATGCTTTATATAAACATTTGTATATATAGGTATATACATGTATATGTAATGTATAATAATGTGTTAATATATAATATATATCTTTATATTTTACATACACAGACATGTATATATTCCCCTCTGCAACGAGTCAATCCCAGCTTCCACTAGCATCAGGATTGTCTCTCAAAGTGCAACTGACTACTTCTTTCTTCCAAATTCCAGGAATAACCCTGAGGAGTTCTGACTCCTAACACTGCTATTTACAAGCCCCCAGGATTATTCTTTTCCTTATCAGTTGAATTTTATTAGCTTTTAGAAAAGGGATTTAGTGATAAAGTATAGCAAAATAGTTGTTACAGAACAATGTCTCTAAGATTGTTTGTGCATTCTTCCTTTGCAGCATACAAAGACCCTGAGGTGTCTGTACTCAAACTTAAAATAAGGTGACAATGAGGCATATGTGTAGAGAGCACATGTGGCAAAGAATTACTATGTAATTTCAGGTAAAAAACATCCTTTCTCCTTCATGGCATTTTTATAAAATTCTTCTTAGGTAAGATTCTTGGCAAGAGTTAGAGGATATAAAAGAAGAGTTTGAGGATTAATATTTTTATAGAATCCAGAGCTAGTACTTCTCCAGCACAATGGATTGAGAAATCTGAAACTACTGCTGTACTTGCATGGCTTTCTTTTTGCAACTTTCTCCCCAAAGCTTCCTCTGTTAGTTACTATCACTCTCATGGTCACTGCTGTCACCTACAATAGACTCTGCTATCAAATGATGAGTTTTCTAATTTCTCTGATGGATATCTCAAACTCCCATGATCCCCTAGGTTCTCCCTCTCTGAATGCTTATAAAAAGGAAAAAAAAAACAACCCCCCAAATAACTAAGCGATCATATGTTCACGGAAGCAAAGTGTCCAAGTAGGGGCCAAAAGAAGTTGGCATTTCTCCTACCTGGTCGCTCATAGCAGTCCTTGCCTTTGTTAGATACCAGGAAAGAAATTTTTAAAAAAGATTGAGAAATGAACAAAACCTCTATTTTGTAAGCACATTAAATTCCCACATCAGACAATTAATGAGAAAGCTTGTCCTTATGCAAAATCAGCCTTTCAGCCTGCATAGTTAGAAACATTTCACAATTTATTTTCAAGTTTTGGTCCCCTGGGGGCAGGCAGAGAATATCTATGCATACTTCAGGAACAGTGGGGAATGGACTGTTATATACTATAAAGGAGCTCTGAGCTAGAAATTATGTATTTTTGAGGGCATTGAGAGGACAGATACATAATATCTCCTAAAGGGAGGAAGATACCAAAGTTGTGGGGGGAAATCTTAAATTTTATTAGTATTACAAATGAAAACATTAATAACTACTAACCTACATACCTTCTCATCTATATAATGAGAGTCGATGGATTAAGAGCATCCTTAATTAGGTTATTAGTAGGGAATAGTCAGATTTTCAAAAGTGATGTTCAATGATGGACCAAATCTTTACTATTTTACAACTGATTCAAAGAAGTAAAGAATATAAAAACTCATACTTCTTATTTGCCAATTACCACAAAAGCATTTGATATTCTTCTTTCGGGGTGGCATTATGCTGATTACATCAAGGTATTGAAGAACCTGCTAGATGAAATCTGTTATCACTCAACACAGGCAAGACCAAGTGGATGAAGAAGGTTCATTGACCAAGTTACAGTGTGCATTTGGATAGGCACTCATTAGAATTTGTTCTAAATTATGTATATTTGGGACAGCAGACAGTATAGATGGATAATTACTTGTCTAAGAGTTGAAAAGGAGAGGAGAGTAGGCTAGATTGCTTTTTGGAAATTGCAAAACTCTTTACTGACTCTAATCTTCCTGTAATAGCAGAGACATCTTTTCAATAGAAACATTTTACTACATATTGAAGGGAGCCAGAGTTACTATATCTTAAGAACAAATGACAAATATAATGCAGTGAGCAACAGAAAAGCACATGGTGGATATAGCCAGGATTCATAATATAATCAATAAGAATCTCTGAAGCAAAAAAGGAGTAAAGGATGTTATCTAGAAATTGTCAAGAAATGATGGTAAGAGATGAACTGGTAAGATGGCAAGAGTAGGGGACAACAGGTAGATGGTTAACACACTCCACTGCTACTCCAGTGATATCAGAAGAAAGTGAAGACAATCTCCAGCACATTGTGTGGCTTGAACATGTCGAACTTTTGTGAGAATGTGGATGAGAATTGTATATGATGAATATGTCATAAATGAGTTGTGATCTATATTTCTTTTAATTTTTTAAAAACCCTTACTTTCCATCTTTGAATCAATCAATATTGTGTATTGGTTCTAAGGCAGAAGAGTAGTAAGAGCTAGGCAATGGGGGTTAAATGACTTGCCCAGGGTCACATAGCTAAGAAGTGTCTAAGGCCAGATTTGAACCTAGGACCTCCTGTCCTGGCTTCCAATCCACTGAGCCACCCAGCTGCCTCCAGTATTTCTTGAGGTAATCACTGAATTGATGGAACCATAGATCCATTTGAGTATGACTCCAGATCTTGAAAAGGTAAGAAGAATATATGATAGCAGGTAAAAATGAAGTGCTTAGTACCCTGATAGATGGGTGTTTAGTAAATATTAATTGATGTGGCTGGGACCAGCTACATATAGAGGACCACATGATGGACTCATCAGTCAGGATAGTATGGGTTGCAGGGGGAGGGTTCAGAGCTGAAAAGGTACACCCTGTGGGGCATGATTTCTGGTCCTGAGAGCTCAGTGGTTAGGGTGTAGAATGGGGTGTGGCTGGTGTAGGAAAATATAAGTAATGGGGTCACCAGGGATATTAAAAATCAACTATGGGGTTTGTGGGAACACTCTCTGGGATGTAAGAGAGACTAAAACTGGACACTGAAGTCTTGTACAGCTACACCACTCCCAACTGGAAAAATAACAGCCAACTGTCACTCTGGCCAGAGGCCTTGAATTAACTGACAAGGTAACAAGGTGAAATTGGGTTTTAATTAGAAACAACTAAAAAGAGGGATAGGAATGACTACTCTAAAATCTTAACACCTAATAACAAAACCCAAAGGGACAGGGAAGGACTTGTTCAACTACACTAATTTAAGCTATCTAACTAACAGGGCCCAAGGAGCTATACTGAAGTCTCTGGGTTTCTGCCTCAAACCTGGAACCTGCCAGGCTTGAGTACAGCTGGGGCTTTTGTGGCTTTGGGATTTCTCACTGCAATCCACTGATGATGTCTGGATGCCAGGAGCTACAGTTGTCTCAGGAACCAAGTAGTAAGGGGTTTGCTTGAAGCACTGTCCTCTTCTCTTGTTCTTTCCTTAAATGCCACACCACACAGGATCCCAGGGGAAAACAGGATGCAAGGTGTCCTTTGCTCTGAGGTCTCCCAAGGTGGCAACAGTTTTTGCCTACCACTAATGGAGTCCACCCACACACAGCACAGATAGACTTCCTCCTCCTTCATTCCAACCTGGAATTCCCAGCTCCAGCTCCTTCCTGCTAGGTACTTCCTAATCAATATATAATCAATACCTAATAACTAGCTAATCTAATCTTACTCATAACACTGGGGCTGATTGTCAGACTTCTTTCTGAATTATTTTGTTTCTCCCTATTTATAGATGACAGTGACAAGTGGGGCGAGTGCTACTGTGTCATAGCTGTAAAAGTACCATGATGGAATTGCCATTGTAGAAAGAAGGAAGGAAGGAGGGAGGAAGGATAGAGGGGGAGAAATAAATATCAAGTACCTATTTTGTGACAGGCATTTTATAAATATTATCTCAGTAATGCGTGTGTGTTAATTGGGGGATGAAGTGAAGTACTATATTCTAGTAGTGTATGAAGCCAGAAACATTTTTTCCTTCTATCATGATTCCACAGATCCATATAGAAAATATTAAATATTTCAAAGAGTTAATGTAGTTGCTTGGGATTGTTTCTTCTTTCAATGACAGAGGCAGCTTCTTTAGCATTCTCAAAAAGGCACTGCAAGTACTTAAGTACTTCAGCTGTCCAAAGTTCATCTGCTCATTCATAAAACTATTTGTCTAGGCAGTAGTTTCCGTTTGTTGCCTCTAGATGGTGACTAGGTTATGCATGATTAATGCAAATGACTAGTCCTTAAGTTCTCCTCCAGAAGAATCACAACTTAATAAATTGGAAGGGGAAGAAAAAATAATTTCTGAGACAAATGCAATATGCTCATCACTGGAATTTGGACTCATTTGAAGATGCTGTCTAGGCTTTCATTCCTAGCCCCTTCTCCTTCTGAATACTCTGACACTGAACATTTAACCGATTCTCTAAAGCTACATGTAGGCTTATCCTACTTGGAAACTCTATTACAACCACAGCCACAGTTGGTGTTTTGAGACATCAATTGAAAAATGGCCAATAAACTAAACACCTACTTCCTTTAAGTAGTGTGTGTGTGTGTTTTCTGTAGTCTTCTATCATCTCCCTTTATTTCTTTTTATTTTTTAAACCCTTACTTTCTGTCTTAGAATCAGTACTAAGTGTCATTTCTAAGGCAGAAGAGTGATAAGGGTTAGGCAATTGGGGATAAATGACTTGCCCAGAGTCACACAGCTAAGAAATGTCTATGGCCAGATTTGAACCCAGAATCTCCTCTCTCTAGGCCTGATGATCTAACCACTGAGAAACCTAGCTGATCCTCCCCTATTATTTCTTTCCGATTTCTTTGATATGACTTTAATAAATATATATACATGTCCAAACTCAGAATATCTATCTTTAATCAATTTGAGTTTGGTCCTTCACAACAAGAGCACCCTAAAAAGTGAAGATCAATCAGGGAAGAGGACAACAAAACATCCTTTACCTGGGATTTTATCTAAAAGGAACCAGAGATATGGTTGGGGATTTTGACTTTAAATGATCACTCTAATGCAAATAGTAATATTATGGAAATATGGAAAGTGAACAATGATACATGTAAAACCCAGTGGAATTGCTTGTCAGCTCCAGGAGGGAAGAGAGGGGAGAGGGGAGGGGAGGGAAAGAACATGAATCATGTAACCCATGGGGAAATATTCTAAATTAATTAATTAATTAATTAAAAAAATAAACAAATTGATTAGGTCTGATCAACTTATCCGGTCAGATATGGCCAACTACTAAAATTAATAAATAAAAATAAGCAAATAAATAAAAGGACCCAGACCCTTTGATCCAATTCAAGTCCAGACTTGGGTTGTGGTCATAACAGAATAATACATTCCATTTCCCAGTCAGAGAAAGAATATCTATAGATAGTCTGCTGAGGGCAAAGGCAGGCAAGCTAAAACTCTGAGGGCATAAAGTGCAGGTAGTAAATAGGACTGTGTATTGTATTAGATGGTATGACTGATAATAATGTTTTTAATCAAGAAGTAGGTAAAATTCTCTAGGTGTTGGTACTTTAACATAAATCACTCAATGAGAATTTATTAATCACCTACTATATACCGGATGGGGCAGCTGGGTAGTGCATTAGATCGAGTGCCAAGCCTGGAATCAGAAAGAGTCATCTTCCTGAGTTCAAATCTGGTCTTGGACATTTACTAGCTGTGTAAATCACTGGCCAAGTCATTTAACTTTGCCTCACTTTCCTCACTGAAAATTGAGTTGGAGGAGAAAATGACAAACCACTCCAGGTTCTTTGCAAAGAAAACTCCATATGAGGTCACAAAGAAGTGGATATGACTGAAAAATGAGTAAAAAAAACCCCACAGAATAATACCTTAAGTCAGTTTTTGTTCAATTTTGGCAGGCTATTATACTTGAGCATAGTTATAGAAGTGAAACTCAAGTGACAAACTGTTTTTATGGTGATTGTTTGGCTATTACATAGTTTTACTTGTAATTGTTTTTCTTTTCTTATGAAAACATAGATTTTTATTTTTGATATATAACAATAAAATATGTAACAGAATAACAAATTACATATAACATTATAAATTATAATATGTTTATATGAGAGAAACAAAATTTTGGACATAGCTAAAGTGAGAATTTATGTCTCATTCTTCCTTTCATTACCTTCCTTCCATACCTACCTCTTCCCCAAGGATGCAGGTAATATGGTATAGATTGTACATCTATTATATAACATGCATTTTCCTATTCATCATGCTGTTGAATAAGAGACATATTGCAGACATTAGAGAAAAATTCATGGAGGAAATAAAGTGAAGAATAGTATGTTTCAATCTGCATTCAAACTCCATCTGTACCTTCTATAGAGTTGGATATCCTTTTTCATCGTGAGTTGTCCTGGACCCTTGCCTTGCTGAAAATAGTCATCATTCACGGTTGATCATCATACATCTGCTGTTTTGCTTGCTTCCCTTTGTCACCTCATAAAGGTCTTTCCAGGTTTTTTATGATCATTTTACTTGCAATTTCTTCTGACAGAATATTATTCCATTACAATTATATACTGCAAGTTGTGTGACCATTCCTCAGTTGATGGAAATTACTTCAGTTTCCAATTCTTTGCCACCACAAAAAGAGCTGCTATAATTATTTTAGAACATACTGCTTCTTTTTCTTTTTCTTTGATCACCTTAGGAAATAAACCTAGTAGTATTATTACTGGGTCAAAAGGTTTACAACATTTTATAACTCTTTGAGTATAATTCTATATTGAGCTACAAAATGGTTGGATCAGTTCACAGTTCCACCAACAATGTATTAGTGACTCAATTTTTCCACATTCCCTCCAATATTTGTTATTTTACCATCTTATCATTTTCACCAATCTCATATGTGTGTGATATCTGAATTGTTTTGATTCTCATTTCTCTAATCAATAATGATTTATAGCATTTTTCATATTCTTATATATAAAGCTTGATTTCTACATCCAAAAACTATTTATTTATTTTGACCATTTATCAACTGGGGAATGGCTTACCAAACTCATATGTTTAAGTTCTCTATATATTTCATTTATTTATATATTGTGTTTGTAATTGTTCTATTGGCCATCTCATTTAGTCACAAGAGTGGATAGAGAAGCCTGGCTTTAGAGTCAAGAAGATGTGGGCTCAAGTCCTACCTCTGCCATATCTTGACTGTGTGAGCCAGACATGTCACTCGACCTCTGAGGGTTTTAGACAAATCTAAGACTCAGTTTCAATGAAGATGCTGACTTGAATTCTTGGTGGGGGAAATTTCTTCAACTAGGAGTTTCAAATATTTACAAATCACTGGCTTTTTTCCTCTTTGTTATTCCTATTTTGATGACGAGGCCACCCCACAATTAATTTAGTATCTTCGAGGCACAATGACATGGTACATGAGGCATTGGATTTCGAGGCAGGAAGAAAGACCTGAATTCAAATTCTGATTTATACAGTAGCTGTTGTATAACCCTGGGCAAGTCACTTAAACTTTTTGTGTCTGTTTCCTCATATTTAGAATTTGAACTGTTTGATCTCTAAAGTCTCTTTCAACTTCAAATTGATAATCCTATGACCTATTTAATCTTCCCTACAACCTCCTACACCAGGGTAACCTCAAAGTTCAAAATCTACTTATGGAAGGGACAGATACCAATGTATTGTCTTCAATGTACTAACCTCTCAAAGGAATTATATGATGTTTTTTGTTTTCTTTCTCTTGTCCTAAAATTCTATAAAGGATCTAAGAGCGCAAACCTTTTTTCATATTTGGTCCAATTTTCTAACATTTTTCAAAAATAGAAAATGGAAAAAGATTTTATATGAAACTGTATAATGTATAATTTGATCTATTTAAAAGTAAACATTAAAATTAACACCACAACTGGAAAGAGCTCCAGGAATTGATGCAGGGCAAAAGAAGCAGAACCAGGAGAACATTGTACACAGAGACTGATAACACTGTGACACAATTGAACATGATGGATTTCTCTACTAGCAGCTATTTAATGATCCAGGACTATCCAGAGGAAATTATAAGAAAGAATGCTATCCACACCCAGAGAAAGAACTATGGGAGCATAGATGCAGAAGAAAAACAAATGATCCATTACATGGTTCAATGAGGGTAGTCTTGGGGTTTTGATGTTAAAAGATCACTATTACAAATATGAATAAGATGGAAATAGGTTCTGAGCAATGATAAATGTATAACCCAGTGGAGCTGCTTGTCAGCTGTGGGAGTGGGGAGGAAAGAGGGGTGGGGAAAATCATGAATCATGTAACCATGGAAAACTATTCTAAATAAAAAATTTTTTAAAGAAAATATTAACATCAGAGTATCAATAGTGCGCTCTCTGTCAGTGTCCCCTTCTGAATTTTCTTCTATTCTCTTCAGTGAATTTTAATAATGTTTCATTCACATTTATTTATTTTCTTTCTTACAGCTCTCTTACATCCTTCTATAAGTACCTTTTTCCTTATAATAAACAGGTATATTCAAGCAAAATAAATTTATTATCTGCCAAATATTAAAATATATGACTCATCCTGCAACTAGAATCCCTCACCCCTCTGTCAACAGATGGGAAGTATGTTTTATTAGTCTTTTTGAGTTGTGATTAGTTATTTCATTGACAAGAATTCTTGTCTTCTCAGACTTTTGTTTCATTTTTATAAATTGTTGCTGGTTCTGCTCACTTCACTGAACCAGTAGCTACCTGTTCCCAGGTTTTTATGAACTCCCTCATCTTCTCCCTTTCACATGCTTTCCCCTCCCATGAGAGAAAGAAATAACTGCTTTGAGCTGAGTTGAATTGCAAGCACTGAACAATTTCTCAAATGAAATCTAATCTCTACCTCTTTGATTATGGACCCAGCTCATTATCCATCTGTAGTGTCTGGCTAAGATAGATGTACAGATGATTTATATGAGTGGACTGAACTGCAGTTAGGCAATATTTTTTCCTGAGTGTGTGTATTTAATTTGTTATAAAGATGTAAATAAGGTAATCTGAGTGGGTCAATGAAGGCAATTTGGGTGTGAGGAAGGATAAAGGGGATATTAGGTGATTATAAAGTGATTGGAGGAAGAATGAAGGGAAGGGAAGGTATATAGGAGATAAAGGAAATGGGGTATATAGGAGAGGGCAGCTCAAACAGATTTATTCCCAGAGGCTTGAGACAGAGGATACAGGGAGGAAACTAGGGCCGGTAAGAAATGTTTAGGCTTGACTGGAGGGTTTCTCTTGTTAGTTTCAAAGTCTCTTGAGGGAGGAGTCTAGAGGGCCCCTCCCTGCCAGTCAAAGTGATGGCTGAAGGAAGCCTCAGGGAGGTACTTCCTGCCAAGATGGATGCCCCCAGCCCCCCTCAAGGAAAGAGAAGAAAAATGATTCCTTCCCCTTGAGCCCTTGTCTTAATTTTCGACACAATGATTCACCAGAGGGTCTGAGTAGGTAACAAGGGGATTTATTAATACCAGGGTCAGTCAGAAGGGGGGAGGGGTTCAGGGTTTTCTAACTGCTGCTAGGGAGAGGGTTGAGGGTGGGGGATGGGTCTCGGAGAGGTTTAGACAGAGAGACTCTGGTTCTCCCAGTCAGGAAGATTTGACTGCCTTTTAAGTAAAGTCTTTATCAAATCATTAAAACTAGGGGTAACTTATTTGAGGATACTCTACTTGTCTATAGAAACTAAACCCACAATGTCTAATCACCAAGCCCTCCCTTCCACCCAAGACCCAAAGGAAATTCAGGGAAGGGGAGGGATGGAGATGGGAGATCAGGGAGAGGTCCACAGAAATGAGATAGGTCCAAATTTCCCCAAGACAAAATAAGCACAGGCCAAGGCCAAAGCAATTAGGCCAAAGCCAACAGGTTAAGCCAAAGCAAAAGCCTCCAGCCACAGCGAAAGCCAGAAGGCAAAAGCCCCATCAGTTGGAACTTCACCTCTATTTATAGTTTCATGTCCTAACTGACTTTCTGAAGATTCTAAGATGTTTAACTGACTTTTTGTGACTGTTAGAAATTACAGAAGCAAAAAGTTTCTGTTAGCCATCTTGCATTACAAATTCAACTTGGATTTTCCTATCTCTTGAATGAATGACTATTTCATTAAAGAGGCTTTGGAGTAGTTCATCTGTTGCTCTTAATCCATCAGCTCTCATTATATAGATGAGAAGGTATGTAGGTGCTGACACATTAGGAACAAAGCAGTCATTGGACAAGAGAATAGGAACATCTGGAAGAATTAAAAAGGGACAGAGAATTCTGTCTTCTATCTGGCTTTCTAAAGAATGGCCTTTATGAGATTAGCATACAACTTTGTTGAACATATATGTTTAATACTCAGTGGGTGTTAAATGAAGAAGTTACTTTCCTGGTTACACCTATTATGGAATTCTGTATAGTCCTATTTTTATGTTTTTTGGTTTTTTTACAGGTTGAAGTTATATATATATATGTATATATATATATATATATTTAAACTTAATGGTTGTTAAATGTTGTTTCTATATGTAAATGGAAAAAATTATCTGACATTTTGTGATTCAGATTCTTTCCCTCCCTCATCCCCAAGGTGGCAAATAGTCTGATATATATCTGCGCTGTCATGCTATACATTTTTCTATATTCCTCATGCTATGAAAGAAGACATGTATCACACATAGAAGAAAAAACTCATGAAGTAAATAAAGTGAAAAATAGAATGCTTTGATCTGTTCACTTTACTTTGTATCAGTTCATGTAAGTTTTCCCAGGTTTTTCTGAACTCATTCTGTTCATCATTGCTTATGGTGCAATAGTATTCCATTCCAGCCATATACCACAACTTGTTCAGCCATTCTCTGATTGATAGATGTTCCCTCAGTTTCCAATTTTCTGAACAGTCTTAATATATCTATGGGAGAGTTTGTGAAGGGTCTTTTTAGGGAAAATAAAGTTTTATCAATGCGTTTTTTTCCTATAAGTCATCCTCCCCTCCCTTATAACAAAGAAAAATAATTATGCAGAAATATCCTGTACAGAAACCTTCTCTCCTTCTCTCTCTCTCTCTCTCTGTCTCTCTCTCTCTCTCTCTCTCTCTCATACAATATATATGTAAAATATTCTGATATAATATTCTCTTTCTTCTGTGGTAGACATATGTTTCATTAGCTCTTGGGGAGAACTATTTTGTTATCATGAAATAGACAATGGAATCATAAAGACTGTCTACACCTCTGTCAGCTCTGTGACTAAGAACATGTGGGCTACTATGAAAACTTGCCTGGTAGGGAAGGGAGCTTTCTCACTAGACAAACACTTTTTGTACTTGTGGCTCCATGAAGTCCCTAGCATACAAGTTCCTGAGAAACATAAATTTCATAAGCATTATAATTCGACTAAATTGGAATCAGACCAATGAGAGCTTTGTTTCAGAAGAACGGGTCTTATGAAATGTATCATGGATATTTAGCACTTCAAAATCTAAAAAAACCAGCCTATTTAAAAAAAAATAAACCTCTCCTTGATCCCTCAAATATTTTAACTTTTAAGTTATCAACTAAAACAGGTAGAATTAAATCAGTTAAATGTTTGGAAAGCATATTCATATTGCCAAAGGATGATGATATTTGAAATGTTTTATTTTGCAGACACTTAGAGGTTTTCTGATGAATGACATCAATAGGAAACCAACAATACTTCATAAAGTATCATGATTTTGCATTTTTAATTCTTTTGTTTGAATAACTTTCTTTATCCCAGTAGTTTTTTAACACTGTCATGATTACTTGCCCAAATTTGAACATATTATTATAACATGAGGTTTCAAGACTCTTGTAAGAGAAAAATAAAAGATATATCTTATAAACCCTTCAAGCATTCTATTTATCTATGTATCTCAAAGCATCATCTGTAATTCTAATTCTATAAAGAATCATTTCCAAAGCATTTAAGTCTTGTCTATCAGTGAAAGTCACTATATAATAACACATTTTAATAACTTTTTATGCATACAAACCACTTTTCTCAATAATGTTTAGAAATGTTTAATCATAACCCATAATCCAATTGAAAAGGAAATTGCCTTTGTTGCTTTTCTATTATGTGATCACTTGGATAATTGCAACTATACTTTTTATTAAAAATTAGACCCAGCTAGTTTCAGTAAAAAGTAGGCCTATGTATAAGATATCAATTATAATAATAGAATATTAACCATACTATTAGGATATATTTTGGTGTATTAGAATATTATGGCAACTAACTAGCTTATGAACTTCTGTTTGAGGAATAAAAATTTCAATTCTGTGTAGTCATCTAGGGAAGCTGAAAACTCATGTAGCAGGAAATGAGCTGTGCTCATTGGGAATGATGAGCCCACAGCTAGCCTGATGAGATCATAGGAAAACAGCCTTGGCATGTCCAGATGTTGTTTGATCCTGTCAAGGTTTATACTCACTACAGTCTCCCCAGAGTATTCTTGACAAGACAGGTTACTTTGACATTAGAATTTATAACTTCTTATCAAATGTTACGAAAACTTGAGACCAAATGCTAAGTATGTAAGAAAACATAACATTTTGCTGTGTTAATCACTTATGCTAATTAGGTGTCAACATCCTATAAAACAAAGTGTTGAACATCTAAAGAGGATCTTTACCATAGGCTGGGCATGGTGCAACCTCCAACTCTAATTTCCCACAATTAAAGATGGGTCTTTGCTCGGAATGATGTTCTCTTTATTTCTAATATAGGCCGTTCTAATGGTCTCTTCTCTAAAGAGAAAGATCTCTTTATTCCTAACACTACAGAAAAGAAAACTGAGGCTTCCAAGTACCTTAAAATCTTAATCATACAGCTTTTGTATACACTAGAGTCAAGATTCCAACTCGGGTTTTTTTTCAATCCAAGTTCAGGGCTTTTTCCTTACAGAAAAAAAAACAACATAGTCTCTCCCCACTAATAGTTTATGGGTTTTCATATTGATTGTCTTAATCAAGGACAAATTATGGTCCAAAGTACCTGAATACAAAGAGATAATGTTGCACACTGAGTAGAGTTTTGGCCCCTATATATGGAAGACCCTAGACTCAAATCTCATTTTCAGTATTTACTAGTTATACAACGATAGACATGTCCCTTAGCTTTTCTGAACCAGTTTCCTCATCTATAAAACTGGAATATTAATACTTTTATCCCATGTCTCACAGGGTTGTTGTGAATCATAAATGAGATCATGTATGTAAGATGCTTTTCAAATTTTATAGCATTGTATAAATGACAATTATTGTCATTATATGGCTATGTGATCAAGGCAAGTCATTTAACCCATGTTGGTCTAAAGGGCCCAGATGAGGTCTCATAAGTGTTGGTTCACTGCAGCACAGAAGGAAGAAGGAAGAAATGCAAAATGCCATTTCTAAGAATTGAGAGGACCAGTCAATGATTAGAAAGGTGGGGGTGGAGAAGATGTCAGACTGGTGTAGAATCAAAACTGAGAATTCACAACCAGGTTCAAGAAGGAGCCTGAAAGAGACAATATTTGTATTTCAGGCAGTGGAGTCTATGAAGTTGAAATTAGGAGTTGGGGTGTCCAAATAGTGGGGTCTCATCATGCTGCATTGGACACACGGAAGCTTTATGATGACTCTAAACAACTGGGACAATTCTCTCAAATCATCCAAGCCATCATCAGCCAGAAGATTCCTTGTGTCTGTATTTAGTGGGAAGAAAGCATCCCCCAAGGTATCAGTGGATTGTTCTTATATCTTCATGTTGTTAAAGGATCAAAGAATTTCAGAGTTGGGTGGCATATCTAGTCTAACACATAATCAAAGCATAACCCTCCCTCCAAGATCCCTGCCAGCAATCATCCAGGCTCTTATTTAAAGGCACTTAGTGAAGAAGAGGGGCAGCTAGTTAGTAAAGTGGGTAGAGTGCCAGGACTGGAACCGGGAAAACTCATCCTCCTGAATTCAAATCTTGCCTCAGACTCTTACTAGTTGTGTGGCCCTGGGCAAGTTATTTAATACTGTTTGTCTCAGTTTCCTTAGCTGTAAAATAAACTGAAGAAGGACATGGCAAACCACCCCAATGTATTTGCTAAGAAAACCCCAAATGAGGTCAGAAAGAGTTGGACGTGGCTGAAAAATGGCTGAAAAACAATAGTGAGAAAGCCTTTCTTACAAAATAGCCCACTCTACCGCTGGGCAGCTCTAACTGTTAAGAAGTCTTTTCTAAACAGCAGGCCTACAGTAGCCTCCTTGCCACTACCATTCATTGCCTTGCTCTCCGGAGTCAAACAATACATCTAATCCTCCTTTTCACATGACATTCACTTGAAGACAGCTATTATGTCCACTCAGTCATTCTTCAGGTTAAACATTACCAATCAAGATTCATGAGCCTTAGATACAAGGTTTAAAATTATACTACCTACCTCAAAGAGTTTTTGTGAGGAAAGCCTTTCATAAAGCTTTAAACGCCATAGAAATTGGAGTTGAGATGTGCATAATAACATAAAAGGTAATGGAAGCCCACTTTGGCTCTGCTTAGTCATTCAACAAGTGACTGAATACTTACAGAGCTGCCAGCATGCTAGGATCATAGCATCACAGTTTCACAATGGATGGAATCTTAGAGGTAATCTAGGACAATTTTTTTTTCATTTTGCAGATGAGAGATTAAGGCCTTATTAACTGATTTACCAAAGGTCATGGAGGTAGGTAGGTAGTAAAACCAGAATTTGAATCTGAGTACTTTGACACCAGGACTTTCTACAGGCATTACCCTCCTCAAGAATCTTATAATCTAATTTGTCAGTTAAGATGAGCATAGATGAAATAATTCTGGTCTTAGGAAAGAAGCCCTGGAACTTGGGAGAAAAATTTCAGGCACTATATTTGTTTATAACTAGAATTCAGTCATTTTTCATTCATGTCCAAATTTTTGTGACCCCATCAGAGTTTTCTTTGCAAAGAAATTAGCTTCTCCCTTCCATTTTACAAACGAGGAAAGTGAGGCCAACAGGGTTAAGTGACTTGCCCAGGATTACACAGCTAGTGTCTGAGGTCAGGTTTGAACTCAGGAAGAGGAGTCTTCCTGATTCCAGACTTAACACTCTATCTACTGTGCCACCTTACAACTGTAAGCTGCCTTACAACCAGAATAGAAAGTAATGGAAAAAAAAATTTCCAGTAGGAATGAGACATATCGTGAAAGAAAATGCATGAGAATTCACAGCAAACGAAAGCCGGAGACTTGGATTCTGGTTTAGAAATACAGAACTCATCTAATTGGTTTTTGTCCAGATTTTGAGGTGTCCCCCAGAACACTGTGAAGCATTGCAATCTGTAGAGGAAAACTATGAATCTTTATTTCCCCACTTTTCATGCCTGGGAGGACAAAGAACAACTGTGCCTGGTTGGGTTCCACATGAGAGCTAATGGAACACCCCAGTGGTACGTTAAAATTCCATCGATTGAACAGACTGTTCCAGGTGACCTACAGGCTGTGGGAAACAAATGGCTGGTGGTTAATATTCAGGCATGACAATGAAAGGGAATGCAAAATTAGAGAAAGAATATACAATCTGTTAGTGTTTTCTTAAAATCTTGTTAAGTAAGAGCTAAAGCCATCATTAGGGAGTGCTGTATGAATTAGGTACTGTAATTAGCAGTTCAAATGTGGACCTTGCAAAGGGTTATCTTTATGTTACTCATAAAAATAATTAGATCATTTGGAGTAATGACTGATAATAGAAAACTAAGTAGCATACTGAGGTTTGAGGATTTCTTTCTGTGACTCATTTGCGGGTGTTTTGTTACTTTTTCTTTGCTTTTTTTTTAATATCCTCTGTGACACTGGGCACATAACTTAACTTCTATGTGCCTGGATTTCCTAACATGTAAAAATGAGTCTTGAATAAGATGATTGCTAAGGTATTTTCAAGCTCACAATCAATCCTATGTTACTGTGATGAATTTGTAATTTTCCTTTTGTGGTTGCTTACTCATTTCATTCATGTTTGGCACTTCCTGACCACATTTGGGCCTTTCTTAGCAAAGATCCTGGAATGGCTTGCCATTTCCTTCTTTAGTTTATTTTATGGATGAGGAGACTAAGGCAAAAGAGTTAAATGACTTGTCCAGGGTCACACAACTAATAAGTGTCTGAGGCCAGATTTGAACTCAAGTAGATGAATCTTTCTGACTCCAGACCTGGTACCCTATTCACAGCAACCCCCAACTGCCCCAATTTTCCTTTAAATTCTGATATTTAATTTTTTGTACACCATTTCATTCAGTTGCTCTTGTGAAAAATTTGTCGTTTTCCCCACAGAACATTAAGGCCAAGGAATTGCTGACACTAACTTAATCCAGTTCTATCTGCTTTAAAAGAGTGAGGGAGGACTATTTAAACTTTACCTATATCACCTCTCGCTATGTAATCACATATTTCCTTGAGTCAAGTCAACAAATATTAAGTGGCCACTATGTGCCAGGCACTGTACTTAGTGCGGGGTATATAAAGGAAGGTAAAAAATAGTTCCTACAATCGAGGTGCTTATAATCGAATGGGGAATACAGCATGTTCTACACAAAAACTATGTAGAAACAAGATCCATACAGAGTAAGCTGGAGATAATCTCTGAGGCTAGGCACTAAAATTAAGGAGGACTGGGAAAGTTTTAGTACAGGAGAGGAAACTTTAGCTAAGACTTTCAGGAAGCCAGGGAAGCAGATTATCAGTAGCCCAGAATACAGTGTTAGGCAAGTAGCATATAGAAACTGTTTAAATGAGTTTAATTGATTTTGGTGTGTCGTGTTAGTCATAAAGATCCAAGGTAATCTTAATTGGAAATCCATTGCTTCCTCATTTTTCACCTGGCGTGTAGGTGAGAACAAAGGAGCTTTGCCTTCTAATGTTTAACTAGCTGGGTAACACTCGGGAAATGGGTGTACAAATGATGGAATGAATGTGATGGAATACTATTGTGTAAAAAAGGAGAAGGATGATTTTAGAGTAACCTAGGAAGAATTGAATGGCCTGATGCCAAGTGAACAGAACCAGGAGAATAATTTATAATGACAGCATTGAAAGATTTAGAAACTTTGATTATCATAATGGTCAGCTCCAGTTTCAGAGGACTCATTAGGAATATGTTATGCCCCTCTTGATGAGAGGGGAAAGCCTCAGAGAACAGAATGAAATACATGTGTGTAGTTTGTGTAAGATGTGGCTAATGTGTTTTACTTTACTATGCATGTTTGTAAGAGGAGTTTTATTTTTCTTTCATTATCATTTAGGGGAACAAGAAGAGAAGATGGATTTTTGCTGATTAGAAATTTAAATTTAATTTCAAAATAAATAAAGGATTCCATGAAGTAGGGGTGAGCAAGGAAGGTATTCCAAGCATGGGAATGAAGGGCATTACCAAGATACGGAAGCAGAGTGAGAGACTTCCATTGCTAGATACAGAGATAGAAGACAGTGTTATGTACAAGGAATAGGAAGGAAGAAAGAGTGGCTTACTAAGTGTGGTAGAGGGAATGATGAATAAGGAGGCTATAAAGATAAGTTGTCAGGTTGTTAAAAGGCTTTAAAAGCCAAACAGAAATAGCCACTGGAGTTCAAGTAGGGCAGTGAGTGAAATGATCATACTGCATAAGGAAAGTCACTTTGATAGCTATGTCTAGAATAGATTTAAGTGACTCTCAAATCACAGAAACCAATTAAAATTTTATTGAAATAATCAAGGTGAGGGTCCATACTAAAACAGTAGTAGTGTGGGTAGAGAAGAAGATCAGATGAAAGAAACGTTATTGAGATGTAAATAGAAAGTCTGCAACAGATGAGATGTGTATCGTGGATGAGGGAGAATCAGGAGCTGGGTACAATGTTAAGGTTATGAACCTCAGAGAATGAAGAAGACCAGTGCCTTTGAAAGATTTGGAGAAGTTTGGAAGATGGGCCATTTTAGGGGGAGGAGAGAGAGAATGAGTTCTGTGTCAGACATGTTGAATTTGAGACATCTATAGGACATGCGATTTGAAGTGTCCAATGACAGGGTCCTAGCCCTCAGCAGAAAGAATGAATACAAATATCTATAAGTTACCTACATAGAATTGATCATTAATCCCATGGTAGTTATGGAGGTTACCAAGTGAGAGGGGAGAAAAAGAAGAGAACAGAATATAGGACAGAACCTTGAAGTATATTTAAAGATGGGAGATGAGGGCTAAAAAAGGATGATGATAGAGTAAGAGTCTGAGAAGGGAGGCCCAATAGGCAGAAAGAGAATCAGGAGAAGGTAGTACCATGCCCTTGGAAGAGAGCACCTAAGAGGAGTGGGAGATCAAGCTGGACACATACAGCAGACACATACAGCAGAGAGGGCAAGAAGGATAAGGACTGAGAAGAGATCTTCAGTTTTGGCAAGGAAATAATCATTGGAAATTTTAGAGAGAGAACTTTGAATTGAGATAAAAACAGCTACAACAATAATAATAGCTAGCATTTCTATAGCACCTACTCTGTGCCAGACACAATGCTAAGTGCTTTACAAATATTATTGGTTTGATCCTCACCAAAATCCTGGAATATAGGTGCTCTTGTCATCCTCCTTTTACAGTTGAGAAAACTGAGGCAAACAGAAGTTAAGTGACTTACCCAAAGTCACATAGTATGTGTTAGCCAATCTGATAGGTGCAAAGTAGTACCTTGGAGTTGTGTAACATTACAGAAAAGGAAAAAGACAAATGCTAGAGGGGATATGGAAAAAAAGGTAAACAAATTCACTGTCAGTAGTATTGCAAACTGGTCCAACCATTCTGGAAAACAATTTTGAACTGTGCAACCACCCCCACACACACACACACACAAAAAGTGACGTGAACAAAACCAGAAGAACATTGTACACAAAAAGAGCATATTGTAATGATAATCAACTGGGAAAATTTTAATTACTCTGATCAATACAGTGATCCATGACAATTCCAAAGGACTGATGCTGAAAAATGCTATCCATTTCCAAAAAATAGAACGAATGAATTCTGTGTACAGATTGAAGCACATTTTTTTCTCCTCTGTCTTTGTCTCTCCTTCTAACATGGCTAATGTGGAAATATGTTTTATATAACTTCATATACATAATATATATTATATTTCTTGCCTCCTGATGGTGGTGGATGAGGGGCTAAAGCAAGAGAGTTTGGAACTCAAACTTTTAAAAAATATGTAAGTTTCATCATTATCATTTTCTTTTGTCTAATTATTGTTTCTGTGATTTTTTTGGATCCCCTTATTATTTAGGATTTCATTGTTAAGTCTCCATTTTGGTCTGTGTCTTTTCTTTGTCTTTCCTAAACTGATTACTATTTTTAATGGGTTATTATCTGTGAATGGGTATTTACTATTTCAGACTTTTGACACTTTTCTACACTATCTCTATTTCTTAGCATATAGTCAATTTTTGTGAAAGTTCCACATGAGGATGAGAAATATAAATATATTTATATTCTTTAGCTGGAAAGATGCTACAAAAATAATTTCAGAAAAAAGCTGGAAAGATCTGCAGGAACTGATACAGTGTAAAATAAGAGGACTGGGAGAACATTGCACACAATTAACAGCAATATTATACAATGATTATCTGGGGAAACCAGGCTACTCTCAGCAATGCAAAGTTCTGGGACAATCCTGAACGATATGATGGGGAATGCTATCCATGTCCAAAGAAAGAACCGTTAGAATTATCTTTTACATCAGTGTATTTATGGCTTTGTTTTGGGATTTTGGTTATGTATGCTCTTAAAACAATGTGTTTAAGAGTGTGCTCTTAAAACAATGACCAATATGGAATTGTGTTTTGGATGACAATAAAAATAATATTGTTTAAAAGAAAGAGATGCTATAAACTTTGTTTAATTCTATTTTTTCCCTTTTATTTATTTCCTGAGGACAAAACAAGGTCACAAAAATCCCCTGGCACTATTGCATTACTATGTCTTCTTATAATTCAGTTAATTTTTTATGAATTTAGATATTGATATTTGGAGCATATATGTTTAATATTGGCATTGGTTTGTGTCTATGATTCCTTTCAGCATAATGTAGTTTTCTTGTTTAACTCTTTTTATGTTATAAATGTTTCAACTTTGTCTGATAACATGATTACGACTATTGTTTTTGGGGGGTTTACCTGATACACAGTAAAAAAAAAAAACAACAACCCTTCAAAAAATATGTTAAAAATAAATTAGAATTTCATTAAAAATCTGATTACTGGGCTAGGGGTAGGGGAGGATTGAAAGTTCACATTATAATAGAGATTCTTAACATAAAGTCTAGTAAACTTTTAGACTATATATATTTGGAAAACTGCATTTCAACATAATTGATTTTATTTATTTTAAGCATGTGAAATAAATGTTATTCAGAAAAGGACCCCAAGGTAAAGACAGCTTCACCACCCTGTGAAAATGGTACATGACACACAAAAAGGATAAGAACCCCTGTTCTTAATTTTCATAGCAATGAGATATTCATCACAGGAATGAAACTGATGATAAGCTAAGTTTTTTGGGATTATTTCTATAAGTCATTTCAATTACTCCATATACTCTAGTAACTCCCCAACCTTAAGTATGTAGCACTGGAAAGCTGGACTTGGAGTAAGAAAGTTTACTTGGAGTAAGAAAATGTATTGCATACTTAGAACATTCTTAAAAGACATAGATCCAGATTTTCACTACCCATTAATTTAAGCATTTAAAATGCAGAATAATTATAAATTATTATTTGCTAAAAATTAATTTTTTTAAAATTCTGAGTTTTTAGGTTTCAAAAAACAAGAGTTCTAGAATTATTGATAAAATGTTTACTTTACAGTCCTGCTGGTAAAAATCAAAAAGGAAAGAAATGAGTGAACCTCATTTAGACATTTTTCATTTCCTGCATCTATATTCAGAATGTATAATTAATTTTTTTCTAGCTTTTCCTGTGATAGAGGAAGCCACGTGATTTCTACAGTTAGAACAGCACTCAGAATGCTTCTATGCTGTTAAAAACTGTCACCAGGCTAGTTGTAGGCAAGTGAGGTGGTCAGAGATTTAACAAGGGCTTCATTGACTTAAAAGAAAAAAATTAGAATCAATTAGAGGTCAATGAAATAATATAAGAGCTGTGCTACTGAGACTTTGAATTTTGGTCCCAAGAATACATTGATTTCTGAAGGACTTTTAAAGCAAGGACTTCAATAAGCCATTTTAACTCTCTGGATCTCACTTTTCTCATTTGTAAAATGATGGAGTTGGACTAAATGACAGTTAAGATTTCTTCTAGCACTAAATCTATGATCCTAAAGGATGCTACTTTTTGAAGCTTCCTCATACCTCATCTTTGGAGCAAATATCTAAGTGAGAAGGATGCTGTGGACATCTATTTTTCATTGAAAAGAGAAAATAAAGTATTATTTTTTGAATTATATCATAGCCTTGTTTGGGAAGGGTCGACTCAACATAGAATTTGTCAGTAACAGAAGCAGGATGAGTAATTCCACCCCCCCCCCCCCAGCCCCAACAGCACAAGTTAAAAGATGGAATTTTCAGAGGAGTTTAACACATGAATGGTTGATCAGATAAGCACCAGAAAGAAAAGAGTACCAAGAGCAAACTAATGAGCTATACAAGAGCCAAAAAAAAAAAAAAATAAGCAGGACTGAGACATAACCACAAGATAAGTGGAGTCCTAAATAAACTTGCTAGCATCAGTGTAAGGATGTGGGGGGAAGAGGCAGGGGAAGATGAGAGCAGGAAGAATAGCAAAGGACATAGGATTTGGGTGTTATGTGAGCGAAAGATTGGGGTAATGTAGAAGGTTTGCTTCAGTAAGCAATTTTTATCTCGACATATTTATAATGGTGGAAAAAACATTTATTGTCCTATCATGTTTATCATAGTAAGATAGATCTGGTCTCGAAAGGAGTCTCAGAAATCATCAAGTCCAATGTCCTCACTTTATAAATGGGGAAACTGAGGCCCAGAGACATTAAGTAACTTACCTAGGATCCCACAGTAAGTAGGAGTCAAGCTCAGTCCTCTTACTTCAAATTCCGTGTTTTCTAAGGCCTTTATCTGTATTCATTCCCACTCTTTTAAGAGAAAAGAATTTAGAATAAACTAAAAGGATGAAGTTTGACTATCTTTGATTATCTTTGAACTGAGAATCTAAAGGGATTCTCATGTGGCACTAAGGAGCAGGAGCTGCTCAAAAGTGGGAAAAGACTCATCCGGATGGAGAAAATGATGACTTCCCTACTAAAGAATGAAGTGATCTTCTTGCCTTTCAACAGTTAAGTTCCCCAAGACTTAGGCAAAAACTCAATCTACAATTTATCAAAGGACTTCATACTATGGGAACCAAGTATATAGCAAAAGATGAATTGGGGGAGGCAGTATGGAATAATGAATAGTATGAACCCTGGAGACAGGGGTATGAATTTTTGTTCTGATACTTATACCTTACCTATTCATATAGGGTTGTCCTTAATCTGGGAAGGAGAAAATGAAGTTGGGGATCATGCTTTATCCTTCATATATCTCATCTATCTTTGTCAATTTGCAGGTATAAATGTTATTTGGACACTTCATTGGATACAGTGAAAGATTTGTAATTTATGTCAGTGATATGGATGATTCCTCCAGGGATGCATATCACAGCATATCCCATAAAACCTCTGTCAAGGTTGAAACAACCTGGTGGGGGAGGGGGCAATCCATTCAGCATTCCTGTAAGAATATTGATAAGACTCAGTTTGGGATACTCATCTTAATTCTCTGAGCCTCCTCCTCCCCTGTGATTGGGGGGCAGGAGGGTAGAGCACTACATTTCTTTCAAAGCTGTATGGTGTTGACTCTTGGAACATCAAACCACGCTGGTGGCCATCTTTCCTGTTCAGATTCCTTTTCTATTATTGTCTCTTATTAAATTGTAAGTCCCTTGAGGGCAAGGACTGTCTTTCTTTTCTTATTTGTGTCCCTGACACTTAGCACGGTGCCAGGAAGATAGTGCTAAATAACTGCTTATTGAACTGATGTTTAAACGAAGGACCTTTGATTCCAGAAGCATGGGAACTAACATACTATAAATGACGTCTGCATAAAAATGTGAAAAATAAAAGTGAAGCTAAGTCTCTTCCTCTTCCATCCTTCACCCTTCTCCTCCACTGGCAAGGATGCTTTCTAAATGGGAATTTTGTGTATTACTGTTGCCTTGGAAAAGTCATGTTTAACTAAAATCTTTTTTAAAATTGGCAAGGACATGAGAACCAAGGGCATTTATCATCTTCTAGCAGTTTCCTCTCTTTCTTTTACCTCCACCAAAATTAGACATTCCCAATTCTTTTTTCTAATACTTTTTTCTAATATTTTTGAATGGTTCTATTTTTTCAATAACCTAATAGGTATATGTTTGACTTGAACCTCATCAGTCTTCTCAATGAGATACGTGTGAACACCCCATTGCTATGAAGCTTTTAGAACTACAAAGAAGAAACAGCCAATAGCAACAAATTTTAAGGGAGCATCAAGATACATATTCACAGGTCTTTTGACATAATTTATAAAGTAAACATTGCCCATCCTGGGGAACTTCTAGCTTTATTGTTTTGATTAGTGCAATATATAGTCTTCTAGAGTTGCCATGGGATGTGGGAGTAGAGATTGAGAGGGTGACTCGTTTAACATCACACAGTCAATATATATGAGAGGCAGGATTTGAACTAGTGTTCTTGATTTCCAAGTTAACTATCTACTGACTATATCACACTGTCCTTTTCTGGAGTCCATTCTAAAGAGAAAACTGGATCTCAGAATCTTGTAACATTTGGAGAATTGAAAGCACTTATCAAATAATATTGCCTGCAGAATGATATTAGGGGCTTTGGAAAAATTCAAAAGAAATGAAGATAATGTAGCTTCTACCTGCAAGGAAATTACAATCTACCTGAGGAGAGAAAACATTTAGCCTAATAGTAAGCATAAGGCCATTTAATGGAAGTCCCTATCTATTCTCACTTCTTTTCCAGATAGACTGCAGCCTTTTCTGCCTTCTTCTTAGTCTTTTTCCAGCCTAGCAAGAATACTGGAGTGGTTTGCCATTTCTTCTGCCAGCAGATTCTTACAAACAGAGATTAAGTGACTTGTCTAGGGTCATACATTTAGTAAGTGTCTGAGGCCTTTTAAATTTGTGTGTGATCATGAGCACAGAACAGTGGATGTGTTGTATTTCCAGGTATATATGAAAGACAAGTGGATTAAGTAGCTGTAGGAAAGTTAATGAAAAAGATTGTCCTCCCCATCCTTTCTACTCTGTTCCACAAGTCCAGGGTCAAAGGGTTAGAGTCAGGAGGAACCTCAGAAGTCATCTAATCTAACTTATTTTACAGATGAGGAAATGAAGTCCCAGAAAGGCTTCAGGAAATGACTTAACCAAGTCATTGGTTATATAATTGCAGGTATATACTTACAGTGGTAAAATCTGAACCAAGAACTCATTTCTTTATCTACTACTATAATTTGCAGACTCCTGATCATAGTCAACTTTTCTGTTCTCAGGAAAGTTTTAATTTTTAAAGAAAGAGTAAGATAAGAGAAATATATAGTCCCAATGGCAGCAATGGATATTTGTTGTGAAATAAGTTTGGTGAAAAACTAGATAGGTCTCTGATAGAACAACTATTCTGGAATACAGTGGGATAGTCTCCAGAGTCATTGTACTTGTACAGTAAATGAATCCTTATGGGAAAAGCATCTTTTGGGACTTCCCAAAGGAGGATTAAGGATCTAATTAGGTGAAAAACATTTCACAACCTTCCCACACCCTTGATTGCAGAAAAATTTGGTTTATTCCAAGAAAGTTTATTGATAGGCTAAGCTAGGGGTGGCTTCCACTCTGATAATTAGCTTGCATACTTTCCATATTCCTGATGGTTTCTGGGATCTCTTTCATAAATCTAAGTGTCAGACATTTCCACAGAAAGAGAAAAGGGGAATTTAAATAGCAGCAATTTCTTCACTTTGCATTACTAATACTGATTTGTACATAAACCCAGACACTACTTTGGCTCAGATCTGTCTACAGTTATAGTTAGCATGACAAGAGAGTTGGGGAAGGAACACTTACCCGCCTACTCTCTGCTTACTAATGATAAAAATTGGTTCTTACTCTCACAGGAGTGTTGTTTAAGTATGGATTGGTCTAAATGATGTCTAACTTCCCTTCCATTTGAAATTCTGGAATTCTATGTAGAAACGTGGTTATTTGAAGCTAAAGACCATTGAACTTTTAACATAAGCTTAAGTAAATACTCAACAAAGCTTTTTTGGTTAGCAGATTATTATCACAATATTATTCTTGGTTAGACCATTCATGAGCATTTCCAAGGTGAATTTAAAGATTCTTGGTTTCTGGAGTACCTCTGTGATTCCCACATGAAAAGTTACTGGGGGAAACTCATTTTCTCCAAATGCCCTTTTCTTCATGTTTTCTTGGGTTATTGATAGGTATTTAGGAATTGTTCCTCAAATCTTAAGTACATGAAATAAATAAATATAAGGAAGGAAGGAAGGAAGAAGGAGGAGGAGGGAGGGAAAGAGAGAGAGAGAGAGAGAGAGAGAGAGAGAGAGAGAGAGAGAGAGAGAGAGAGAGAGAGAGAGAGAACAAGAAACCTTGTTAATCTGCAAGGAACAGATGCTCTGTGGGAACATAATGTATCCAAGAGGAGTGTCTGCGGATGAAATAAAGTGAATGACATTAAAGTGAAAGAATAAATCACACAGTGGGGACCATTCTGTTCTGACTGATTTCAAAAACTCCAGTTAATATTCTGGATGTTTACATATTTCCACTGAGAATAAGTGAATTTAGCAAAATCAAACCAAAGAAGCATTTACTTTCTGATGACTCATTTTCTTTTCATGCCTAAATAAAAGATCAAAGCATGAATGTATGGCCTCCGATACACCCAATTATATCACTTGTGTCTTAAAATAGATGCCTGAATAAGGTAATGCCTTCTACCCCAAAGGGTAAAAAGTGGTAGTTAGTACTTTAAGACTCCATGTGTCAGATTAAGGCTTCAATAACTTTATACTAAAATAAACCACATGAAGGCAGTATGACATGGTGTATAGAGACCTGCTTTGGAACCAGGAAGACTTGAGTTCAAGTCCTATCTGTGACACATAATGGCTTTGTGGCCATGGGCAAATCATTTAATCTCCCCATGTCCCTGGCATAGAACTCTTAAGACTACAGTTTAATGATCAGGTGATAAGCTGTATTGGTGAGGGAAGTTTTCCTACCATAAGTTCTCTATACTGATGAAATTAGTTTTGAGTAGAAAAAAAAGAAAGAAAAAACAATTCCAGCCATGATTTTCTGTTCAGTGCTGGTATTTGTAGCAGGTTCCAGTTCTAAGTTTTTAACATAAAATAGCTAAAAATACCAAATCATATAGACTCTGCAGGAATACATTTTTAGAAAGGGAATGAGCCAAAGTTGATCAAAAGGGAGACCCATTTGGGAAAGCCTTTGGCAACTGCTTAGGGTCAAATGAAGAGAAGGACTGGACTCAAGGTCTATAATTTCTCAGCAGGTATTAGTGTCAGAGCAAGAATACACAAATATAAACTGGAAGGAATTATGATTGTATTGGTCTGATTATAGGCAGCTTTCAAACTCCTACTCCCTTGGAAATCTGGTTAATGCAAAATTTCTTTGCAGTCTGTATTCAGTGCTATGTTCATAATTTTAAATTATTTTTTCCTATTAAAGAGGTGTAATTTTAAAGATATGGATTATGTTCAAGAGGGAGACCGATAGAAGGGACAGATATAGACTACATTACAGTCTTGGAAGAATACTTTTCCTAGGTGGAGTCCTAAATGACATAAAAACCTGTATCTATCAATTTTCTTTTTTAGTTTTTTTCAAGCAAAGAACAGCTATTTCCTCTACCATAAAAGATAATAAAATTGTATTAACAGACTCTTAAAACACAAAACAATAATTGATCACCATCATTATAAGGTCAAAGCACTTTGGATTTCATTTTCATCTCTGACTCAAATTGGCTGTACAGCTCAGGAGTCCAGATCTCCTGGAAAGTCAGAGTACCTTAGACATTATGAATAATTTCCACATTAACCTGGTAATTTCTCCTGGTAGTAGAACTTCTCTCAAAAGCAGCATTGTTGCAGTAAGCACCTCCATGTGGGCAATCATCACTGACTCAGGAATTCACAACCAATCCAGTCTAGAAATGACTATTTCTTGGGATTGTGGTTCATTGCCTCCTACTCTGGAAAAGAAAGCCAAATCTGAAGAGGATGTGACAACTTAATCACATTTTTATAATATAACATTTAATAAACACACAGAAGAGACTTGAAATTTGATATTAGACTCACTTAGGCAAAGCACATGGTCTTGTTAGAAACCATGATATTGGTTGGAGGGGAGAAAAAGAAAACCTTCCTTCCCTCATACTGGATATCCAAGGGACAGCTGAGATGGTAAATCAGTCAATAATCAACCACCAAACCTTAATTAAGCACCAAGTCTGTGGCCAGCATGCTGTTAGATGCAGGAGCTACTAATATAGACAAAAGAAAGAGTCTTCATTCATAAGCTCAATGAGAGGGAGAACTGTAGAGCTTTCTGTAATTCTTATAGTCTAATGAGGGGACAGCTCTTTTTGTCTCAGTCACCAATTATCTTTGACATAGCCTCAGCCCCCATTCAAAGGGTCAATAAGGGGTATATGGGTCATCCAAAAGCATAAGTCCATTGCAGAGCCAGATCATGTGTTCATCTCCATGGAGCCATAGCGAATGCCTCACTCTGTGGGAGCTACCCAACTCCAGCAAATAGGGGTGGAGGGAACTGATTTCCATTATTGCATTTCCTCAGTACCTTTAACTATTTGTTCTTTCCAGCAAATCAAGTGGGATACATTTGACATATTTATTTATTTCTATCTCCAGTTCTATGTAGGGCTCTGGGCATTTGGAAAGGCTTAATCATTGTCCTTACAAATGCCTTATGCTAAAAAGTGTCAACAATGTCTACATGGTATAGTTCTTTTAAAAAATGTGTCGAGACCTTTTTTTTTTAGTAGCTCCAATTTCCCTCATATTCCTCTCTACCCTTGCAAGAAAGTAATCCCATATAACCAAGCTTATTTTTTTTATAAATAAAAAGTAGAAAAAGAGGGGAAATGTACCAAACTAATTCATTCATTGAAAACAATATGACCATATGTTTAATGAATGTTTCACACCCATAAACCTCCCAGTTCTTTGAAATTATGGGGAGAGGTGCCATTGTATATCTCTACTCTGAGGTCCATCCTATTCTTTGTGATTTTGCAACATTCCTTTTTTATTGCTTCATGCTTTTCTTTCTGTTTACTTTAGACTATTGTACATATTGTTTTCTCAGCTCCTTTATTTCATTTTGCATCAGTTTATATACATTTTCTATGATTTCTTGTCAGCATCATATCTGTATAGCATAGTTCTTAATAGTATCCTGAATGTCATATAGAATTTTAAATAATCCTCAAATCCAGAGGTTCTGGTGTTTTGTTTTTGGGGAGAGTGGGTCTGTACCTAGTCCATAACTAGTGGCCTGAAACATTATAATCAACCTCCCTCTCTCCCCATATGAAGTTAGACAAATTCAATAAGCAAACATTTTACAAAATTTTTATAGATTACCATATACTTGTTTATAAGACCAGTCCCAATGCAAAAAAAAATTAAGAAAAGATAAAATTTAAAGTGAAGCATAACAGCAAAAGAAAGGGCAGGGGGAGGGAAGAGGTGAGAAGATGGAAATGGAAAAGAGAGGAAAAGGGGAAAGTAGAAAAAAGGGAAAGGGAGGAAAAGGAGAGGGAGAAACTAAGGGAAGGACAAAGGAAGGGAATCATTAAGGAAGATGTTACCCGAGTACCAAGTGATGTGCTCAGAAAAAGTTGTACCATTTTTCTACCTTAAAACCCTAAAGACTACCAAAGCTTCCCAGACCAGAAGTGATTTTAAATTAGCTTTATAAGAAGCTTATCATGACTTTTTAATCTACTTATTATTTAATCATTGCATTTATAGACCACTCATTTCTTCCTTTAAAAAACTTGTACTTTGTTTATTTTGTCTCCTTTTCTACTGACAATGATCTAATACCAGGCCCTCATCCCCTTATGCCTATGGGATCATATGATAGTCTAATGGGGAAAATCTAACCATAATATCAAAATAGGATCTCTGGGAAAAAAGGAAGTAATCACAGTTAAGGATCCAGAGTCCAAAATAGCTAAAAACAATAACTGAAGAAGCCTGGTTTCACTAAAAAAAGCCATTTGGCTAGTTAATTTGCTTCATACATATCCAATGGAACTAAGAGAAACAATAGGATTGAGTAGGGCTTCCTGTTTCTGGAAATCATGAGAGAAGGCTTAGGCAGAAAAGAGACTAATTTCTGGAACCAGAAACTAGAACTGGGTCAGGAAGGGCAAAGAGCGGCTGTGCAGCTAACGGAAACTTTGGACAAAGGGCAGAGGGGAAAATCTCCTGGCTTTCTGACAGCTCCTAAGTCTTCGTTACTGACTTATTATCTACTCCCATTTCCTAAGCATTAATCTTTCCCAAAGCTATTCCTAGGCCTTTTCTTTTTATCTTCTCTCCTAGTGATCTTATTGAATTCCAAATTCAATTATTATCTCTATTTGAATGGCTCTCAATTCAATATTTCCAGTCCTAATCTTTCTCTAGAAGTTGTATATTGCCAATTGTCTTCTAAGCAGTTCTACCTGAAAGATTTGTGAACATGTCAAAATCAGAAGTATCTACTTAGTCAAAATGGATTTATTTATCATTTTCTATGATAGGCACTATACTAAGTACTGGGGATACAAAGAGAGGGAAAATATAGCCTCTGCCTGCAAGGAGTTCACATTCCATTGGGATTTTGTTTTTGCTGTTTGTCCTTTGTTTTCTTTTTTATTGTCATGTAAAACACACTTTCAAATTGGTCCCTGTTGTAAGGGCGCACGCATTCAAAACCAAAACCCCAAAGTAAAACCCCAAATACACTGATGCAAAAGATTTAATCCACATCCATCCAACTCCGATAGTTCTCAGAAGGTGGATAGTATTTCCTATAATAAATCTTTCAGGATTGTCCCAGATCATTTCATTGCTGAGAGCGGCCAAGTTTTCACATTTGATCTTCATACAATATTGCTGTTATTGTCTACAATGATCTCCCAGTTCTGCCTATTTCACTCTGCATCAGTTCCCACAAATCTTTCCAACTTTTTCTGAAATCATCTTGCTCACCATTTCTTATGGAACAATATTATTCGATTACCAACATGTACCACAATTTGTTCAGCCATTCCCCAAATGATGGACATGCCCTCCATTTCCAATTCTTTGCCACCACAAAAAGAGCTGCTATAAATATTTTTGTACCAGTTGGTCCTTTCCCATTTTTTAATTTTCTCTTTGAAATACAGTCCCAGTAGTGGTATTACCAGATCAAAGGGTATACATGATTTTATAAGCCCTTTGGGAAGACTTACAAATTGCCCTCTAGAATGGTTGGCATCCTTTGTTTTCTAAGGGGATCACTGACATCACATGACATCACATGACATCTTGACTTGTGCATGAATTACTTTTAAGTTAGACAGAGTTGCAGAAGTTGTCACTCTTTCTTTTTCAGAGTCATTGAAGTCTAGTGTCAGGACAAAAGTCAGAACAATTGGAACTGGCCCTAGATGCAGCAGGTGGCAAAGATAATATGTAAATAGTTACATACAAGATATATTCAGAGTAGATGGGAGGCTTTCTAAGAGAGAGGCAAGACCCTAAAAGCTAGAGGGCATCAGGAAAGGCCTCCTGAAGAAAATGAACCTTGAATTAAATCTTAAAGGAAGCCAGAGTAACCAAGAGACAGAGACAAGGGGACAGAGCATTCCATACTTGAGGAACAGCCTTCATAAAGGCACAGAGATGGGAGAGAAAGTATCATTTTTGAAGAATTTTAAGTGCACTAGTGTAGCTCCATTGCACAATATGCGAAGGGGAGGAATAAGATAGGAAAGGGGCCAGGTTATAAAGAGCTTTAGATTCCAAATAAAGGAGCTTATATTGTTTCTTAGAAGGAATAGGAAGCCATTGGTGCTCATTGGGGAAGGGATAGGAGTATATAACCTGATCAGACCTGTGCTTTAGGAAAATCTCCTTGCAAACCAACTTTCCTCTCATTTACTTTTTAAATTACCATCTGGTTTCTGAACTCATCATTTCACCACTACTCTCTCCAAAGGTACTAATAATTTCTTTCTCTCCACCCCCCAAATATACCATGATAAAGTTTTTTTTTTAACTTTTATTTGTTTCTTTAGTAGGAATTTGAGTGAAAAGTTTTTTACCTTGTTTCATTAGTAGGCAGACTGACAGAATTGCTGTAACATCAGAGGTGGCCAGTCTAGTCCAATGTGCCAAAGAATCCCTACAGTCATTGTCAAATGAGAGCCTTATTTTATTTTGGGGAAGGACAGGCCAAGCTGTCCTGACTCCCTCTTTTAATTATTTCCCGTTTGCTTATATTTGTTAGTTCTTTGAAGGCAAAAGCTGTCTTTTGCCCCTTTTTGTATTTCTTATTATTAGCATGGTCCTTGGAATGTCTTAGGTGCTTAACATATATTTATTGACTGAATAAAGGATAGCTTGGAGTGGGGAGGGATTTTGAGGTAGGTATACCAATTTGAGAGCTATTGAAATAGTTCAGGTGAGAAGTGAGGAGGGCCTTTACTAGAGTAGTGTGTGTAAGTAGAGAGAAGGAGTTGTATACAAGAGATATTGTGAAGATAGAAATAACAAGACTCAGTAAATGATTAGGCAAGTGGAGTGAATGTCCAAAAATGAACTCATCAGGTTTCTCTTCCTCTCATCCCCAAATTGCCTTACTTCTGTTGAGAGAGAGCACCACAGACCTTTCGAAACACCCAGAATTATATTTGGCTTTTCTCCCTTCATTACACTGTAAATCTGACATCTGTTCCATCTTTCCACCTACCTGGTGGCCATGCTAGTTATAGCCTCATCTTGGCTGCTATTATAGACTTCTAAATAATCTCATTGTTTCCAGGCTCTCTTTTCTATAAGATATACTTCAGATAGTTACCACAACAATCAGGTCTGACAGCACCATTATCCTGTTCAAGAAATATTTGCAGTGGGGAAGCTAGGTGACTCAGTGGATTGAGAGCCAGGTGTGGAGACAGGAGGCCTCAGAACCTTCCTAGCTGTGTAATCCCCATTGCCTAGCCCTTACCAATACTTAGTACTGATTCTAAGACAAAAGGTAAGGGTTTAAAATAAAACAAAACATTGAGTCACATTGCCTCTAGAACAAAATAAAACACCTCAGTCTTGGGTTTAAGACATACCATGATTTGTCCAATACCAACCTTTCCAGACTTTTGCCTATTAGTATCTAGTTAAATTGTGCTATCAGCTGTTCCATGGATTTGACATATTTTTTCTTGTCTTTTTGCATTTATATGACCCATACTACTTCCCCAAAAGTGTTTCCTTTCGATCTCTATCTCAGAATCCTCAACTTCCTTCAAAGCATCCTTAAAGTTAGTTATCTCTTCCCTAAAATCTATACAGATCCATCCAGTTGTTAGTATTCTTTCCTCCCTCCTCAAATTTCTTTGTATCTTACTTCTCTGTCCACATATTGTATTGCCCAGGAGAACAGAAAGTTCTCAAGGTCAGGGACCATTGACCATTTTTGTCTTTGTATCCCTAGCATCTGGCATGGTACCTTTCCTAAGAGGTTGTTGGATTGAATGGAAGTGAGCAAGTGGGCTTCTCCCCATAGATAAAAATATGGAATGGGTTCTAGAATGGATTGGGGATTCAGCTAGACCTAAAAATCTATCTATGGTTTGAGCTCAGGTTGTTGTTACTCACCACCCACACAATTCATAAACCTGTATTCAGTTAAGCGCTCTCTCTCTCTCTCTCTCTCTCTCTCTCTCAACATATGTATGCATATTTAGAGAAAGCTTAACTGAATACAAGTTTATATATATTATGTTTTATATGTATACTATACTGCCCTCTACATTTAAGTCGATGCTTTTTATCACTCTCAGTAGGCTATATAACATCCTTGAAGGTAGAAGCTGTTTCATTTTTGCATTTGTTTCCCTACCACCTGACATAGCACCTGGTCATACTAATGTTCTTGATTAATAAACTGATTTTATTACCTCTATTTTTTATTGTTTTGTTTTAATCTCAACTTTTTAGTAAAGGTTCACTTTATACCTTCCAATAACAACAACAAGAAGTATTTGTAGCATGCTTTAAGGTTTACATAACACTTTACAAATATTATTTCATTTGACACTCACAACAACCCTGGGAAGGTGCTATTATTGTTCCCATTTTACAATGAAGAAACTGAGGTAGGCAGAGGTTAAGTGACTTGTCCAGGATCACAAGCCACAATGAAGTGTCTGAGACTGGATTTTAATTCAGGTCATCCTGACACTAGATCCAGTGCTTCTTCCACTGCACCAAAAAGCTGATTTCAAAATGCAAAAGGAAATGGGTTCGCATGGGTTAGTTAAAACAGAGATTGTTGTCTTGTGCCCATAGTGGTGAACTGTGCGGAAGGGAGAAGAAAAAGCTACAAAGAGGATTCAAGGACATCAGAGAAAGGAGAATATAGTGCTGGGGAATGAAAGCGTATAGGACTGATTTCATATGTTAATATCTAACTTACTCTGTCTCAGTAATTCCATCAAAAAGTAGTCTAGCCCCATTTTACTCACCTAGACCAAGTCTCACTTCCTTCCAGGAGCCTTCTCAGTCCCTCTCAGCTGACACTAATCCAATTCTTTGTACTCTGCTATTCTTAAACAGCATCACTCACTTTGTTAAGCATTTACTTGTCCTAGAATTTTGGGGCAAACATTCACTTTGTCTCACCAATTAGATTTTAAGTTCATTGAGGGCAAGAAGCACGTTCTCTACTTCTGTCATTCCTGTCATGCCCAGGATAACAGACTCATTCTGAAACCTGAGCAGAAGCCCTGTAGTTTACAGTGGTGTGTGGGCAGAGTCTGGAGTTTGAAGTAGGCTCATTAACTTGCCAATCACATAGTGTTCTCTTTTAGAAGGTAGAAAGTATTAAGCCATTTATGAGTTCTTATTGAATAGTGTACACTGTGTACAGAGCATTACAATAGGCATCTGGGTAGTAGCAATAGTCAATTCAGAAAGACAAGCTGTCCTCCCTCAAGGGGTGTGATGGAAGAAAGTGGCACTGACACAGGAACATTTAAAAAAGCACACTTATTTTTTAGAAAGTTTTTTCTCCTCAAAGCAGAGCAGTATCAACAAGATTTATTTTTTTTTAATCAAAGCTTTTAAATGTCTATTCATAGAGGCAGCTAGGTGGTTCAATGGATTGAGAGTCAAGCCTAGAGATAAGAGGTTCTAGATTCAAATCTGGCCTCAGACACTTCCTAGCTGTGAACTTGGACAAGTCATTTAACCCCCATTGTCTAGCCCTTACCAGGCTTCTATCTTGGAACCAATACACAGTATTAATTCTAAGATGGAAGGTAAAGGTTTTTAAACAATCTCTGTTCATTTAAAAACAAAACTCTCCATCATGCATAAAATAATCCAATCTAATAAATATTTATTAAACACTAACATGTGCTAAATTCTTGGGGTATTTAATTAGAGAGGAGGGGGGTATATGTATGTGTATGTATATATATATACATATATATGTATATATGTATATAAGTTCTTGTGAACACCCTATTGCTATGAAGGTTAAGAACAAGGGTAATTAACCTATTTTATGTCATGGACCCTTTTGACAGCCTTCTTCCCCATGGACCCTTTCTCTGAATAATGATTTTAAATGCTTAAAATAAGGAATCAATTATACTGAAATAAAGTTTATATTATATATGTGTGTGTGTTTTTAAACAAAGGAGAGAGGAGGCTGAAGGTAGTAGCATCAACCAAGCTTTGAGTTAGAAGCATGGTGGTGAGTTTAGAAGCAATGAGCTTTGAGAGCAATTTATTTTGTGGAGTTGAAACTAGGTAGGGCAATAGAGGCAAGATGGAAAGTATACAAGTGGTACAAAAGAGTTTGAATAACTCTCCAAATTCAGTTAACATCAGGCAGTATTAAAGAGAAGAGAGCACAATGTACATTTGAAAAGTGGTTTGTTTAGGTAGAATTTTTTTAAAAAGATTTTGTGCATTTCTTGCATCTTTAGCCAGACTGTAGACATCATGCAAATAGATACTGGTTCGTATTTCTATTTATTTCGTTCCTTTATTTATTCAGATCAATCTTTCAACAAGATGAGAGTATACATCCACTAAATACCAAATATCAAGTCAACAATCATATACTTGACCAAATAATCATAAGATTTAGAGCTGAAAAGGCCACAGAGACTATAGGATTTCAAAACTGGGAGGAGCCTCTATAGCTTATAAGATTTTGGGCTGGACTAATTTTGGATATTCTAGAATCCTAGAATTGGGAGAGACATCAAAGGTTTTTGTTATTTAGAGATGATACACCTTAGAAATATTGTCTAATAGCCTTATTTTACAGATTACGAAGCTAGTTCTAGAATCAAAGGACCAGTGTTCAAAAATCCCAACTCTGTTACTTAATAGTTTGGGATTTTAAACAAGTCACTTAATTTCTCTGGATCTCAATGTTTCCCCCCCACTACACCAGACTATCATGTAACACATATGAACCTAGTCAGGAATCCTTTCTACAACATTGCTGAAAAGTGTTCATCCCATCCCTTTTTGAAGGCCACTAGTGACAGAGAGACCATTATTTTCTAGGAATGCTCATTCTGCCTTTGAACAGATTTGATAGCTAGCATGTCTTTCCTTACATTGAACTTAAATCTACTTTTCTGAATGAAGAAATGGAATCCAAAGTAGAGAAAAGAAATTGCCAGGGTTGCTTTTTGTATTCAATTTTTGAAGTAATCAGTAATTTGTGACATATATTCATATTGTGAACATAATGCTTTATTTCACTGGAGACCAGTTGTGTTTATTTGCCCCAGCTCTTGGTTGTTTCATCTCTCCTTCCTGTTTTACAAAAGGCACTTGTAGTAGGGAGTGTGTCTGCCAGGCTTCTAGATATGACCAATTAAAAACTTCTCTAATCAAATATGAAATTCTCTCTATTGCATTCAAAGCCCTTCACAACCTGCCTCCTTCCTACCTTTCCTATCTATTTATATTTCACTACCCTCTATGTACTGGCCTACTTGTTATTCACCAAACAGAACACTCCATCTTCCATCTCCATTCTTTTGTTCTATCTGTCTTTCATGCCTACAATACAATTAGTCTTCCTCACCTTTCATGTCCTGTCTTCTTTGCTTCCTTCAAGACAACTCAAATCCCATCTTGTTCAGGAAGCTGTTCCTGGTTCCTAATCAGCAAATGCTACTGGCTTCTCAGTGAGGTTACCTTTTATTTCCATTTTATATACATTTTTATGCTGTCTCTTTCATTAGAATTTAAAAACTTTGAGAGCAGAATAGTTTTGTTTTTTTATCTTGCCGTTTTTTTTGAAACTCTAATCTTTAGCACAGTTTCTGGCACATAGTAAGCACTTAATAAATGTTTGTAGACTTGACTTTTGTGGGATAGATAGAAGTGATGACTCTTGCAATTTGGAATTATGCTCAAAGAGATTTAAAAGATTACATGCTCTTTGATCCAGCAATACCACTACTAGGTTTGTACCCCAAAGGAATAATAGGGAAAAATACTTGTACAAAAGTATTCATAGCCATGCAAAAAATTGGAAAATATGGGAGTATCCCTTGATTATGGAATGGCTAAACAAATTGTAGTATATGATGGTGAGAGAATACTATTGTGCTATGAGGAATGGTGATCTGGAGGATTTCTGTGTGAAATGGAAGAACCTCAATGAACTGATGCAGAGTGAAATGAATAGAACCAGGAGAATATTGTACACAGAAAGTGAAACATTGTGAAACTCTCTAATGTAATAGACTTTGCTACTAATAGCAATGCAATAATCCAAGACACTCCTGAATTACTTATGTGAAAGAATGCTATCCACATTGAAAGAAAGCACTATGGGAGTAGAAATGCAAAAGAAAAACATATGACATCACTTATCATATGTATATATGGGTATGTGATTTAGGCTTTAAAAGATTGCTCTACAGTAAAAATGAACAACATGGAAATAGGTATCAAGTGATAACATTTGTAAAACCCAGTGGAATTGCTTGTCAACTCTGGGAGGGGGGAAATAAGAGGGGAGAGGAAAATGAGCCATGTAAACATGGAAAAATATTTTTAAAAATAAATAAACATTAAAAAAAGAAGTGATGACTCTCAAAGGTCAAACATGTTGAAAAAGTCTGGCTAATCAAATTTGCTTTAGGAAGCACCAAAGGGAAGAGACATGGGAAAGGTAGAGAAAAAAGATAAGTCCAAAGAACAAAACCCCTGAAGGTTTATTTTTGATGTGAGTCTGAGTATGAGAGGTTCAAAAGGTCATTTTTCTATAATAATAGAGAATTGACATAATAAAAGCATGAGAGTGAGATATCCTGAGAATGTTTTAGTTGAGAGGTTGTGTGATTATAAGACCTGCTTATGTCTTTTAGACTTCTGCCTCTGTAATTGATGGGCTGAAGAAAAAGATTTGGGAGAGCTGAGATTCAGCATTTTGTTACTCAAATTTATGGCAAAAGAATTAGAAATCAATTAGTAGTGAAGCCAAGATCCAACAAAGAGGGCTTAAATAAATGTTAATGAACACTTGGATCCTGTTGCTTGAAGGACTTACTTTAAATGATAAGAATTTTTCTAACCTTTTTTGTAACTAGTCTTCATTTGGTTCTATAATCTTTCTCATTTTCCCCAACCCACACAACAAATCCCCTAAAGAAAACTGATGAGGTTAATGTGTTGTTACCAAGGAACAGAAGGGTAAAGGTAGAGGAAAGAAAACTGCTGACTTTCTAAATTCAGGAGTCTCACCAAAACAAATAAATCTATGGCACTTGGTGACAGAAGACATAATAGAGCATCCCAGAGATCTGGGTAATAGGATGGCTGGTGTAAACAGCAGTTTGTGCAGTTGATTTGGAGTGCCCAGAATAGTAAGCTCCTCCCTCCCTGTCCTAGGGCTCATGGCAAAATACTAACTAGCATCTATACAATATCTTAAGGTTTGCAAAGTCCTTTATACTCATCTGATTCTCACAACAACCTGCTGAGTCAGGTGCTCTTATCAATTCCATAGATTCAAGGAAACTGAGGCACTTAGAGATTAAATGAGTTGACTGGTACTGAATTTGAACTCCTCTTCCTGACTATAATTTCCATACTCTGTAGACAATACTAGTGGTGTCCAACCCAAATGAAACCAATCCCTGCAGGTATGTATTAACTTAGAAAATCACATATTAATATCATTTTATGTTGTAGGGTATATTCTTTATTTTGTTAATCATTTTCCAATCAAAAATGTGTATGTGTGTATATTTTTTTTATTTTTTATTTTTTTGCCAATGGGCTTAAATGACTTGCCCATGGTCATGTAGCTAGGAATTATCTGGGGCCAGATTTGAACCCAGATCTTCTAGACTCCAGGCTGGCACTCTATCTACTATGCCACTTAGCTGCTCTTCCCAATTATAGTTTCATCTGGTTCAGGCAACTCTGAGGAATTTTGTATACTCCTGGACTATATCACCTAACTTCCTCATGGTATGAGATAACAAAGATGATGATGCTTACAACAATAAGAAGCAAACATTCAGTAGGCACATACTATATGCTGAACAACTGCTGAGCACTGGAGGAGATAGACATTCTAAGAAGGCAATCAATCTAGCAAACAAAAACTATTTATTTATATGCTACTATATGCTAGATACTGTAACAGGCTTTAATCATACAAGAATAATAAGTGAAACAACCTCTACTCATACTGGATTTACATTCTAATTGGGAGTACCACAAACGTGTAAATATATATTGGATAAATGGATAAATATACATTGGATAAATAAAATAAAATTGGATAAATAATATAAATATATAGAAAATAGTTAAATATAAGGTCATTTGGGAAGAGGGCACTAGTTTGGCAGGGCGGGGGGCAGGTCAAGAACAATGTCATTTAAAGATGGTGATTAAGCTGTATGTTAAAGAGAGAGAATCTATGAAGTGGGAGTAAAGGGGGAGTAAATCCCAAAAGGACATTATGCAATTATAGGAAGGCTAACATGGTCATCATTATTAGTCATCATTAGTCATCACTCACTCGTGCTGTTGTATGATCACAACGTTATGACATGGGGTTTTCAGCTCCATTCCTTATTGTTATAAACTGGCAAATATAGGATGATTCTGAACTCTAGTATAATAATTTGATCCAGAAACATTTTAGTTACTAAAACGTATCTCTTCCCCATTGTAGCCTATGTTTTATTTAGTTTTAAAGCTTTACTGTATGTCTTAAAATGGATTCAATCTATTCTAGGGCATACAAGATGTAAGAACTATGCAATAAGGGTTAAGTGACTTGCCCAGGGTCATACAGTTAGAAAGTCTAGTTAAAATCTGAGATTTTAACTCAGGTCCTCCCAACTCCAAGCCTGACTTTCTATTCACTTAGTTTCCCCTTCTATAATGTTTAATACTGTGATTTGCCAGATATGCCCTCTCACCAAAACTAAATATACTAGAACAGAATAAGGTATTGTAATGAAATAAATCTTTTGACAAAGTTGTTCTTTATTTAATGTTATACACACTCATTATAGTACTGTATGGTATTTATCAATAAATGTCAAGGAAGTCTAATGACAAACTTCATCTACTCCATAATTTTGCCTAAATCCATGATTTCTGAGGACCTAGACCATACTGATGCCATCCTAGTTCCCTGCCCTGGTTGGTGTCTTGAAGGAATCCTCTGGGTGGAGAAATGAATTTACTGCAATCAGGCCCAGAATCTTCTAAGATAACTGATCCTCTCTGAAGGGTCTACTCTTTGTTCTAAGTGATCCTGTCTGGAGCCAAACAGGAAAAATCTACTCCCTTTTTCACATAATATTGCCTCAAATACTTAGTAGAATCTATCGTACTTCCCTAAGTGTTCTCTTCTCTAGTTAAAAAAAAAGCAGTTCCTTCAATTGATCCTAATATCACAAAGTTTCAAGATCCATCACAATACTAGTTGTTTTCTCTGGACACAATCCTGTGAGTCTGTTTCCTTTACAAAATTTTGGGATCACAAGTGACTATAATACTCTTTTTTTTTAAACCCTTGTACTTCGGTGTATTGTCTCATAGGTGGAAGATTGGTAAGGGTGGGCAATGGGAGTCGTGTGACTTGCCCAGGGTCACACAGCTGGGAAGTGGCTGAGGCCGGGTTTGAACCTAGGACCTCCTGTCTCTAGGCCTGACTCTCACTCCACTGAGATACCCAGCTACCCTGACTATAATACTCTTGCTGGAGATTGTAGGCAGCCCTATAACCAGTAGAGTTTGGGAAACTTATTCTGTGTGATTTTGTCCATGCCCTTCCATAAATCTTTTATAGAGAACCTACACAATGGAGCTTAAGAGGTTCTTTTGGATCTTCTAATATTTAGGCTAGAGTGTTGTGATACTCACTCAAGTATGTAACATTTCTTGTTCTTTTGTGGAACTTGCCTGGCTCCTTTTTTGCTTAAACAAATCTTTGATATATCTTGTTGACATATTTTTGCATGCTGATTTTCATACACACATCATTATTGGAAATATAAATTAGCTTACTATGTAATGGATATAATGCTTCCATTTAGACAGCATGATTATGTTTTTAAAATAATCATCTCCTCACTCTGAAAGCAGAAACAAAGAAATACAGTTAAACAAAAAAAGGAACACGGACAATATCTTAAAATGTAGGCTATATTTTTCACCAGTGCCCCCACCCCACTCCTTTTGGGGATGTTTCATCATCATTCGTCTGGAACTGAAAAGCAAAAATGATGCAATTTTTGAGTAAATCTTTGATAAGAATTTAATCCCCAAATAATTGAGAGTTAAGTGAAGAAATGAATTCAGACTTGGTTTGATGATTTCTTACAAATGACAAGTTAAACGTATGTCAGAAATGTCATTTTATGTCTTGTAAATACAGTGATGACCAAAAATAAATTTCTTCTTATGAGAAATCCTATAATTTTAGGTCAACAAGTCTTTATTAAGTGCCTATTATATAGCAGATAGTGTACTAAAAATTGTAATAGAAAAGTGAAAAGAAATCCTGTAGAAATTTTTTAAAATATACAGTTATTCTTAAATGAGTGAAGATTAAAATTTATTCCCCTTGCTTCTTTAAAGTTTGCAATTCACAGCTTTTGCAAAAATCATTTCCATAACATATGTCTGCTGTGTTTGTAAATATTTAGAATAGAAATACCAAGTATAAATGCAGTAACTGGATTTCAATAACATGTTGCTCAATGGTTTCCTAAATGTCTCAGCCTCCTCTGACACTTCTAGGTCTAGTGTCATCTTCAGAAGTTTACCCAGCCTGAGACCAAGACCTTGATCTTTTATGAGACTTGAGCCGAATCCAGAGTATTTGGGTTTGCATGGGAAATAACCTAAAGAGAATTGAATGTAGCTAGAAAAAGGATGATCAAAGGAAAGGAAATGAAATATTGTATGATGAGAAACATAAACAATGTCCTCAAGATATAAGACTCTTTTCCTAGTTTTCCTTCTGCCCTTGGATTTCTCCTGCTAACATAATTATCAGTCTTTGTGTCTTGGACTTTATCTATACAGAGATAACTATTGAATTGGAACTGGAAGTCAATTTGGTCTGTTCCCATGGGGCTATTTGGATTCATGAACTTCTGCACTGATCAAAAGATAAAATATATATTATACACATAAATGTGTATGTAGTTCCTTATTCAAATTAGGCCCTTGACTTTGCCCTGTTCATAGGTCACTAAGAATTCCAATCTTTGTGAAAAAGATCCTGTAAATCAGAAAATAAATTTGAATCATTATTTTGAGTTCCAATCTAGTTATTCCTTATAGTAATCAATTGTTCCTTTGTTTTTGTTTTGAATATGGGGACAACTCTCCTTTGTTTAAAAAAAAAACTAATAAAAACAGTTGTAGCACATTTATAAAGGTATTGCACATGTCTTGCTAAACATCTATGCTAGGGACTGGGTAAAGAGAAATATTTGGGTTTAGTAATCAGGTAAAACTGACACTTACGAGTTCAATCTGACTGCCCCATACAAATACAGCTTCAAAATTCGTTTTGGGGGCTGAAAGGTAGATGCAATGAACCTGAGTTTCTTGCACTTTTGTTTTCCACCTGGAAAAAATGTCTAGGTAGCACCAGCAAATATGACTTTATTGAGCCATTTAGATATACACACAAGTGCATCTTGAATATTTTGAACCTAAATGAAAATCATTATTGCATAGGAAAATTACCAATAGCTTATAAAAGACCATCCAAACAGTAGAAAAATAAAGTCAACAAAAATTTATTAAATATCTACATTGTTCAAGGTACTATACTAGGTGCTATGAATACAAATAAAATTTAAAAACAGTCTCTACACTCAAGCTCACAATCTGATGAGAGAAGACTACATGCAATTGACTGTGCTCAAAAATGAATGGAAGGGAGGGAAGGGGTTAGGTTATGGAATGCTTTAAATGCCAAACGATGGCACTAGAAGTTTTTATTTTGTCTTGAATAGGAGAGTGAATGGCCATATCTATGCTTTAGGATATTGATGGTGAACCTTCTAAAGATGGAGTGCCAGGCCCCACAGCCCCCCTAGACTGAGTGCCATACCTATCTATCTCTAGACACAGCATGTTATGCCCCTGCCCCTGTAAAGGTGGGGCACCAGGGATGTTATTATTATTATTAAAATGTGACCTAAATGGTTTGTGGGTTCACCCTGGGTTGAAGGAGAGACAGGACCAACCAGGATAGGGAAACCAGGGTTTACTGCCAAGCTTTTAACTGACACAGGAATGGCAGTTGGCCCAACAGTCACCAGCAGAAAAAAGGTAAACTACATAACAGTTTAATTGAGGGTAACTAAATAAAGGATGGGATAGGGGATTCTACACTTGAAACCTATGGGCAAACCACAGGGGCAGGGAAGGACTTAACTACACTATCCTATTGACCTAAGCCAGCCAGGGCCCAAAGGAAGCAGTACTGAAGTCACAGGGAAAGCTTCTTCAAACCTGGTTCCAGCCAGGTTTGGTCAGCTCAGCTAAAGGGCCTGAGGGTGGCTTTGGGGACTCACGATAAATCCAAGGATGGTCACAGGATGCCAAGAGCCAAGGTGATCCAAGGTACCCAGGTAAGGAGAGTGAGTTTGAAATGCTGTCCACCAGATCCCAAACCACTTCCCCACTTGGTGCAGCTCTGCAGGTCTGTTGTCCACTTGCTGAAGCCTTCACCTCTCAGGATCCCAGGGAATCTGGATGCAGTTTTTCCTTAACTCTGAGATCTCCCAGGGTTAGCAACAGTTATGTCCAACCACTAATGGAGTCTCTCTCAGAGCACAAGCCCACTTCCTGCTCCTTCATTCCATCTTGGAATCCTCCAGCCCTTCCTGCTAGGTCCAACACTATTACTAAATTAATTTTTAAATAAACCCTCACAACACCCCCCACGAGTGCTGGGTACTCATAAACACACACACACACACACACACACACACACACACACACACACACACACACACACACACACACACTCCTTACCCCAAACAGGAGGGAGAAAGCCCTCCCATTAGGCTGCTGGGTGGGTGAAGTAAGGAATGTCCTCAGCATGCATAAAGAAGGAGAGGAGGGTAGCCTGAGCCCTTCATTCCCCTGCAGCTCCAGCTCTGCCACTTGTGAGCTGCCCACCTTACCCACTGTGTGCTCCCATTGGGCTGCTGGGCAGAAGGATGGGGCATGTGAAAAAATGTCATCAGGCTTGGTGGAGAGGGGAAAGGGAGCAGCTCCACCCAAGACCTTCTGCATTTCTAGTAATGAGCAATGAATCAATTATGATTTAACTGATATTACAATATTTTTGTACTATTTAGAATCTCTTGATTTTCTAGGAGTTATACAGGAAGAACATATGACCATGAAGTTCTAAGTTTCAGTAATTAATATTAAACAAATTCCTCACTCATTATAGCATACAAAACATTAACTCATTCAGGAATTTAGCTTCAATGAACTGAGTAACAACATAAAAGAATGAAGGTTTTCTAGGAAAATGTTAACCCTGAGCAGTATACCTTCTTTTACCTGACATAAAATTCTGAATATTAAATATTAAATATTAAAAATATTTAACAGGGTAGTAGCAAATACCTGGATATAAAATATATATACGTCAAGGAATGTCGAAATGAGTTATGTTACATGAATTTAATGGCATATTACTCTGCTGTGAGAAACAATGGAGTAAGGAATGAATAGAGAGAAATATAAGAAGACTTTTATGAACTGATGCAGGGTAAATAGAACCAGGAAGCAAAATATAGTAAGAAGAAAAATGTGAATGAAAAGAACAGACCTATAAAACAATCGAATCCAAATACTGTGAAGTTATTATGACCAAACATACCCAAAAGAAGGGCTATGAGAATGTACATTCTTTTCCCCACATTGGAGAGGCAGGGGACTTTGGGTTTGGAACTTTACATATGTTATATATGGTTGATTTGTAGATTAGTTTTGCTGATCTATTTTTTCATTTCTTTTTAAAAATTCTTTGTTACAAAGGGATGGTTCTTGGAAGAGAAGAGGAATAAAATGTGGGGAAATGTAGATGATATCAAAACAAAGATCACAAAAATTGATAAAAAAGAATATTTGGACATATTTAAATGAATTGAACCTCTAATTAAACAGGGGTTCTAACAAAATTTATTTCTATGTAGGTTATATGAAAGAAAAAGAGTCAAGAAAACTTGTGTGGTCGTTCCATTCAGAGATGATATGAAAGGCTGGCCTTAGAGTCAGGAAGCCCTATGGTCAAGTCTTACTTCTGACTATATGATCATAGTCATAGGTTATATGATCATAGGCCAGATAACTTGTTAAGATTCCAAAATACAGGCAAGCTGCTGATCCATATTGATAGAAATAATTTCCTACAGGTAATTTCCTAAAAGGATAAAATCATAGTTTCAGACCACATCTCTGCTTATCTCTCTCCACCTTCAAAAAAACTCAAATTCTCCATCTGGAATCCTTGACCTAAAGACTATCCTGCAAAGGTAGAGCAAAGATGGTAGGTTGATAGGAAACACTGTAGGAGGCTCCTCTCCACAAATTCCTTTAAACAGATTTAGAAAATCCTAGTGGGGAAATAAAAAAAAATCCACATGAGCTTTTTTGTCCAGCTTAACTCAACATAAAAGACAGAGATGGAGGTCTCTTGTCATTGGAAACAGGATAAGTGCAGAAGCATGCTATACAGGATATTCCAATTACTATGAAGAGGACCAAAGCAAAAGGAGATAGCACACCATATTGGACCTCAAAACCACAACCATATGCGGGCATCACAATGAATGAAACAGGTGCCAATTACCAAATTCTGGTCACAGATAATAGGGTGGCAGGAGGAGACCTGGACATCAGGATCTTGAGTAGGGAAGTCCTGGGCAGGGTACTAGGAAAAGAGGAAATTCAGATGCCAGCAGTAATAGCAGTACCAGTGTTGCTCAGACATGAAGCTCAGAGCAAGGTCTCACTTCCAGCATCTAACCTAGCCTGCAGAGTAATAACCAAGGCATGCATCTAAGACCAAAGGGGAAACATTTCAACCAATCTGAGCCAACTGAACTTTTGCAGCTGGCTGAACAGAACAGAGTCTAGCCAATAGCAATTTATTCTTACACAGACCCAAACCCTAAAAGGGAACTTGCAAAGCTCAGACCAAGAATGCAATAACTTCACAAGGCAAGAAGAATTAAAGCAAAGTCAAGTGGCTGAAAAAATGGAAGAAAATGTGAAGTATTTCATAGCAAAAATTTTAAATGTTCAGGTTATTTGAACACCAAGATCAAAAATAAAAGTCTAGCATTTCATATTGAAATTAACATTTCAAGAAATTTTAAAAGAAACTGCCCAGATCTTTTAGAACCATAAGGCAAAAATGGAAGCAGAAAATCCATTGGACCTCTTGAATGAAACTCCAAAATTTAAAAAAAAAAAACCACCCAGGAACATCATTTCCAAAATCAAGAGCTTCCAGGCTAAAGAAAAAATACTGCAAACAGCACGGAGAAAAAAATTAGATTCTGAGGAGTCTTAGTCAGAATCACACACAGTTTAGCAACTGCCACTATAATGGAGTGGAGAATTTCAAATTGCCTCCTCAGAGGGCAAAGGATATGGACGAATGACCAAAATTAACTTATCCAGCAAAGATAAATCTAATGCTATAGAAGAGGGAATAGATCTTTAATGAAATAAAAAACTTCCAGGTATATCTGATGAAAAGATCAGACAAGAAATTTTGAATTTCAAAAGGAAGAGTAACAATAAATATAACAATGTAAACAAGAATTGTAGATAATGATCAAGGATTAAACAAAGATTAACTGCATATATTCAATATACCTACATAGGGAGGTTATAGATTGTCCTCTTTGAACATGAACTTTAAATCAAAATTCAAAGGAGTCCAATAATGGTCTGGGAATGGTTCTGTGATGTCTTGATAATTCTAAGAAAAAAAATTGAGACAGAAGGAAGAATACACTAAGAAGGAGTGAAGGAAAAGGAAAGTTAGGGGAAATCATTTTTATATAATCTAGGTAGACTATATAAAACAAGGAGAAAATGGAGGTACTACCTGACTACTACTACTACTACTACTACTACTACTACTACTACTACTACTACTACTACTACTACTACTACTACTACTACTACTACTGCTACTGCTACTGCTACTGCTACTGCTACTGCTACTGCTACTGCTACTGCTACTGCTGCTGCTGCTGCTGCTGCTGCTGCTGCTGCTGCTGCTGCTGCTGCTACTGCTGCTACTGCTGCTACTACTCTCATCTGAATTGGTCAAAAGAAGGAAGAATATAATACAGACAATTAGATAAAGAAAAATATTTCATTCAACAAAGAAATAGAGGAGAAAGGGAAAAGGAAATAGGGTATATTGGCAAGTAGACTAAGAAAGAGATCAATCCTAAGCAATCAAACTCTAAAGACGTACAAAACTATTATATCTCTTTTTTGATAATGGTATTCTGAGGGGTGCCCACAAATGGAAGAACAAGTTATGTAATAAAAATGTGAGGGAGTTTTAATGTGCTGGACTCTTACCATCATTACGACCAACCAGAACTCCAGAAAACTAATGAAATAATATGCTACCCATGACCTGAGAGAAAGAGGTGAAAGACTCAGAATTCAGAATGATGCAATTATTTTTTTTGGATATGGTCAATATGTAAATTGTTGACTAAATATGTTTATAATGATTTTCTTGGCTTTGTTTTTCTTGTACTCTCAATAGAGGGGAGAAAGAAGGGCAAGAATCTTGGCTGATAAAAATAAATAAATTGTTTAAAAAAGGTATCTGCTGAAAAGCAGGGGATGTAGCAGACATCCCTGTGTTATTTTTAGCTTTGGAGATGATGATTTCTAGTCAGGAGGTTTGTAACATTTTCTTCCACTTTCAGCACCAAAATGGCAATTAACCTTGATGAGAAGTTGACTGTCAACACTTTTCCTTGCTCATTCAGCTTCTAATTCAATAGAATATAATTTACTTGGAGAAATTTGTTCAAGTTTGAATGAGACAATCAACAGAACAATAAATCAACACTGATTTGTGGCAGTGAATTTCTGAGGTATAACAGACCGAAATTTTAACCATTGGCTTTTGCAAGTCAATTGTTCTCTGAAGTGGATTTTCAGTGCTCCATGTTATAAAATAACCAAAGGAGAAACCTAGAATGTCTCTTCGCCATTGCTTTTCTAATATCTCAATAAATACAATACCTTAGACTCAGGAGAAGAGCCATACAGAATACATAACAAATTTGACTTTTCTGAGAATAATAACTAGTTGATGTTAAAGGTATGCTGAATCCAGCTCTAACTAGTTTGCAAGAACTAATTGTTAAGATTTTAGAGTGAGCATTGACCTACTCCGAAATCAGTATCGCTACAAATTTAAGACTTGTTTATTTTGTTGTTGTTGATTGTCTACACTTAAGAAAATATTCATAATGAAAATTAAATTTAAATGTGTATATATTGCATGTATATACACACACAAATACATATAGATCAGAGAATCTTTCGTTAAACATTCACCAGCACATTTCTGATTGAAACTGAGTGTTGTTCCCCAAACAGTAGCTGGACAACTAGATGGCATAGTGGATAGAGTGCCCAGCTTGGAATCAGGAAGACTCATCTCTGTGAGTTCAAATCTGGCCTCAGACACTGTGACCCTGGACAAGTCACTTAATGCTGTTTGCCTCAGGTGCTTCAACTGTCAAATGAACTGGAGAAGGAAATGACAAACCACACTAGTATCTTTACCAAGAAAACCCTGACTGAGATCAGATATGATTGAAATGACCAAACAACAAATACTTGATGTGAAAGGGAAAGTTAAGAGGTGCAATGGTTAAGAATGCTAGACTTGGAGTCTAGAAGACCTGAGTTCTAATCCCACTCAAAATCTGTCTGATCCTAGACAAGTCACTTAACTTCCCTTCATATTGGTTTCCTCACCTATAAAACTGGGGGATAATAAATAGCATTTATCTTCTAGGACAGCTGTGAGGCTCAAATGACATAATATGTGTGGAAAGCACTTTGTAAACCTTAAAACCACTCTAAAAGTATTAATAATATAACTGTAAAATACAAAAAATTCTAATCCTATTGCTTAAGAATACCGAAGCACAGGTTTCTCAGATATGTATCACTCCCGGTAGAGATATATTCAGTTGAAAATAAATTTGCATCTTTTTTTTCTTCCTTTCATATACTATGATTATCTTAATTTCTTTTTCTGCCTTTCCCGATGACTGATGAGTACATGGCTAGACTTTATAATCACCAACCTGCCCTACTGCTCCTGGCCCACAAGTGAGCTCACAATGTTCCTGCATGATGCTGCTTACTGCTCAAGTGGAGGGGAAAAAAAGAATAATTTCTAGTAATGCCTAGCCATGAATTCCTCAAACTGCCTGAAGTACTGCCCACTTGGTTACCCAGGCTACAGCCTACATTACCCAGCTCTCAGTGCTCTGAGAATTACATCGATAAAATTATGTTCATGATGACAAAGACCTTTATTATTTTTCCCTGGAAAGGAACACATTAGCCTCGCATTAAATTTGCTGCCCCTCCTGCCCAGTCTGCTGGGGTGCCCCCTCCTCCCTTCTCATTCCCCTGCTACTGGCACTGCCTCTCCTTGGTGTTGAATTTATCTGAGCTGCCCTCTTAGCTTTATGTAGAGAACAGGTGAGCCGATGTATAATTGAGCAGCTGTAGAAGTGCTGTTGGAGCCAGGGGAATGGCAGGATACCTGGCCTTGCTCCTAGATGCTGACTATATCACAGCCTGACCTCCCAAAATTATATATCATCTGTAATCATCTGTTTCTAGAGCTTGCATATGGAGTAGCTAGGTGATACGGTAGATAGAGTGCTGGACCTGGAGTCAGAAAAACTCATCTACTTGAGCTCAAATATGGACTCTGACACTTACTAGCTGTGTAAATTTGGACAAGTCACTTCACCCGTTTGCCTCACATTCTTCGCCTGTAAAATGAGCTGGAGAAGGAAGTAGCAAACTAATCCAGTGTCTTTTCCAAGAAAACCCCAAATGAGGTCATGAAGAGTTGGACATGACTGAACCAGAGCTATGTATATTTTAAAAGATTACAACTATTACTCAGTGATATGATAGGGAAATTCTCTTTTGGATCAAGAGTGATTTTTTTTTTTACTCCAAAGGCCACATGGTTAGAAGTCCTTTTCTGTACAATTAAAACTTCTTTTGGTTTTATGTAACCTATATTCCTGAATGTATCCTCATCCTTCCCTATCCCTTGAGCTATCCCTTATAGTAAAGAAGTAAAAAGAAAGAGGAAATTAGATTTGATTCATTCAAAGAAGCCAAACACATCACCTCAATCTGATGATATATGTACTTTTCCATACTTGGAGTTTCCCACCTCTGTAAATACTGAGGCAAATTTATGATTTAAATTCAAGCAAAAATGTGAACGAACTGAGCTTTAATATCATTCATTTAATTTAATTAATTTAATAATTTAGGTATTTAATATCACCTACATCATCATTTAATTGCAGGGAAACCAATGACTATTCCTGGATAATGTGGGCCTGAATCTCTAAGAACTATCTACTGATTCTCTCAGTCATATCAAATGAACAAACATTTCTTAAATGCCTTCTATGCAACAGACATCGGCACTAAATGCTGAATGGAAAAAGAAAAGAAAATTTAAAAAATTAGCAAAGGGGAGAAACAGAATAAGCCCCAAAATGTAGAGGCCCACAAGTGGCAAAAGTCTCAAAGGGAGGGAGAACAGATGCCTGTAGACTCTTCTCCCCCAACCCTTGCCCAAGGGAGACTTTCATTCTTGCTAGGAGGGAAAGTAGGAGGCTGGGGCTAGAAGACACCATTTCCCCCCTCTTCTCAGAGAGAATGGGTAGCAGGATAGAATAATATTTATGTGCTCCCTTAAATAGTGTTCAGCTGGGGATATGATCAGGTTCCATCTTACTTTTGATTACTTGGCCATTGAGGGAGAAAGGTGTCTAAGCTCTATATGGAAGGCCTGACCCATTTCTCATTTAATGCCAATTCCTCAATGAACATACATAAAGTAACAAATAAACTCATTTATCCAAATCATAGTAAAGTAGAAATCAGAGATGCCACATATAGGAGAATATATACTCGACAATACAGAGTGAGGAAATTCTCCTATTGGGAATTCAGCTGAACTAAGAGAAAGAGGGATCTCACCCAACAGGAAACTTCCCCAAATCTCTAGAGTAGCCAGCTCAAAGTAAGAACATGATGGAGACTGCCCATCTCTTGGTCTTCCCAGAGTCTTTTTCTTCAACAACCTGAAGTGGCCTTTGCCTCTTCCATCTTCTCTCTTGAATCTGGAAGCAGACTTGACACTATACATAGGAAAATCTCTAAGTGCCACTGACTTCTGATTGAAGAATATCCAACGTGTGGACCAGCTGAGAACTCATGCAGGGCAGGTAATTCATCTCCACCAATAAGAACACCCTGCACCAATGGGCTTTAGGACAGGGAAACAAAAGACCCAGTTCCTGTTTCCAAAGTGTTCACAGTCTAATGAAGAAAGCAACACTGAAACAACTGTGCATAAACAAGATACATATATGAAAAATTGAAAGTTATCTCAATGGGAGGATACTAAGGTTAAGGAAGATTGGGAAAGGCTTCCTTCAGAAGATAAGACTTTAGGTGAGACTTGTGGGAAGCCAGGAGGCAGAAATGATGAGAGAGTTTTAGGCATGGTTGGACAGCCAGTAAAAATGCCCAGAGGGATTTTGGCTTTAAATGATCAATCCATTAAAAATATTAATGATACAGAAATAGGTTTTGAACAATAATGCATGTATAATCCAGTGAAATTACTTGTTAGCTCTAAGAGGAGAGAGGGAAGAGGGGAGGGAAAGAACATGAATCATATAACCACAGGAAAATATTATTTCTATTTCCACTTCCTGATTCCAGGCATTTTTAAAAATATATATTTATTTATCTAGAAGACCAGTATAAAGTTTGGGAGGTGAGAGTAGTAAAGTGTAAGAAACCTGAAAAGATAGGAAAGGATAAGGCTATAAAGGACTTTAAGAGACAAACTAAGGATTTTATATGGGATCCTGGAGTTAAGACTGAGCTACTAGAATTTACTGAATGGAGGTAGGAGAGAAGACATGGTCACACCTGGGCTTTTAGAAAGATCAATTTGACAGCAAAGGTGAGAATTAACTAGAGTAGAAAGATACTTAAGGTAGGGAGACTAACCAAAGAACTATATTTTTCTAAAGGAAAGACTTTAAGTTCAATAATTCTTTAAATCAAAATAAGTAATGTGCATCAACAGTGAAACAGCTCTCATGCCCATGCTATAATGGGGATAATTTGAGGAAAGGTGTGTGGGATAAGGGAATTTGAAAGGAGATTGTCAGAGACTTGCTAAGTGGGTAATCTAGGTTACAGGTAGGCTGGGATGAAGGAGATTCAGGATATAATAGGACTGAAGTCAGGAGTATAACACAGAAGGGAAACAGAGATCTTCAGGGAGAGGAGAAATTAAACTAAACAGACAAACAGCAGGCTTTACAGACTGGGACTTAGACTCAAACACAGGCAGAGGGAAATAGACTAAACTGAAATTAACAAACAGAGTTTAGTTAATTTCACAGGAAGGGACTTGTTTTGAAGTTACACCTTCCTTCAAGATGGATGCCCCAGCTTCCCTTCAAGCCCAGAGTATGTTGGTTCTTTCCCTCTTCTTCCCTCTCTTAATAACTAACAGACAAATTATACTAATAGGTCTGTTGAAACACAAAACGGGTTTATTATCTTTAAAGGGTGATTTGTCAGGAAAGTGGATCAAAGGAAAGCCCTAACAGTTGTCTCAGGAACCTCAGGTGGGGGAAGGGAGGCAAAGATGGAGTCTGAGTAAGGACCAGCCTTTAACTCAGCTTACAAAATAAATGATGACTGACTAGTTTCTTTATATCTAATATTGTCCAGTAACAATTAACCCCTCACAGATTTTGAACTCCTCTCTAATTACTCTCCTTATTAACTCCACAGACATATAAGGTAAGGGAGGGAAGGTAGGAAATAATATTAGGGAAGGAAGATATAAAGGGTTTATCCAAAATAATAATTTCTTAAGTAAATATATCAAAGCTAGGCTAAATTTCAATATTACAGCTAGGCAAGGAAGCAGCTCGGCTGATCAGACAACCTCCCTCCACGGGAGACCCTCATTAACTGTCTTTTCCTCAAGATTCCAAACTCCTAACAGCTTTTGGAACTCAGCCAAAGCTAGAAAAAACTATATGACCCCTTCTCTATACTACAATGCTGAATTTTCAAAAACACAGGTTGGCTGCTTGGAAATGAGCTACAAAGGTAGCTTAGCTAATTTGTTCTGTCCCCATTGTTGGCCCTCCTTCTTCCTCATGATTACCATTGCTTCATACCCTCAAATGGAACAATGCAAGTTATTACTGAAAATAAAATGACACTTTAAAAATGTTGACATGAAGGCATGAAAACCTAAGGATATTTCTATTTCAATTAATTTTAAAATAAGCCTTGGTTTATAAATCCACATGCAGAGGCCTAAAGAAACAGTCTCAGAGTACCTAGATATATACATTTTTAAAGAGCAATGACACTCCAGATATATCTCTCGGGAGATAAGGCAAAATAACTCAATTTCAGGATAATCTCATGGAAATGAAGTGCCTCACAACTCTGTTTGTCCCTTAAGTGTCTGACTCATGCAAAGACTTCTGTTTTAAAAAATCTAATTACTGCCCAGCTGGAACACAATTCATAGGATACTTCAAGATGTATAATTTCATAAGTGTGAGTTCTTCTATCATAGAGATCATAACTCTTCTGCATCTTAGTAGAACACATCCAAAGCTGGAAAGACTTTAGAATCCATCTAGTCCAATCCCATCTCTAGAATTTAGTTTTTTTTCCAGTTTTGAATTTGTGTTCTTTTCTCATCAATTATCTACCTCTCATTTTTCAGATGAAGGAATGAAAGTCCAAGGAAACCAACTGATTCCTCCAAAGTCAAGCAGGAAGTAAGTGATAGTCAGGATTTGAACTGAAATTTGAACTGAAATCTGACTTTAGGAGTCATTGTACCGTACTTCCTTATATTCCTTGCAGTTAAATCCTAGGGAGAGGAGGCAGTATGTATGAGAGGCAAAATGATTAATTATGCTTAACTGCTTTTTCTTCTTTCCAAGGAGAATATGGGGAGAAAGAATTTCTGGTAACTTATATCAACTTCCTTAAGAGAAATCTTGTACCAAGAATCAGTAAGCAGAATAATCATAAATTCATAAGATGTTGGAGCTAGGAGGGATGTTAGAGTTCATTTAGTACAATTATCTACTTGAAGCTTGAATTTCCTCAGTAGAAGAACAAACAAGTGGTGATCTGGTGTAAAATAATTAACCCACATGTAATGTTATGTGTACTGTAGATTATCTAAAATTATACCCATTTCACAGGTGGCATGGATAGGCATGGTGGAAGATTTGTATCATCTCCATAGACAGAAGGCAAGAAAAGAGCCAAAGGCCCTGCTTTCATTGACAGCATGCTAACTGAAGGTAGGGAATGAGAGGGCAGAAAAGGCAAACTCCAAGATAGACAAGGTTAGGCAATCTTTCCTATAGGTTCCACAGTGATACTGGCTAGAATATATCTATCTACCACCACTCAGCTATCTCTGGTCTAGGTATAAAATGGGTTATGATGAAAGCCAGTTTCCTGAAGCTCTTAAAGAGGCCAGTGTCCCTTAGACAGTAGTGTGCTGGAGTCAGTTCATGCTGCATAACAAGAGCTGTTTGCTAAATTTTCAGTGCAAGCATTTATACCTTGGAAATCAATCAATGCTACAAATTGAGGCGTGACCTAGTCTTTTGTTGATTGTCTGGTCTTGAGAAAGTGTTAAATGATAAAGGATAAAATGTTAAAAATGTAAATAAAATTTAACCATATGTTGTGGGTTTTTTTAAAGAGGATCAGTTGTTAAACACTTACTATTTATTATATTCTACTCTCATCTTACTTTCAACTGGGTACCTCCTCACCAAATTCTAATTACCCAAAAGATCATCACAGATAGGAAATGGCAAGTAAAACCACATCTAATATAAGTAACAAACAGAAATTAGAGAAGTTATGCAGAACATAATATATTAAGAATACATAAAAGGGAATGAGGCCTTCAGTTAGGAGTGAGATAAGTTTAACCAAAAAGAAAGGGAGAAAATTATTCCACCCATTCTCAATGGTCTTGAGACCATCGAACAAGTTCGGACATATGCTGGGAATGACTTTCCATAAATGTCTTCCATTTCAAAATCTTTCTTTCTCCTCTAATTGCCTGGAGCTCCTTTCTCCATGTGTCTTTTCTGAAGCATGGCTAGAACCAATCCAAGTAAGTCTCAGATTGCAGATAAAAAGCATTCTGCCAGTAAGGATTCACATAAATTTCCACATACAGAGTAAAAAAATAGGGCTGTCCTCCTTTTTCCCTGAGTGGAAGATGAGTCATCCTTGACTAGTAGAGATGACCAAGGGAATGCCTAAATCATAGGACCGGGGCTCTATGTGCCTATATGTGACTAGACATGGCTTTGGCTTCTTTCTGAGGGATATGCACCTTGCTTGGATGAATCAGGAACTTCTAATCAATCCCTATGATTAATGGATTGTGACAAAGATATTTAGCTGCCAAGAGTAGATTGTTGTGGAGGAACTTTCACCCAGGTCATCTCTGAGAAATGTGCAAATAGCTCAAATGGCTCTTTTTTGGATCCTTCAATTTGGGTCTCTCCCAATGTTTTCCTTTCCTTCCACATTCAGCAAGTAGAGGAATGGATTTCTCTCTCCTATCCCCACCAGGAGCAATGGCAGCTTGTTTGAAGGGCATGACTCTGGAAATGATCTTATATTTCTTTGTGAAGAACTGAGAAGAGACCTTGATTCTTTGGCTACTTCTGTTTTCTGTTTCCTTCCATGAACACAGGTCAGACAGTATCTACTCTGATAAATGCATGCTATTGGCCTTTGTTGTGACCTTATGGAGTTGTTCTTGAGTTTCTGGCACTACAATTAGAAACCTTGAATAGCATACTTCCTGAGAAGAAAGATAACTTCCTCTAGAAGAATTGTATAGCTGAAGAACTAGAGAAAGCTGAACTTAGCTGGCCAAGAGAACCTGGACCTTTTGAATTTTTCAAACAGGAAAAGTCTGGAATGAATGCAAAATATCTTTCCATACATCTCACAAAAGGATCTTAGTCTTTGTGAAGAATAAATTGACTACAATTGACTTATCTAATCTTTTAGAATAGCTAGGTGACTTAGTGGTTAAAGTGCTAGGTCTAGAGCCAGAGAGACCTGAATTCAAATATGACCTCAGACACTTGCTAGTTGTATGATCATAAGCAAGTCACTTAACCACTGTTTGCTTCACTTTCTTTATCTGTTAAATGGAAATAATAAGAGCACCTACTGTCTTGAGGTTATTTTCAAGATCAAATGAGATAATAATTGTAAAGTATATAGCACACAGTGCCTCACACATAGTAAGCACTGTATAAATGTTGCCTATTATTGTATTCTTTGAATACAGGATAGAGGCAGGGGAAGAGAGTAGAACCTGAACCACTTTTTTGGTAGTCTTCCAGGATAACCTCAGGTCTGGATCTGGCTAGAGTGGTGATGGCAAACCTATGACATGCATGTCAGCACTGACATGCGTAGCCATTTTTGATGACATGTGGCCACATCCAGAGAAGTATGGGACCCCATGCCAAGGATGAAATATTTGTTGTTGTGTAGTGTAGACACTCTGTGCACTATGGATGACAATTCTACCTATATTAATTGACCTATTTTGGTTTATTAAATACAGTTACATATTGCAATTATACATTTTTGTTATGTAAACTATAAATATCATGAAATTATGTTTTTTTCTGGAAGTGACACACTACATGAGTTATGCTCGATTTTTTGGCAAATTTTGACACACCAAGCTCAAAAGGTTGCCCGTCACTGGCTAGAGTCACAACTTCTTTCTGGGTGCCTTGGTTTATTCGATTGTACCATCACATGCTCACATGAATAAACAAAGATAGAGGATTGAAATTTCCTATTCCTCTATCTATGACTTGAAAAAGATAACTTTGGTTCATATTTATCAATGATTTATAAAGGGGAAGAGTCCTTTGAGTCTTTTTTTTCCCTCTCTAGAGTACTATAATGTTTTTAAACCCAGCATGATGATTTTTAACAGAATGGAGAAAAAGTACAAAAAATATTTTTATGTAGTTTTTAATAATTTACTACTCACTCAACCCATCATCAGAGCCAAAGCATGATGATTCCTAACCTTTTGATTAACCTCCATGTTTCTATCATACACCAGTGCAAGCTTTCTGATCTCTCCTGCTGTTGTTCTCCCTTAGTTCAGAAGAGATCAAATATGGACATGCTCCAATGCCTTCCAACACAGGTTGAGCAGTGAGTGAAGGTAGCTTAGACCATGTTACCTAGATTTTTACAATCTTGCTCAATGATTCACTCACTCTAACCACTCTAAATTTTTTACTGGCAATTTTCTGTCCATTTTCCTTTCAGGACACGCAAACATTTTTGCAGTAGTCTTAAATCTTTGTAACTAGAAACACATTGCACTTCAATCTCTGAATCAGAAGAATCTGCCATCTGTTTTCTCTCTGGAAAGACATGGAAAGGTCTTAAGAACAGATGATTGATTTTTACATATCTCTGCAAGCTTGTTCAAGTCTGAACATCATAAGGTTTGTTGTTGTTATTGTTTTTTTCTCAGACTTTGGAAAAGGTCAAAAGAAAAAGAGGGAGTGAGAGAACATAACTCACGAAAATATACATATTCTTGTGACAAGAGCTTCCTGAGGATTGACATAGTTCCTAAACTAGATAAATATATAGATTTTAGGCTATTCCTGCTTTGAGGAAAACCTTTCTATGGGATACAGTAATCATAGCTATGCTTTCAACATGCAGTGACAACACATCTGTACATACATATATCATCAACTCTAACTCTGTCACTCCCCTGCTTAAAAAGTTTCAGTGCCTACCCAGTTGCTCTTCAGATAAAACATAAATTCTTGTTTGACATATAAAGTCCTGGCTCCAACCTGCCTTCCCAAGAGAAGTATACATGTATTCTTTATGTGCTCTATACTCTCTTTTTTTCCCTGTAGATGACCCTCTAGATCTTATTGTCATGCTTTTGCACATGCTATTTCCCATAATTGGAATGATGTCACTCCTCACCTCCACTTTATAGACTCCTAGCTCTCTTGAAAGCTTGGCTCAAGTCCCACATCCTTCCAGAGATGTTCCTTGATTATCCACTGCCATCACCTAGGTGGGAGCACTAACAAGGGAAAGAGTGCCTGACCTAGAATCAGAAGCACCTGAGTTCACATGTGGCTTCAGACATTTACCAGCTGTTGACCCTGGACAAGTCACTTAGTGTTATTTGCCTCAGTTTCCTTATAAAAATGGCCTGAAGAAGGAAATGGTGAATTTACCAACTAACATATTTTAAAGAGATGTATAGAGAAGATGAAAGCAAGAACAGGGAACATAAAATGAATATGGAAGCCTAACATGGAACTCTAAGAATAATTCCTAGAAGAAGCTCAAAATAAACTGAGTCATGAGAGGGAGTTCTTTTCTTGATAATGGCTTTAACTAGATAAGGATCTTTCCACTGAAGAGCTTTCCAATGCTAAAATTCTATGATTCTTATACTCTGTATCCCAGAGGATAACTCTACCAAGAAGGCAAACAATATGTATCAGTTATACATATTAAATCATGTAAAATATATTTCCCATATTAGCAATGTCACAAAAAAGTAAGAAAAAAATAAAGCCAGAAAATTATACTTCAATTTGCACTCAGATTTCATTGGTTCTCTCTTTGGATATGGGTAGTATTTTTCATCACAAGTCCTTTGGAATTGTCCTGGGTCATTGTTTTGATCAGAATAGCTAAGTCTTTCACAGTTGATTATCATTACAATATTGTTACAGTGATCTATTGTTTTCTGCTCAGTTTTCTGCTTCAGTCCACACAAGTCTTCTTGGACTTTTCTGAAACTTTAACCAGTTCATCATTTCTTATAGCACAATTTCATTTCATCAGAATCATAAACCACATTGATGGGAATCCCTCCAACTTCAAGGTCTTTTCTAGTTCTAATTATTTTCTTCAATGAGTTTTTGTATCTACTTTTTCATTTATCCTATTCTACTTTTTTTTAAACTTATCTGTCCATCTTAGAATCAATGCTGTGTATTGGTTCTAAGGCAGAAGAGCAATGAGGACTATGCAATGGTGGTTATGTGACTTGCTCAGGGTCACACAGTTAGGCAGTGTCTGAGGTCAGATTTGAACCTAGGACCTCCTGTCGCTAAGAAGGCATTGCTCCAAGCTTCAGACATTTTTGTACTGTTGTTTTCAAAGCTAGTTGGTCTGTGTCCTGGTCTTTGCCCAGGAAGGGTCCCTGGTCCCCTGCAGCCACAAACCACACATGCTAGTTCTCCTCTTTGCCTTGGAACTATGACCAGACCCCTGTTCTCTCATGACCAACTACAAGCACTCCTCTCTACCATAGGATTATAACCCAGAACTAACCAAAAGCATGCACTAACAGTGCCAGACCCTGTGCTAGGCACATGAAAAATGTGAAACACGGTTCTTTCAACCAATCAACAAACATTTATTCAGTACTTACTATGTGCCAGGCACTGTACTAGGTATTAGGGATATATGTATTTGAAAGGAGCATAGATTCTATTGGGGGATGAAACAAGTACATAAAAGTATATGCTGTATAAATATAAAGTAAATAAAAACAAATGAATAAAAATAGTTAAATACAAGGTAAACATATCCAGGAGAGAGGGCATTAGTGGTTGCCTGAATAAACAAAGACTCCCTACAAAAGATGTTGCTTAAAATGTCTTAAAGGAAAAGAGCGATTCAATTATACAGGTTAAGGAAAAAGAGAATATTTCAGGCAAAATGACTAGTGAATAGAATGATTTTTTAAAGCTATTTATAAACAAATTAGCATATGTGGTTCTATTATACAGAACTGTAAATTCTTCCCAAACAAACATTTTTGTAACATTTTACAAGTTTATAACAATCCTATTGTATAGGCATAAAAATCAGTATTCCTATTTCATTGATGAATAAATTGAGACACAAAGTTTCAATGACTTTCCTATAATTACTCAGTTAATATTGACAGAGCAAAAGTAGAGATTTCTCTTTGTTTCTAACTACTTCATTTATTCAACAAGCATTTATTAAATATCTGCTTTGTGCCAGGTACTGTATTAGTCATGGAGGATTGATTAAAAAGATGATTCAGACTGCATTCAAAGGAAAAGGAAAGACCTCAGTTCCCAAAGAGTCACTTTTCTCTCTGAGGACAGAAGTCACTTAGAACTGAATGCCCGAGCAGAGACAGAGAGAGGAATTAGATTTTTTTTTAATAGCCCTATTCTTTAAGGTAGTTCTGTGAATTACTTGTTCCAGTGTTGCAATTATGGGAAGCATGTTACCTACAGTGTTTCCCCAGCTTTTGCCCTACTATCATTCACTACAATGACTTTATCTACAGTTCCTTGTACATAGAATGAATTCTCAGCTCATCTCTACTTACTGCTATTGCTGATCTTCAAGGCCCAGCTCAAGTTGACACTTTCCTTATAATACCTTCTCTGATCCTCCACATATGGAAGAGAACTCTTTCTTCTTGAATTATTCTTTTTTTCTACCCTGTATATATAATTTTATTATACAACTTATATTAGAGTTGTCTACATGTTTCCTCCAACTGTATTTTAAGTTCCTAGAGACCACGAGTTATATTTCATCTTTATTGCTTCCAGCAGTCCACAAAACATATTAAACACTTAATAGATGTTTGTTGTGTTTAATTGAACTGAGCTGAATATTAAAGAGGGCAAGAAAAAGTACAAGAGAAAAAGAGCTCAACTCAGTATTTTAGTACCTAAATTCAAATACTGGCTCTGTCTCTCATTATCTGTGTGACCTCAGACAAGTCATTATCTCTGTGGACAGTCTTCCTGACTTCAGGCCTGGAATTCTGTCCATCATGTCTTTTAACTACTTGCAAATATTGGTAATGCCATTTAAAAGAGATAAAAAATAATAAACAAATGTCCCTTTCACTTGTATATCTCTTCTCCCATTTATTCTCCTTAAGAAGGGGGCACTAATTCATTTTGGTGGAGTTGTGAACTGATCTAATCATGCTGTAGAGCAATTTGGAACTATATCAAAAGGTTTTAGAATTGTACATACCCTTTGATCCAGCAATACCACTTCAAGCTCTGTATCCCAAAGACATTTTTTAAAAAGGAAAAGAATCTGTTTGTACAAAAATATTTATAGCAGCACTTTTTTTTGAGTGGCACTGAATTGGAAATGGTGGGGATGTCCTTCAGTTGGGGAATGGTTGAATAAAGTACGGTATATAATTGTAATGGAATACTATTGTGCTAAAAAAAATTATGAGAAGGATGATCCCAGAAAAAAACCTGGAAATACCGACATTAACTGATGCAGAGTGAAGTGAGCAGAACCAGCAGAACATTATGCACAGTAATAGCAATACTATATGATGAACAGCTGTGAATGACTTAGCTATTCTTAGCAATATAGTAATCTAAGACAATCCCCAAGGACCCATGATGAAAATGTTATCTGCCTCCATTGAAAGAACTGTTGGAGCATGAATGCAGACTGAGACATGCTATTTTTCACTTTCTTTCTTCGTTGTTTTTGTTTATTTTAGTTCTCTTCCACAAAATGATTAATGTGGAACAAAATTAACTTTACTGCACATTTAATATCTATGTCAGATTGCTTGCCATCTCTGGGAATGGGGGAGATAAGGAGGAACAGAGGGGGAAAATTTGGCTCAAACTTTTTATAAAAGAAGGTTAAAAATAGCTTTTTCATGTATCTGAGGGAAAAATAAAGTATTAAAATTAAAGAGGTAAAATTAAAGGGCAAATGTAGAAACCCACAATGATTTATTATACAAAAAAAGAAAGAATGCTAAACCTCTAATTTTGAGAAGAAAATTTGATTTCACCTCCTCTAAAAGTTCCCTCCTTTTTATGGCAGTAGGAATAATCCATAGTCTTTATCAAAATAAATTGAAGAAATGTCAGTGATTACTGAAATATGAAGATGGTGTTGTTCACACATCTTTAACTGCTCGTAGCAAACCTTTAGCATCTACCTCCAAGAAAAATTATTATCCTAGGATTCAATCTCAGCAGGATTTGAGTTTTCTAGAGTCATTTCTCAGCAGAGGAAATAAAAAAGAAACTCATCTGCAAAAACTCATCATTCCTCAATTTTCATTGTTAGCTCTGTACTTGTAAAATGATCATAGATATTACATAGAAAAATTTGGTAAGTAAAAACAAATTCATATACTTAATTAGTATATGTACAAATGAAAATGGAATAGAGCTTGATTAAAGGCATTTTGGAGGGCCTTTAGAGTTTGTGCCAGTCCCTAGTTCTTGGCAGATATAACAGAGCTCATTATGAAAGTTCAAAGAAATTGTTACACCCAGTGTAGTCACTCAACAGCATTAAACTCTCTTCAGTGATTGAAGGTAGTATTATATATTATAGTCTCCAAAGTGCACAAAGTGAGTCACTTTGCAAGAGACATAGATGTACCATCTGTCATGGCTCTAAATTGAGCCAGGTATTCAACTGATTTTTTTTCCCTAGAAAAGGACATTTTAATAGGCTCAAAGTTCCTGTTCAATCAAACTTTCAGGGTCCCTATGCCAAGGAGATGGATTCCATCAATCACTCTGTGTTCTGGATACATATGTGCAGAGGATGGATGGATGGTGATGATTTGTGCATCAGAATACCCATTTGGACAATACCATTGACCTCTGAGATGAAGGAGGCAATGTAATATAAAGGAGTGGTGAACCTGGAGGCAGAAAGTCCTGGCTTAAATTCAACCTCTGACATTTCATAGCTGCATGTTCCTGAGAAACTCACTTAACTTTTCTGAATTTTCTTAATTATAAATCAGTGATGAATACACTATCTACTTCATAAGATTGTTTTAATACAGGGTTTTTCAAACTTGAAAACATTATACATATAAATATCACTTAGTCTGAAGATTAATTCCACCATTGGAAACCTAGGATTTTTGTCATTCATTACTCTTTCTGCTATTGGCAATTAAAAATCACATATTTTTTAATGGGATCAATTAGATTATTTCTTTTCTCCATATATAGTATTTAATCAGAGGCACTTCTTCACTGACAGGAAGCATGGGGTAATAGATAGAGAACTAGCCTTGAAGTCTGGAAGAGTTGGGTTCAAGTAGGACAGTCTGACACACAATTCATTTAACTTCTCAATGTGCTTGCTAGGCAATTCTCTTGGACTAAAAGTCTGTGATGGTGCCAACCTGCATTGCTAAAAGCAGTTACCTCTTCTAGGAATTCCACACAGTTTCACTGGCTTGTATTATGAAGTCCATTTAATACAAATACATCCTAGAATTCCAAATGCATTTGAATCTAAGAATGAACACACTAGTAGAAAAAGTAACAAATAATTTCCTATACCAGGCTTTCAGCCATGAGATTGGTCACTGAAATTCACTGTCAAACTGGTACAGACATGCTGCAGAAAAAAAATAGCAGCTTTTTTTCCCTATCATAATGCAAATGCGTTAAAAATCTGCCCCCTTCCAGATCTGAAACTTGAGGCTTCTTATTTATGGTCAGCTCTGAGTTCCTGGCACACAGGGCAACATACCTCCGTTTCTTCTTACAGTGCTAGCTGAAGGTTAAGACTAATTATAACCTTGACTTCATTTTATATACTAAATCAAAAGGTGTTAATGTCTTTGAAATTCTGACCAGAACAGTGACAACTCTCATCTTCTCCTTGGGGTCCTCTCACTTACACAGTTACATTTCCCCAGTCAGGATCTGGGTATTGCTGACAATTGAGATAAGTACTCAAATGTTTAGCGTTTCTCAACTTGATCCAGAAAAGAGACTGGAAATCTCTGATGACCAGGCTTTCCTGACAAGCTTCCTGTGCCTCCTACTTTTAGCTGGTTCCATAAATTGAAGAGACATTATTTCCTCCCTGCTCCCCAACCCACCCTCTAACCTCTAATATTGAAGTAATGTTGAATCTAAGCAAAGACACATGACCCACATATTATATTTTACTAAGGAAATGGAATATGCCTACTGTGTTTTGTATTTACGTAGTGCTTTTCCTGAATTCATTTCAAGGACATACAAGAAAATGCTCATAAAGTTCCATTCCTCTATGAGTTTGGAGGTGAGGGATTGAGGGATTCATCTCCACTCTGCTGATGAAGAAACTGGGAAAGAGATTCAAAGACTAAGAAAACAAATGGATTTCTGGCTCTTAATGCAGTGTCCCATTGACCTATACCCCAAGTGTTTCAACTGCACAAATTAAACTAGTGGAAGCTTTGTCTGTAGCATCGAATGGTCTCTGTTTAAACCATTAGACGCCACTAAGGTCCTACTCTATTATCTCTTTGTGGTCTGAAGGTAATCCTGGGTTTTTGAAGGCTATCACTAGAGAGCTTGGTTTTGTTAAGTTGTATTGAGCCAGAAAGGTGCTGAGCTTTAATCCAATGACTGACTTCGTATGTCTACCATCCAAGGACTGACATTCTGAGAAGCTCGTATTAGGGAAGATGGCCACTAAGTAATCAGTTTCTTGGCCAAATAAACTATAGTATGGAAGAACTGTATTCCATATGGATGGAAGAGACATCGATGTGGATAAATCACAAATCCTCATAGTTGGCAAAATCACCAAATGAGAGATTTAACCTTATAGGCGTTCTCTCCAAATCTACTGCCTTGCGAAGGTTGTGATGATATGGATTACCATTTATTCTGTTTTTCATTTTGTGAGCAGAGAGCTTTAACATAAATTCCGTTTGCTTTAGTATCTCAGTAGATATAGGAAAGCCAGTTGAACCCAAATTTAACCTGAACCCTATTCTAGAACTGAATCCATTCATTTTCATTTATGTGGTCGTCATTATCTTATATTTAGAGCAATAGTGTAATGGCAAGAATACTGGTCTTGGTATCAGAAATCCTGGTTTTTAGTTCTGGCTTTGTTACTAATCATGTGTCCTCAAGCAATCCTTCATCTTACCCCTTCATCTCTGAATCTCATTTTCTTCATCTCTAATGCAGAGGGGTAATACTATCTTTCCTGCTTACCCCACAGGGTAATTGTGAGGAGCCTACGAGCTTATTGTACAGGAAATGAAAATGTAAGTTATCATTACTACATTCAACATGTTATTTAAATTTGATCAAATTAACCTCCAGATGTCCAGCTGGATAGGAATGAAAGTGTCTTTAAAGTAACTTTTTTTTGTGAGATGCTAGAAACTCAATACAAACAGGGGGTTTCTCTATATTATAAGGACATCTGACACTGTTCAAAAATGGAAAGAATTGCTGAGGTTTGAGATGGAGCAGAGGTAAAGATTATGAGTTCTTTCACTGAAGGCATCATAAGGATAAAATGAAATAATATTTATAAAGTGCTTTCCAAATTTTAACACACACTATATAATTGCTAGCTATTTGGGGAGGTACTATTGTAGCTACTCATGCAAGCTTACAGAAGAAATACTTAGATTTCATAAGAAAGATTCACCTGGATAAGATAAAAATAGATGATGTTGCAATAATTTTAGTTGTCTGTTGTTCCCAGAGAAAAGATTATTTTGGAAAAAAAAACCTTTTTAAATACTCCTAACATTTGAGATTCATAAACTGGTTTTGTTTTTACATGTATTGATTTTCAGGGAATATCTAGATGGATTGAGGGCCAGGCCTTGACTCAGGAAGATTCATTTTTCTAAGAGCAAATCTGGCCTGAGACACTTATTATCTGTGGGAAACTGGGCAAGTAACTTAACCCTATTTGCCTCAATTTCCTCACCTGTAAAATGAGCTGAAGAAGGAAATGGCAAATCATCCCAATATCTCTGCCAAGAAAACCCCAAATGGGGGTGCAAAGAATTGGAAATGACAGAAAAATGGCTGAACAGCAAATATTAACTCTCAGACGTAAAGAAATATTAGAAAAATATGAAGAAATTTAGGCATAGAATAATATAGCTCTTTCCAAATTATGAAACTGCTCCACATCATATTTCAGAGAAGTTGTTGGCCAGTTGCTTTTATTAACTTAGATTTTTTTTAAATGTAGTTTTAATATCCAATAAATGGAAAAAAAAACTATTTCTGAATCTGTGAAATAGTCTAACAAATTTAAACTCAGGAGAAAACAGGAAACAAAACAAAAGCAATAGCTAGTGCTTATGTAGCACTTTAAGGTGCTTTACCAGTATTACCTCATTTTATCTTCTCGATAACCTTGGGAGATGTTATTATTATCCTCATTTTACAGATGGGAAAACTGAGGTAGAAAGAAGTTAAGAAACTTGCGTAGGCTCTTATGGCTAGTAAGTGTCTGAGATTCGAGGTCATTTTCTTGACTCCAAATCTGACTGTCTATCTAGTGAAACACTCTATAGTCAAATGATCTAGCCCCCACATGCCAGAAAAAAAAAATTTACAATGCCAGCCAACTGGTCTTGTCAGGTATGGTTGGTTGTAAAAACATACCACTGTGCTCAGCATTACCCTTCATCCTGCTCCAGCAAATCTTCCATGCTGATTTTGCTTCATAGTCCTGCAAATTCCTCTGTTTCTTCTGCTTGAGTTTCTTTATCTAGATTGCTAGTATAATGAATAAGAGGTATGTTACAGTGAAAAGAATAATGGACTTTAAAGGCTAAACTTGGAGTCATGGGGCCTGAATTCAAATCTTTGCTCTATTACTTTTTACCTTTGTGATCTTGAACAATTCAATTCACCTTTCCAAGCCTCAGTTTCCTCAATTGTAAAATGAGAGTATTGGACTGGATGATCCCTTAACTTCCAGTTTTCAACACAGGATACTGTGATTCTATGATTTAAGGCATGATCCTCGTGCCTTTAGAGGCATAAATCCTTGGATTAAATTTGTTAATGCCCTAATTCTGCTTCCTGCTTGGAATCTCTCATATTTCTCTTCTCAACATGACTTTAGGCATAATGACTCAGATACAAGGTGGCATATTTGTTCTATCCTTCTAGGCTATAAGCAGAGGCTTGGCAAGGTCATCACAGCAGTTGTTTAGTCAAGTTATATAGAAAGGAATTTGACCAAAGATTGGCAACAGTCAGTCAGTAGGTTTTTGGGTACTACTAAAAGCTAATTATGGTTAGAATTGAGATATATGCAGTGGATCCTTAATTAAATTTTATTGCATTTTTATTTCTAAATTCTCACAAACCATCCATTTACTAACAGTTTCTAGAAATTTGTCAGGAATTGGGAGTCAGACTCACCAGTCAATAGTTTGGAAATTCCATCCTCTTTCCTTTTTGGTTAAAGAAGAGATCCAAAATATAATTGTAATTTAAATGAGAGCTATGGAGTTAAAAAAGGGAAGGAAAACTACAATTTTAGAACAGAAGTTAGTACAGCTTAATACATTTCATTTCTTTCATTTCTAAACAGAAGATGAACTGAAAAGTAAAGAAATGTTTTTAAAAATTAACCAAAAAGTAATGTAAAACATATGTTATCAAAAACAACTGACCTAGACAAGAAGATCAAAGAGAAATAATCTGTCATTGAACTGACTAAAACCATTATTTAAAAACAAACAAACCTGGATACCATGTTTGAAGAAATCATTAATACAAATTTCTCAGGTTTATTAGAACAAGAAGGCAAGGTGAAAATAGAAAGACTCCAGCAATAACTTTCTGAAACAGATCCCCCAAATTAAAACTCCCATATTTGGATATAAACACATTACAAATGATTTCAGAAAAATAGATACATTAAACATATTTGAGTGATAACAAGACAATAAAATTATATTCAATAAATCACCTTGAAAGAAAGTTTTAAAAATAATTTTAAACTCAATAATTTGATCTGAAAGAATTGGTGGGCCACAAAACAAATCATGGAAACAATAATTTCATTAGAGACAATGTAGGAAAACTTTGGGGCTGTAACTAAAACAGTATTTAGAAGACAATTGAAAACTCTACATACTATTCAGTTCCAGGAGCCAGCCCACCAACAGCATGATGCCTTGAAGTGTTAACAGATTGCTTTTTAATTTTCTCTTGATGAGTTTTGCCACTTTAATCAGGGCAAAGGTCTAAACATAGAATTTTCTTTTTAGCAAATTGTTGAGCAAACCAAGAAACTTTTTCAAGGGCCCCTCAACCATGACTATCATAGAGAACAAGGATGCTCCCTCCACTCCTGAAGTCTGCACTCAGAACTGCCTGATCACAGGTCAGAGTGGAATCCATTGGCAGCTAGTCTACCATGTAAAATGAATGGTCAGAGAATTTAACTCTCAAACTCAAAAAGGATCAGGAGAAACATTTATGCATGAAAAAAGAAACCGTACAAATGTGGAAAGTGCAGTTGTCCTACTGTTAACAGGATTAGTTCCTTAAGGTTTGAGCTACTTCTTACCACATGAACTAGTTATTGGAAAAGTAAATTTATGATATTATATTAAATTGTATTGAGTCTTATTCCTGACAAGTTTTAGCAAAATTATCTAGGAAACTCTGCAAGTAACTTAGAAGCTGAGAAGCAGATTTTCTAGGAGGAGCCAGCTTCAGAACTATTTTGAGGACAAGACCTATTCTGAAATATCAAAGGGAAGATGTATCTAGGGACCAGATGACTTCATGAGACATCTTGGACTTAAGATAAAATATGTTGATAAAAAAGAATTTGGAAATGCATTACAAGGAGGCTTGATGTTATTTAATATTGCTGATGATAATGGTATTTGAAAAATAACTTTAAAAACTTTCATTATCAAAAGAGAAAATGAGTAGATCAATGGATAGAACATGCAACTTTTTAAAAACCATATAAACAACAAACCAAATTTAAAAATAAAATAAGGCAGCTAAATGGCTTAGTGGATTGAAAGTTAGGCTCAGAAACAGATGGTCCTAGATGCAGATGTGGCCTCCGAAACACTTCCAAGCTATGTGACCTTGGGCAAGTCACTTAACCCCCGTTGCCTGGCCCTTACTAGTCTTCTGCCTTGGAATCAATGTACAGCATTGATCCTAAGACAGAAGGTAAGGATTTTTAATAAAAATAAAACAACTAAGAACCAAAACTGACCGGAAAAAATCCATTGGACTGACATATAAAACAAGGAGTTGGATTTAAAAAAATAATTAAAAAGAAGATTAATCAGTTCTTTTTTAAATACCAAGGAAAATTACTTCTGGAAACAGAGCCAAGAACCAAACTCTCCCAATATTCCCCTCCAAACAATTTTAAAAGAATGCTTCAAATAAAAATCTGTAGTGTCAGAGACAACAAAAGGTCAAGGACATTCTTCCAGCCCTAGACAATAAAGGTGGTTGGGAGGAAATATCTGTTACATGGGAGTAGAGGATAGTCTAAGCCCTATGTGAATGTGTGGCTAGCTGTGAGTCACAGAAGAAGAAACTTTGAGAGCTCTCAAGATAGAGATAGTAAAGGGATCTGGTAATTGGTTAGAAAGAGATTGCAAGGCATCCCTTTGCTTGCACTGGTGGCAGAACTAGAAGCTATTTGGCTTCTAGTTCACATTCCCAACATCCACTTGTAGGATATGGGACAGAGAGAAGCACTTTATTTCAAGAGGGAGCAGGGCCAGTGAAAAATAGTATCACTTTCAGTCACAAGGGATCAGCAATTCTGAGGAGTAATATCAATTACAATTCCCAAAGATCAGGGGCCTTTCCTAGGTGAGGACAAGAGTGTATATTAAGTGAATAGTGACTATACCTCTCCCAAAATCACACCACCTCCCAGAACTAGTTCTGAAAAAAAATGTGAAAAAACCTAAAGTTTGAAACAGTGTTCCTACCCCATCCATACACAGTGGAAATGGGGCCCAATTTTAACATAAAGTTCCTAATCAAGAAATAGGGTTGGGAAATGAGCAACAACAAAAAAAGAATCCAACCATAAAAACTACTTCTGGTGACAAGGAAGAAAAAGATAAACTCAAAAGGAGACAAGGATGGCAAAAAAAATTATGTCTCAAAGGAAAAATATGAATTGTACAGATGCCCAGCAAGAATTCCTGAAAGAGCTAAAATGATTTTCAACATCAAATAAGAGTGATAGAGGAAAAATTAGGTAAAGAGACAAAAGCAAAGGAAGAACATTGCGAAAAGATAATTATCAGCTGGGCAAAATACTGAAGAAAATAACATCTTAGAATCAAAATTGGCCAAATTGGAAAAGAAGTACAAAAGCTCACTGACAAAGTATTTCCTGAACCAGTGTTGGGTAAACTTTTTAAAGAGGGGGCCAAAGGAAAGGAAATGCTCATCTATCAGTCTGTTTTTAAGGCAACTCTTTGGAAGTTTCATTGTACTGTATCCTATTCATTGCATTCGTCAGATTAGGAATAATGTCACATGGCTGGACAGAACATTTCAGGGGGGATGCATCTGGCCCCTGGCTGTAGTTTGCTCATCACTGTACTAAACAATTAGAATTGAGCAAATGGAACTTAATGACTCTATGAAACATCAAGGAACAATAAAAAAGGTCAAAAGAATAAAACAGTAGAAGAAAGTTTGAAATATCTCATTAGGAAAATAACTGGCCTGAAAAGCAGATCAAAGAGAAATTATTTAAGAATTATTATACTATTAAAGCTATGAAAAAAAGAAAAAATGGGCATCATATTTCAAGAAGTTATCAAGAACAACCATAAAGATATCCTATAATTATAGAGTGTAACTACAAACTGGAAGAGTCCATTGATCACCACCCGAAAGAGATTCCAAAATGAAACTCCCAGAATATTATGACCAAATTCTAGAGCTCCCAGGTGAAAAAGAAAATGTTTTAAGCAGTTAGAAAGAACCATCATGGAGTCACGTAGTCAGGATTACATAAGAGTTAGTAGCTGATATGTTAAAGGAATATGATATTACAGAAAACCAAAGGGTCTAGAATTACAACCAAGAATAACATATCTAACAAAACTGAGTATAATCCTTCAAGGGGAAAAAATAAATGATATAAGTGACTTTCAAGCATTCCTGAAGAAAAGACCCAAACTGAATAGAAAAACTGACATTCAGATACAAGACTCATGAAAATCATAAAAAAGTAAATGTGAAAGAGAAAACATAAGAGACTCATTAATGTTAAACTGTCCATGTTTCTATCATTGTTGTGGCAGTTAGAGGGATTCTTCTTAGAGAGTATGGGAGCGAGTTGATTATGTTGGGATGGTGGAACAAAATGAGTGGTTGAAAAAGAGGGATTGCCTGGGAGAAGACGGAAGGAATGGAAAGAGTGAAGAGAATTATCTCACATAATAGAGGCACACAAGAAAGAACTTTTAGAATGGAGATGAAAATGGGGAGGGAGCAATGTTTAAATCTCATTTTCATCTAAATTGGTTCAAAGAGGAAAAATACACACATACATACACATACTTAATAGGGTATAGAAATCTACCTTACTCAATAGGGAAGTAGGAGAGGAAAGGAATCTAAATATAGATGGTGATGATAAGAGGGAAGGTGGATAAAGGAAGACAGGGCTCAAAAGCAAAATAGACTTTAGAAGAAAGACATGACAAAAGAGAGAGAAGAAGAAATATAAGAAAATAGGAGGGAGGAACATTCGCATTTATAATTATGATTACTAATTGTGCATGGAATGAATCTCTCATAAAATAGAAGCAGATTGCAGAATAGATTAGAAACCAGAATCCAATATGTTGTTTACAATAAAAAATACCTGAAACAGTAAAATGTATATAGAGTGAAAAGAAGAGGCTAGAGAAGCCTCTATTATGCTTCAGCTGAAGTAAAAAAGGCAGGGGTAGCAATCGTGATCTTAGTAAAGCAAAAGCAAATCCAGACCTAATTAAAAGAGGTAATTAGGGAAACTACACACATCTTGCTAAAAAGCACCATAAACAATAAATTAGTCAATATTAAATATATATACCAGTGAAGGACCTCAGCTTTTTTCTTTCAGAGTTAGATAAATCTAACCATAAAATATATCTAAAAGGAAGTTAAGGAGATGAATAGAATCCTAGAAAAGCTAGATATGATAGACCTCTGGAGAAAACTGAATAGAAATAGAAAATAAACTGTTTTCTTAGCTGTACATGGCACTTTAACAAAAATTGGCAATCTATTATAGTGCAAAAATCTCACAACAAAATGCAGAAAAGCAGAAATCTTAAAAGTATCCTTTTTTGGATCATAATGCAATAAAAATACATTCAATAAGGGGCAGCTGGGTAGCTCAGTGGAGTGGGAGTCAGGCCTAGAGACAGGAGGTCCTAGGTTCAAACCCGGCCTCAGCCACTTCCCAGCTGTGTGACCCTGGGCAAGTCACTTGACCCCCATTGCCCACCCTTACCAATCTTCCACCTATGAGACAATACACCAAAGTACAAAGGTTTAAAAAATACATTCAATAAAGGAAGTATAGATTAAAAATTCATTATAACCTAAGTATTAATCTTAAAGAATGAGCCAATCAAAGAGTAAATCTTAGAAACAATCAATTTCATTAAAAAAGAATGACAACAATGAGACCACATCCTTAAATTTATGGGATGCAGACAAAAGCAAAACTTTGGGGAGATTTTATATCTCTAAATGCATACATCAAAAAAGGGGAGAGATGGAAGATTAATGAATTACATGCATGCGAGTAAAAAAACCTAAAGAACAAATTTAATCCCTTATTCAATACCAAAATGGAAACTCTGAAAATCAAAGGAGAAATTAATAAAGTTGAAAGTAAAAAAGTCATTGAACTAATAAAATTAAAGGCTGATATCATGAAAAACCAATAAAATAGATAAATCATTGGTTAATTTGACTTAAAAAAGAAAGAAAACCAAATTGCCATTATCAAAAATGAGAAGGATGAATTCACCAGCAATAAAGATTAAAGCAATTGTTAGGAGTTATTTCACGCAATTATATGACAGTAAAACTGACAGTCCAAATGAAATGAATGAATATTTATCCCCAGAAAAGCTGCCTAGGTTAAGAGAAGAGGAATAAAATACCTAAATAACCCTATCATAAAAAAAATTGAATGAGCCATCAATTTATTCCCCAAGAAAAAATCCCCAGGACTAGATGGATTTACAATTGGATTCTCCCATTGAAGTAAGAATTAATCTCAATATTACATAAACTATTTGAAAAGAAAAAGAAGAAATCTTACCAAATTCTTTTATGACTCAAAAATGTTTTTGATGGAGGTTCCGGGTTAAGATGGCGGCAGAGTAAGAAGCAGCTCTTAACCTCTCCTGACCGAAACACACAAAACTCCTCAAGGGGACATAAAAACAAGTCCAGACGAACGGAGGAACCCCACAACAGGGCACAGTGTGGAAGGTACGTGGAATCGAGATATTTCCAGGCTAAAAAGGGCTCTCCTTAAATCGCGAGCTGAGCAACCGCCCCACCCCCACCCCCTCCACACTCACCTATAGCTTCGAACCCAGCTAAAAAGAAATAGAGCAAGTTTGGGGCACCCATCGAGTCATCAGCAGCTCCGGGACCTGTTCCTGAGAGCAGCAAGACTTAGGACCCCATTAAGTCAAGAACGCACGCGAAAGCTGAGCGCGCGCCCGGGAGCAGAGAGTGGACGCTGGGCGCGCAGAGTGCCGGCTGAGCAGAGGCGTGGGTGCCGGCTGAGCAGAGGCGTGGGTGCCGGCTGAGCAGAGGTGTGGGTGGAGGCAAACACAGCCAGGAACTAAAGCCTAAGTGGGGAACCAGTGCAGACGGGTATACGACTGTGGAAGCAGCGCCCTGAGACTTGTAAAGAAACTTCCTGCAGAGGATCAAGCAAGGGAATCCACCAGGGGGCTTGACCTTGGAAAAAACTAGAACTCAGACCTCAGGAGCCAATAGATCTCAGACAGACACTGAGAGCGAGGATAAACCTGAGAAGCTGCTGGGCTAATGATGGCTAACCAGTTACAGGAAATTCAGAAGAGAAAGAATAATAACAAAAAAAAGAAGTCTTTAACACTCGACAGCTTCTACACAGAGAAAATCCAGACAACCGAGCAAACAGAGGAGGAGAACAAACAACCATCCAGACCCTCCCCAAATAAGGAAAACTCCTCACAAGCTATGGAAGAGTTCAAATCTGAGATTTTGAGGAAAATGGAAGAGATCTGGCAAGAAAATAACAGTTTAAAAGGTAGAATCTTGCAACTGGAAAGCGAGGCTCAGAAACCAAATGAACTGATAAGCAAATTGAACACAAGAAATGACCAGATTGAAAAGGAATACCAAAAGATTATGGCCAAAAACAAGAAGATTATGGCCGAAAACCAAAAGATTATGGCCGATTACCAGAAGCTTATGGCCGAAAACCAAAAGATTATAGCAGAAAATCAATCCCTAAAGGCTAGAATTGAGCAAGTAGAAACTAATGATCTCTCAAGACAACAAGAACAAATAAAACAAAGCCAAAAGAAAAAAAAAAAAAAAAAAAAAATGAAATATCTCAATGAGAGAGTGACAGACCAAGAAAACTGGTCTAGAAGAGACAATTTGAGAATAATTGGTCTTCCAGAAAAACCAGAAATTAATAAAAACCTGGACTCTATACTAACAGAAATAATTCAGCAAAATTGCCCTGAAGTCCTACAACAAGAGGGCAATATAGACATTGAAAGGATTCATAGAACACCTGCGGCATTTGATCAAGAAAGGAAAACACCAAGAAACATCATTGCAAAATTCAAGAGTTTCCAAGCAAAAGAAAAAATCTTACAAGAAGCCAGAAAGAAACAATTCAAATATCAAGGAGCAACAATCAGGATCACACAGGATCTGGCAGCCTCAACACTAAAAGACCGCAAGGCGTGGAATACAATATTCAGAAAGGCAAGAGAGCTGGGCCTGCAACCACGGATCAACTACCCATCAAAATTGACTATATATTTCCAAGGGAAAGTATGGGCATTCAACAAAATTGAAGAATTCCAGGTATTTGCACAGAAAAGACCGGGGCTAAATGGAAAGTTTGATATCCAACCACAAAAATCGAGAGAAACCTGAAAAGGTAAATAAGATACAGAGGGGAAAGAAAGAAAACTTATAATTTTTAAATTTGCCTTTTTAAGGGCCTCAGTGAGATCTAATTATCTGTATTCCTTTGTAGAGAAATGTTATGTTTAATTCTCTGTAGTGAACTCTATTCACTATTATAATATTCACTATTATAGTAATCAGAAGAATAATTAACAGGGTGAGGGTGGAACACTAAATAATCTAAGATGGCATGGGGGATGGGAAAGAGGGGAAGAATAGCAGGGGACACCAAGAGAAACTTGAGCGAATAAGAAAATAGAATATTCTATTCCACACAAAGAGGGCATGGGAGTGAGAGGGGACAAATACTATTATAAGAAGGAGAGGAAGAGAGCATAATGAGGTAATAATCAAACCTTACTCTCAGTGTAATCAACCCGGAGAGGGAAGAGTAGCTATACTATCCATTGGGAAATAAAACTCTTATCTTACCCTTCTGAGGAAGTTAGAAGGGATAAACCAAGGGGAGCAGGGGAGTGGGGAGAACAAAAAAAAGGGAGGGGAGAAGGGGGAGGGAATTCATAAGACCTTTAAAAACAAAAAGGAGGGGGGGAATAAGGGAAGGGGTAGAAAGGGAAGTCAATCAAGGGAGGGGATAAGGGATAGGGTCTTAATAGCGAGCCACTGGTTTTAAAGGAAATAGCTTAAGGAGAAGGGGTAGGAATGGGGGAGGATTTGAAAATGTCAGCAAATGCACAACTGATGATTATAACTCTGAATGTGAACGGGATGAACTCGCTCATAAAACGGAAGCAAATAGCAGAGTGGATTAGAAACCAAAATCCCACCATATGTTGTCTACAAGAAACACATATGAGGCGGGTGGACATACACAAGTTTAAGGTCCAGGGTTTGAGCAAAATCTTTTGGGCATGAAATGAGAAAAAGAAGGCAGGAGTGGCTATTATGATTTCTGACAAAGCCAAAGTAAAAATAGATATGATTGAAAAAGACAGGGAAGGTCATTACATCCTGATTAAAGGTAGTATAAACAATGAGGAAATAACACTGCTCAATATGTATGCACCAAGTGGCATAGCACCCAAATTCATAAAGGAGAAACTGGCAGAGCTCAAGAAGGAAATAGATAGTAAAACCATACTAGTGGGAGATCTAAATATTCCTCTTTCAGATCTAGATAAATCAAACCGAAAAATAAATAAGAAAGAGGTAAGAGAGGTGAATGAAGTCCTAGAAAAATTAGATCTAATTGATATGTGGAG